>NC_052629.1:14215384-14529423 GCF_016161935.1 Mauremys reevesii
ATGTTCAAAATACATACCAGATTGATTTTTTTTTTACGTTAGTATCTCACCATTCACAGCAAATCTTTGATTGAATCTTTAAATGCTGAAGCGTTTTGGTTTTACCTGCATCATTTCAGAGATGTATTTTACTGCATTTTAAAAACTGACTTTGTTCATCAAAGGAAGAGAAATACAACTCAGATCTCAAAATGTCTCTTTTATTATCAACATTAGAAAACAAATGTGGGAGAACTTTGTTGTGGAATGAGTTATTTGATGACCAATACCTTACACTGTAGTTTAGTTTTTATAATCCCTGCTAGAAATTACTATTATTGTGTTGGTGTGCAGTGTTACTATCAGAATTTCAAATGCTAGAGACAAAATGGCTTAGGTACTTTAATTACATTTTAGATTGTTCTTGTCCTGGGCTGCGCATTCTCTCTCTCATATGCAATAGTACTGTATTTTCAGCCGTCAGGTATTTTTTTGTATATTGGACTTGAGTAAGCCTGGTGGTATATACCGTATGCTGTAAACTAAGCAATGTATCTTCTTGTCTGTAATACTAATGAGGGGCTAGTCCTTTGGGAAGCAGTAGCAGTGTTAAGGCAAGATTTTAGTGCAATGCCATTTCCTAGCATTCATTAAACCTGTCCTTTCCTTTGTGTTGTAATTGACTCCCTTTCAGAAGGGAGCAGAAGAAAGAATAACCTCTACATCAATTCATCCAGGTTTTCAAACCATCTCCATCAGTATGGGAATATGAACGCAGAGGCCGTGATTCAGCAAAACAGCGACGCATGTGCTTAATTTCCACTGAAGTTAATTAAACGTAAGCACCTGCTTAAAGTTAAACACGTGTGTAAGTGATTCACGAGTCAGGGGCTTTGTAATTAGAAACTGGTGGGTCACATCCTGCACGATTCCATTCCTAAGCATGGGGCAGGAAAAGAGAGGGGTTTTAAGTGCTGACATTTTTGCTAATGCCCTGTGGGGTTAATAAGGGAACAGGGATGATGCTGCAGAAACATGTGTCTCCTGTCCTGTCACCCCACAAAGCCTGAACCCCATGGTACACCTGTGCAAAGGCCTTTGCAGGCGCAGGGGATCAGGGAATGATCCCAGTAGGGAGCATGAGGGGGGAATCATTCCTGAGCCATGTGGAGCCCAGTCCCCTCGACTGACAGAAGCCCTATTGACACTATTGTACAGAATTAAAAAGCAAGGCTCTTCCAATACATGTAAAACAATTGGCATTTGGGGCCAACTTCCCTGCTGGCATACGTTGTCACAAATCTCTGTTGGCCCTCTGGTTATGCAAATAGTGAATTCCACCCATGGTGTTCTTGCAAACAATCTTTTAGGTTTTCAGTAACCAGTAAGGGGCCATTTTTAATCCAGAAAGATGATATATATGTTGTTTGGGAAAACCTCTGATATCGTACCAAAATAAACTCAGCTCCTTCCTCCTCTTCACATGCTATAGGCAGCCACTCATATAAATCACTTAACTTGCCAAACCACTTTTTCAAGAATCAAAGAGGCTTCTTCCACACAGAGTGCAAATGTACTTTCATCATGTATTCTAATTCATCAGAAAACAGCTAAGCGACCCTGAAGATCTTATTTGACTCTAATTATTCTTGATGTATAGTGATACTCAGTGTTGTCTATAGAACATGTCTCTTCTGATTTTCTTCATAAATCAATGCGCTAATCAAGTCCCACCTTTCTAGAACTATTTCTTGAGTGCAACTTAATTAGGCAGTGATTAATTTACTTCTTGAACCTTTTAAAGTTTTTTTAATCACTTTGTCATACTAGATCTTTCTTTAGCCAGCCTAAATATTGATAAACATTTGTCCCTGCTATTGCTAGTATTTTATATATTATACTTCTCTTCAAGTCTTACTGGATACCCCCTAAAATGTAATTAATAGTGCTTGTATACAATTTACTCTATGTGTATTTTATTATGAAATTGAATTTAAAACTAATCTAGTTTTAGAGTCCAAAAATGCATAAGTCATTTGCTATTTGGCTATTGCTTAGCACTTAAATTAGAAAGCCACACCTTAGCAATTTGTATTTAAACTTTAGGTAAAGCAGGTCTTGAAAATAAAGCTAGTCAAAAATTTTCCATCAACATTTTCTTTAACTGAAAATAGCTTTTTGGGGGGGGAAAAATGGGTATTTTCTAAAAAAAGTCCATTTTTATCAAGAATGCTAGGTTTTCACTGAAAACCCCCAAATTGAACATTTTCAGTTTGTGGGTTTTTGTTTTTTGATAAAAACTCCAAAATCTGAAGGAAATGTTATTTTCTGACCAGCTTTAGGTGAAAAATCCTAACTACGGCCTAAATACAAGTTAGTCCTGTCTCATCCCTATACATAAAAACCAACCAGAAAAAACTAAAATATATTGGAAATTATATATGTGTAACCCTTCTGCCCATCTGAGTTGGCAGCAAGAAGGGCCAGGTTCAGTATCTAGGGATTCCATTTCAATAACACAATGCAAAACCGGCTCGAGCCCCCACCCAGTGACCTGGGACAATTACATACCACCCCCCGGGCACCTCTAAGAGGCAATACTTCCCCTCTTGCATGCACGGAGTCTGAGTGTAGCAAAATCCTTTTAATAAAGGAGGCAAACAATGTGGCATTATGTTGGGGAATCACCACAAACAGGATTCATAATGCAAACCATGAGCAAAAGATGCACTCCCAAGTAAGTTTGGCAGTGTCCTTTTCCCCTCAGGGTCTTAAGTCCAGCAACCCAAAAAATCACCCAAAAATCCAACAACCCAAAAGTCTCTGTCCCTGGTCAGTGCAGCCCCAGAGTTCACATGTTTATCTGCAGAGTTTTACCTCCCAGCCTGGGTGTAAATGTGGAGGAGGCCGCAGGGGTGTTAAGAGCACCTTACATGGTCCAAGGCCGACTGCCCCACCTCTCTGTTGGGTTCTGCTGCAGCCTTCATTGCGAACCACTCCATGAGCCGCTTTGCTCCACTCCAATCCATCAGCTGTCCCTTGAGCCACTCCAGCCATCCCGCAAACATGCTCTGCTCTGCCAGCCACTCAGCAATATATCTTCAGCCCCCTCCCTTCCCCCTACACTCAGTGATTTCAGGTCTTAGTAATTTTAGCTCTTTAGTGATTTCAGCTTCTAGTAGGGGAGCCCCAGTACTGGTGCACCATGGCCCAAAGTGAATTCAGCTCAGCAGCCTATAACTAGACTCCTAATGGTATCAAAATTAGCTCTGATATTCCACAGTGGAGAGAGAAGGTGGTGCAATTGGTGTTTCAGGCCCTCAAAAGAGGCCCATAACATCAAATACATATACCTATCTCCAGCCTCTCTCAATTCACTGGGTTTTGGAACCCATGTCCCTTGTCTAGAGAGTGCTACTTAGTTGATGGCGAGTTCCTCTGTCATAAAACAGTTCCACTGCCCTTGATTCACATAATCAGGGTGACCATTTGGGCTGCTGTGGACTCATGCTAGGCGGGGTGGGTGTGCCTATGCAAACAAGATCAGCCCCTGAAGTTCTTTTCCACAACTTGCCACAATTCACCACCAGATGTCAGGGTAGAGCTCATCCTGACTCTGCTTACATCTGTATCTATGCAATTATACAGTAAAAATGAGTGGATATTGCAGAGACAAGCTTATTTAAAATCTGTATCCCAAACAGTCATATAAGTCTCTACTCCATTAGGAGCAGTGCAGTATTGCTATGTATATATAGTATTGCAAGATCTTTTTACCTTTAATTCTGTTGATGAAGGGAATAACTATTGACATCAAACCAGTTAAGGGAGTGAAGAAAAAGGAAGGACCCAATCCTGCAAATAAACCACATTGTTTCATGATCTAATGATCTCACACAGACAGTCTTGAATTAAAATTATACATGACTTTATTAAGAACAAAGCCCAGAATGTTCAGCAGTTGCTACACATTTGGGGTGGTTCATTTGAGGGCAATATTTGAGAGGCTTTAAAAGTTGGGGAGGGGTTGACTTTCAGAAAGTGCTGATTACCCATACTTTAAAGGTCACACAGGTTGGACACCCAAAAATCATCACTAACTTCTGACAATCTTGGCTCAAATAGATAACATTCTTACAACCTAATTATAGCTGAAATTTACCAATATTTGCCACTTTCATAGTCTCTTTCAATCACAGATCTAAAAGTGTTCCAGACCTGTATGTCTTAATATCATCATTTTACATCTGAGGCAGATAAAACACACAAAAATCCAGTGCACTTGCCCAAAATGACCCAACAAGGGAGTGGCAGAGTTGAGCATAGGACCTGTGTCTCTTTATTCACAGTCTCTTTATTTACAAGCTGTATTTACTAAAACACAGCATGTAATGCTATGAAGAGAATCCCAAGATGGCTGACACTTGATGATGAATCAGTTGATGATTACCTGTTCTGTTCATGTCCTCTGGGGCACCTGGCATTGGCCACTGCCGGAAGACAGGATACTGGGCTAGATGGACCTTTGGTCTGACCCAGTATGACTGTTCTTATGTCAGAAGTTCTTGGACTTATGAGCTGTCTCTTGATACCTTTACACCTCTGGTCCCATGCTGGCCATCACTCGATGTCTTGGGAAGGGGGCAGTGGAGATGGCAGAGAGATGTTCTCTGATGTCTCCACTCCAACCTTGACCCAAGTTATTCTTAACGTCTAGAGGTGCTTGGCTGGTCTGTAGCCCTGCACCATCTTTTCCTTACCCGTCTCTCCCACTCTCCCTGGCTAATTTGGACAGTGAGCTCATGTGAAAACTTTGTATCCCTGTGAGGGCACACTCCATTTTAAAGAACAAGAGATGAAGAAGTATCCATTCCCGTTGCCAATTCATCCTGCCCCAGTTGGTCAACCCAACAGTGCCTCTCTCACCTTTGTTTTTTAATTAAAAAATAAAAAGAGTTGAAAGGTCAAGCAAGAATCATCCTCACAGTGCCTCCCACTGAACTGGAATAATAAGCCTGATCCAACATGTACTGATAACAATGGGGGTCCTTTAATTGACAATACTGGGCTTTGGATCGAGGTGTCATGAAAGCACATCTCACTATACTTGCCACATATGGTGGAACAAAATGGAGGCAAAACAGCAGGTCTTGTTCTACTCCCCTGTGGGGTTAGCATCTTTAATCAGGGAAGCATTAGGAGCAGAAAGACCACTTACTATACTGAAGAATAATTCTCCTTTTGACCCACTGAGGAAGAGGTGCCTAATAAAAACATATGATCACGGACAATCTGAACTGTGTGTGAAGATAACTGTCTGATCAGATAATGGAATTGTTTTCAGTGGTAAGAATGAATCCATTACTAATGCAAATAACGCTAATAATTATAATTTGCAATACAGTAAAAGTCACCTAGCCTACCTCCCCCTCTGACAGGAGACTATAATAAATTATAGGCTGAGAAAAAAATCAAAGGGATAAAGGTTAAAAGATTTTAAAAAAGAATTGAAACTTAAATGCTTAACAAGTAAATCAAAGACCTGAAAGCAGAAATTGTAGCGATTAAATTATGCTGTTGTAAAGAATTAGATATTATAGAACTGATTAGCAAATCTAAATCCAAACCTTCCCCATATAACCCCATTGGGTCACAGATTTTGACACGTTTGGCAGAACAAATTGTCAGGGTTCAATACATAATGTGCAAGCTAATTATCTATAATACAGATATGCCTCCCTTACCAAATGGGAATACCAAAGCCTCGCAAAGGGCAATGGAGTCGAATAAAGCTGGGGAATTTTACCCCTTGCTTTTGCCCCTTCTTTGATCTTGTTTCTAAACAGCTCCATTTGGCCAACATGGTTCTGAACAGGAAACACACCAACAGATATTTGCAGCACATGCATTGTTATGGTCTAGATCTTCTTGGTCCCTGGTTCTTTATGCATGTCAGGATTCTGGAGGTCTTTTGAAATTCTGATATTACTACCATCATCTTCCCTGGCCATGTAAGAGCTCTTGCATACAGGACCAGGGATAGGACCAGTGGGGCAAAAATGATTTCTGGGGAGAAGTGCAAAGCATGTGGGACAGGTATGAGGATCCAGCCCACTGATTACACTAGGGAAACTCACCAAAAATGTGTCTCTGTTGCTAACAATGGTTCTGCTCCACCTGTGAGTTGGCAACGCTGGAAACACCAGTGTAGGTAGGCCACCAACTGTTGACACCATTTTAAAGAATATGCTGATTAGAACTGAAGCAGAAAAATAGTGACCCTTTGAGGCCTGGAGTTGGGGAGAAATGGGGATGCTTAGAGTTTTTGACAAGAAAGCATATGATTCCCCCCCCACACACACCCATCAACTCTGAATACAGTAAGGTTTAAATGATTGGCTCTAACCCAATCGGTTGGTATATTTTGCCCCCTCCTCCGCCTCCTTTTTCTAAGGTTCTGTTTCCCAAAAGGTAGTGTTTCCATAAAGCAGCACAAAGCATGTGCCACTGTGGGGAGGAATGTGGAAGGTATATACATGAAGATATGTGGGACTGGTTAAAGGACGTGATTGCTTTCATTTTCCTGAAGCGGGACTCAGCTTCCAAAAGTTTGGGATATGCTGTTTCAAACTAAATTTTAAATCCTGTTTGCGTAGCCAAGTGTACCCTGCCTTTCCCAGCGGGTCATTCTGGAACTTACTGATTCCTTTCGCTCTTTGGCATTTTTCTTTCCAATGCTTTTCACTTCAGCCCAAAAACTCAATACCCTTATTTCAGTAAAACCGAAGAACTGAATTATATTGAAGCACTGCCAGAAATTATGCTAGAGAGTATTAGGGGAAATGCTTTAGCAATACTGATCTAGATGAGTTCATAACTACTGAATCACACTGCGGTTTATAACCATACTCACAGGTGTAATTTATCCAAAACACTGCACGTCTCAGATAACATAGCATTAAGTGTCAAGATCAAGCCTAATGACATGCAAATTTCAGATAGTATTTCAGTAGTTTTTAATCAATTGCCAAAGTCCAAATCACCGCACGTTTCAACTTTTCATGTTACATTTCAAGTTCTTCGTGAGCTTCAACGTGGCATTACGTTTCTTAGTGAGATGTGCACCATAGGACTCCTCCGTGTGCGTGCATACCGAGCAGCTTCTGCACAGGTTTCCAAAGGTTTTCCCAATGACAACATGTTCATCTGCAAGAAACGAATGTCCACTGTTTAATCCCTGAGGTCCCATGAAATACTGCTGTAGTTGCAGTCAGTGGAGGTTGCCTGTGCCTCATTGGTGCAAGAGAAAGGAGCGGGTGGCTGGCAGGCTGTTCTCCATTACAGTCCTGAACCTTTGGAACTCACTTCTCCACTTTGTCCACAACCAATCAAGTTTGCTAGCCTTCAGAACTTGCTGCAAGCTTATCTTTTCTACCTTGCTTGTAAGGAGATGGATGAATGGGTGAGGCAGGCTAGGGAGTGTTGGATTTCATGAGGTGGTTAACTCATTTTTGGTATATTTATGTTGCTGTGGGGTTATTTAATCTTGACATGATAGGTTTATTTAGATGGGCTTTTAAAGGATTGTCATGGGCTCCCAGAGCATTGAACAGGCACTCTTATTGGCTACCGTAATAACATTCCAAATAAATAAATAAATAATAAATCAGTGCTGGAGAGCAATGTGTCAAGCGCAAACCATATGTTTTTAAAGGACATAAATTCTAAATTCTTACGTGGAATATGACCGCTGTACTTTGGCAGCATCCCTTCAGGCCTGTAGAATCTTTGGTATGTGTTGGGAACTTTGCTAAGTCTAACTTCATGCATTTTGCCTCTAAATTAAAACAAAATCGCAGTTCAGAAGGTATCCTCTAACTTCCATCATTTCAGAATTTGCTTACATGTCCCCATGTTTTACGTGACTATCAGACTTAATTTTTAACTCTCATGGCCTTAGTTGTCTTCCAGCTGTATGTGTTCTGCTCACTAAGCATTCCCCACATGCCCACAAGACTCATGTGTTCCTTGCACACCCCAAACACCCACTGCCTTTCCATGGAGTTTTGCGTGTGCATGGAATATGGGATCCAACTGACATCAACAGAGAGAGACTGTTATAGCATTGCCACTGAAACCATACACTCAAATACAAAACCTTACTTAGAATAATTGGCTGAAATCCTGACCCCACTGAAATCAATGGTAAAACTCCTTTAGGGTACATCCAGACTACTCTCCGTATTGACGGGCAGCGATCGATTTTTCGGGGATCGATATATCGCAGCTCACCTAGACGCGATATATCGATCCTCGAACGCGCTCCCGTCGACTCTGGAACTCCACCGGAGCGAGCGGCGGTAGCAGAGTCGACACGGGGAGCCGCGGACGTCGATCCCGCACTGTGAGGACCCGAGGTAAATCTATCTAAGATACTTCGACTTTAGCTACGCTATTCATGTAGCTGAAGTTGTATATCTTAGATAGCTACCCCCCACCAGTGTAGACCAGCCCTTAGACTTGAGTGGGGCCAGGATTTCATGCATTGGACCCAGTTCTGCTCTCAACTAAACTCATGCAAGTCCATCAACTTCACTGGACGCATAGGTATACCTGTGAGGAAAATGGGGTGCATGGGTGAGGCTGTGTAGGGGGGGAGCTGTGAACATAGGTCCCTTACGCTTTCCAACAGATGAGTAAGCACTCAGGCCAGTGTATTCTCTTAATCAGCAGGAGGCAGAAGGAAGTTGCCTGCAGAGGTGCAGCATCTGTCACTCAGTGGGAGGAGGGAAGAAGGGAAATATTCCCTCTCGCCAAGTTTGGAAAGGGAAGTCCTGTTTCCAATGCCTTGACCACTCCCTGTGGCAATTCAAACTCCCAAGTCTTCACAGCCACATTCTTTCCCCTGCTCCACTGCCAAATCCTTTCCTAGTTAGTAAGAGGCCTGGCCCATTCTGCTTATAGTGGTACAGACCAACTCTCCTGTCCTCCCAAGGACAAAGGCCCAGACTCACTTGTCTTCCCCCTCCCAGCTCATCATTGCCTCTTGCTAACAGCTGCTAAGGCTTGTCAACACTAAATTCTGAGGCAAACTGAAATTTCATTGGCAATGCAAATGTCAGATAAGCAGAAAAAGATTCAGAGCTTTTCTATTAAATTAAATACAGTACTGAAATAAGCAGACACTTGATGTGCTTTTCTGGATTAAAAGTGAGATTCCCAAGAGCTTTTCCTCCTATCAACACTGAATTTTCAGTCCTACCCAGGCTGCCAAATGTAGATCTTTTCTACACTGGCCTTTCAGCTACTGGTATATGCCTCACTGGGGCAAATAATGATGCTCTGGTAAAAATCCACTAGATGTTTGTACCAGTTAAGCTACACCAGTACCTGAGATTATTGTAGGCGAGGCCTTAGATCCACCATGCAGCAGGATGTACTGAAAATACTTGAAAAAAGGATTATCATCAGGGCTTCATACAATGAGGTTTTTTTAGAATGTTTGTGGTTCAGCTGGTGAACAGAAGAGGTCTGAATATCAGCATAACCAAAATATAACAACGTGCTTCTGTGTACAGTAGTTCTTGTGTGGTGTCTATGTTCACTACCTCCTGCAGATAAGGAAGCTTTTAAAATACAATTAGGAAAAATACACATTATACTGCAGTCTTTCCAAAAAAAAAAGAATGCTTTATATTACAAATGCTGTACTACAGAGATTCCTGGCATGCTCCAGGAGAGCCCCTAATGTTTATGTAAGCCTGTTATCTGTCCTACTCCCTTTAATTGCTTTAGTGGTTGGTGAGGTTATATTTATTTACTGCTCCACTCTACCATACAATTAAACTCATCATCATCACCACCACCACCACCACCACCTCATATTGTACTTTTCAATTGATATATTTTAGTATAAAATTACCTTTGGAAATTACTGGTGGGATCATCGCAGACCCGATCTCTTAAGTTCTTAAAATCCTGATAGCAATTTTTTGTCATTTCATGGTAACGAACACCGTATCCCAGTTCAGTGACCCTTGCTCTAGGCACAAACCCAGTCCAACCAGGAATAGGTGGCTCTAGTAAACTTCTCTTAGTTAGTACAGTACCTGCAAAATGACCAAATAAATGCCATCTCAAAATTGCCCAAGAAAATATCTGCTTATATTTACCACAGAGGATAAAAAGGTTCCTGCCTTATAACAAATGTTCTCAGTTAACTGACATGCTTCACAGAATGTTCATTAGTCACTTTATATCACTAAGAGTGGGGCTCACCACTTTTGATATGCCCCTTAGTGGTGCCTAGATAACTTTTTCTCTTTTATGGGGCCAGATCTTGAAGTCCCTCCTCACTTTTGAATCAGTCCTTCCTCAGGCTATGAAAAGACTTTAGAATTTGGCCAATGGTCATTAAAGGCCTGATCCAAAGCCCACTGAAGCCAGTAAGAGTCTTTCCATTGAACGTAATGGGTTTTGCATCAGTGCCTAAGTAGGGAATAGGCTCACGCATATAAATATATGTTAGTACCCATGGCCTGTCAAAATTCAAACACAGGAAATTACATTCTACCTGTTGAAAGATGCCTTGCAGTTTCAACAGGACACAGTTGAACTTTCTGTTCTAAACTGCAATGTTGTCTTGTTGTGCATTGCCACGTTCAGACAGAGCTGGCTGCTATTCAGTGGTGCATTAAGTGATGTAGGAAGAAAGGCACTAGTTACAGACTTAAGAACTGTCACTCAGGAACATTCTATCTGATGACATTGGGGTTTCTAAGGTAACTGCAGGAGGAAGTTCTGAACATCTTTTACAGGGTGGTCCTGGTCCTGGAACACTTCTGATCAGATGAGAAATGCGCTTGTGGCAGGTGGTAGTTAGGAATCCATGACGGGCAATTGGGATTGAGCTCAGTTTGGGTCAAAACACTTGGAGTCGTGTTTGGGCCTTGGTGTTTGGCGTTCATGGATACTCACAGTCTATGAATCATGGAGAACCACAACAGGGACTCACCTACCCAGAGTGACGAGCCCGAGGTAAGATTTGGAAAGAAGCTATTGCTGAAGGGAAAACCAGGATACGTGAGACATCCTGAGATCCACATGAGTCCCAAGATCAAATGAAAATGTTTTGCTTTTCCTCAAGACTACTTTAAGAGTTCTCTCTCTCTCTCTCTCTCTCTCTCTTTCTTTTTAATAAAGAAAACACTAAAGGCCAGATGCTGCCAGCCTGACTCACACTCAGTAGCACTTTACTCTGCAAACAGTACCACTGCAAGAATGAGAGTACTTGCAGAGTAAGGTAGCCATCAGCATGAGTAAAGGTGGCAGAACCAAGCCCCAGAAAGGCAGGACAAAATTTTCAAATGTGAGTGCCTAAAATTAGATACCCAGATAAGATGAGGGATTTTCAGAGATGGTGGCCATTTGTAGTTCCTACTGCGGTCAGTCAGGGCAGCAAGTGCTCAGCCCCTCAGAACAGCAGGTTGGTTTTACTCTAGGGTTAGGCAGCCAGGTTTGAAAACATTGGCTTCAGATTTTTAGATAAGAGTATAATTTGAGAGCATGCTATTGCATGAGTCTATTCGGAACCCCATTTCTGGAAGGATTTCTGGATAACAATTACAATTGATGCAAGATCCGTGTAAAATGTTTCACATCAAGATGAGACTCTGTCCTTAAATATAAACACACCTATTTGAGAAAACCTCAAGATTTAGAATAGAAATGAAAGACATAGGGGCCAAATTCTGTCACTGAATGCACATGTGTGTAACTCCCACCGAAATCAGAGCAATGTGCTAGCAACTGAAGGTAAAACTTGGTTCTTACTATGTCCCTGAAGACTGTAATTATAATTCACATTGTACTAGTAACATTAATTGAATGTTTGGCTGAAATCAAGTTCATTACAACTTAAATACAGTACCTAGCACATAAGGATGGTGTTTATAATTATAGTCATAAAGTGCTTGTAAAACATCTTCATTAGAGCAAATAGATGGAAGTTTGGGTGTAGTGGCTGCTATGTATCTCAGCTCATTCTGTGCGTCTCTGCTTCTTTGAGTAGCATTGTGGAATGAGGTCATACATGCCACTGAATCATCTCCATAAGTAGTGCCAATTCTATAGAATCTTTGGGGGACATAGCCTAAAAGAGTAAGCAGAATACATTTTAAAAGTTCACAAGATCTAATGAACATATTGCAAGCATTTACAGAGTGAAATTATCAAACAAACATAGAACATTATATGCCATTCTTAGTTCTTCAAATTACACATGCACACTGCAATTATATAGATGGTTACAACCCCAGTGATCTCCTATGACCTTAGAAACAAGCCACATTTTGACCAGGGCTATGAAAGTACAATCCCCTTTTGACAGATCAATTTTGCTAACAGCAATTCTCTTTACTGTACCAAAATGTCAGTCTGAAGGGTGGTTTGAAAAGCCTTTTTTTTTATTCTTTGAAAAATGCCGTTTCAGATCATTCATTTTGGTTGGAAATTGTGATTGTATTAAAATGAACTCCTGAATTATAAGAAATAGATGTAGGTCTTTTATGTGGGACCAACCCCCAAAGCAGACTTTCACTGTGTAATCATTTTCATTATAAAGAATAGATGTGTGTAGCACAACTACATATTCCTTTATATTGAACCTGAATCTATTATGACTATGTTAAATGCTAAAGAAATAGAGATAAGAATCTGATTTAAATCGGATGGGTCTGAACGAAAAGCCCACTTCCAACTGTCTCTGAATTTTGTCAGTCTTAACTTTGCAACTGATGAGCCAAAATACTGGTTCTGAACTATCTCTGAACATTGGGGTGGTTTAGTTCTGGATCCAAACGTTGTGGATCAGGTCCAGCTCTTATGTGAACTAATCCAAGAAAGTAAATTCAAATGCAAAGCTCCTATTCTGGCCCAAATTCTCCAGATCAGCTGAGCTGTGCATGTTGAAAATCTAGGGAGGGGGTGATTTTAAGGCATGTTTACATTCCCCCAACTGCAGGGCTGCCAGGGTTTGGCATGGTAAAATAGAGCAGAGGATCATGATACAGTAGCGGCTATTGCAGCTCTTTGTGAGCACAGGATTTTCCATGATGCAGGGGAATCCTCCACTGGCCAGTTAAGTTGGGTTTAAAGCTGAGAAAGGAGATCAGGGTGTGGCCCAAACATATTATTTACCTGTGTATCCAGGTATCAGAGAATTGCACGCATCCACGGGTTTTTGATTTGGTTTCATGCTCTCTCTGTACCTGTTTGAAAGAAAATGGACATTTATATGTGAACTAATATCTTAATATCAATTAAGTCAGTTCATGACATATGTTATATTACTAAGAATAAATATTAGACAATCTTAAAACTCAGCTAATGGGCCAAATTCAGGTTATCTATTACATCGGTGTAAACTCAGAGTAACTTCACTGCAGCAATCTGAACTCAATAATATTACTCCAGTGTAATCAAGAACAGAATATACTATACTTCTCTTTTAATATTCACTTTTTCTACTAAGCAATGTCATGCAATAGGATTTTTAAAATATACAGCTAAATCAGGAGGTTTTTTGTGCAGTTATATTAAGATACTTGGAAAGGAACATTAAGGTAGATAGGATGTATTGATGTTATCACCAGGGAAAATACTAGCCAGATATGCACACATTATTTTTACACTACTGAAGTATGTACATAGGCCCTCTTATGCCCTAGCCTGCTGTTTGAGATAATGCCTTAGCTAAATTATATTTAGGCTTTAGATCATACCTAAGTTCATATTACTTCTGCATTTGCAGTATTTCAAGCATTTCCTACAAGTATAGCTGCAAATATTGCACTGAGGGAACTATCTCTATTTACATAAGGCAAAATCAGCAAGGTTTTAAAGGTGATCACTGTGCCTCCACTAGTTTTCTTAATGAAAATCTAGATGCCAGTGACATCTCCACCATGATCAAATTCCTGAGTATAAAATAACCTGAAGAAATTGGACCAACAAACTGCAATGACGTGCCAGAAGAAACGATACACCAGGGAAAAGTCATACCTCTTGGGACAGGTGGAATTATACCTGCAATATAGGATCGGTACTGGGACTGGTCCTGTTTAACGTATTTATAAATGATCTGGGAAAGGGGGTAAATAGTGAAGTGGCAAAGTTTGCAGCTGATACTAAATTACTCAAAATAATTAATTATGAAGAGTTACAAAGAGATGCCACAAAATGGAGCTACTGAGCAACATAATGACAGATTAAATTCAGTGTTGTAGGTGCAAAGTAATGCCCATTGGAAAACATAATCCCTACGCTACATATAAAATGATGGGTTCTAAATTAGTTGTTACCACTCAAGGGAGAGATCTCGGAGTCACCAGGGATAGTTCTCTCAAAGCACCTGTTCAATGCGTAGCAGCAGTCAAAAAAGATAACAGAACCACTAGGAAAAAGATAGATAATAACACAGATAATATCATGCCACTATATAAATCCATGGTACACCCTTACCTTGACTACTGCATGCACTTCTAATCTCCCCATGCCCCAAAGGCTATATTAGAATTGGAAAAGGTATAGAGAAGGGTAACAAAAATGATCAGGCGTATGGAACAGCTTCCATATGAGGGGGGATTAAAAAGACTGGGACTGTTTAGCTTGGAAAAAAGACAACTGAGTGGGGGAATATGATAAAAGGTCTATAAAATCAGGAATGGTGCAGAGACAGTGAATAGGAAAGGGTTATTTATCCCTTCAAATAACACAAGAAACAGAGATCAAACAATTAAATGAATAGGCAGCAGGTTTAAAACAAGCACAAAGAAATATTTCTTCACACAATGCACAGTCAACCAGTGGAACTCGTTGCCAGGCCAAAAGTAAAGCTGGATTAAAAAAATAATTAGTTAAGTTCATGGAGGATAGATCCATCGATGGCTATTAGCCAGCATGTTCAGAATCACAACTCCATGCTCTGAATGTCCCTAAATCGCTGACTGACTGACTGGATGACAAGGGACGGATCACTCAATAATTGCCCAGTTCTGTTCATTCCTTCTGAAGCACCTGGCACTGGCCACTGTCAGAAGACAGGATACTGGGCTAGATGGACTAGTGGTCTGACACAGGATGGCCATTCTTACGTTCTAACAGTGTGTCTGTAAAATTAACATGGCAAAACAAAAGAAAATACAAAGAGAGCAATAAAGATGACACAAAGATTGGCGATTAAAATGGGAGGAGATGGAAGAAGCTAACATGTTACAGCCGTGAAAAGCCAATATCCAATGCAGGGGAAAGGATACGATCACAATGTTAAAAGTACTGTTAAGGCAATAACAAATGAAGGAAAGGAACTGCCCGCTGAGAAGCTAGTAGAAGAAGAGCAACAACCTCAAGGTAAAGAAATTAACGTGTCAGCTACATATTAGGAATAACTGCTTAGCAGTAAGAGCAGTGAGGTCAGGTATAGACTAGAAAACCCCAGCCCTGCAGTTATTCAATAAAGGCCAGTTGCTGCTATCCTTATATATGCTCAATAGTACCTTATGCCACAAATAAGGATGGACGTAGAAGAGAAAAGTCAGGATATAACCCCACCACCAACAGAGTAATTCCCTTAACTACCAGTGTCACGTACCTGTTCTGGAACAGTGCTGTCCTGAGCATGGAGCTGTATGAGCACATAATGTATTGCATAGACATCAGTGCATACACATTATAAAGACAGACAGGTCTGCTTGTGACTGGTGTATATCAGAAGTAACTTTACTAAAGTCAAAGGAAATACACTGACACTCACATTTTAAGTAAGATCTTATTTGTTTATAGTTCTTGTAATCCCAGGGGTACTTTATAGATTATGCATACTGGACCCACTGCCGTTCTGTCCAGCTCTGCAGTGCAGCTCTGGTGCTGCACAGCCACACAACCCAACCCTCGAGGAAGGAAAGGTGAAAGGATCCCAAGGCAGTTTCTGTAAGAGGGTTACATTTTAATATATCAGAATATTGCTTGTTCTTTCTATTGGACAATATATTCTTCATCTCTTCCTGGCCTTAAGTGTGGTATGCTGCTGCTGTGAAACGTTCAACACTGGCAGTAAACAGCGGCTGTGTTCCACCATGGACGCTGACTTTCCAAAGTGCTGGGGGGTGCTCGACCCCCGGCTTTGCCCCAGGCCCCGCCCCCACTCCACCCCTTTCCCCAAGGCCCCACCCCGCACTTTCCCACCTCTGCACCACCTCTTCCCACCCCACCTCTTCCCGCCCAGCTCCACTCCCTCCCCTGAGCATGCTGCATCCTTGCTCTTTCCTCCCCACCCCCTGCAGCCTCCTGCATGCTGCAAAACACCTGACTGAGATAGGCGGAAGGCATGGGGAGCTGCTGATCCATGGGGCCCACTGGCAGGTGGGAGGTGCTGGGGGGGAGGAGCTGAGGGGGGGCTGATGGTGGGCGCTCAGTACCCACCATTTTTTTCCTGTGTGGCTGCTCCAGCCCCAGAGCACTCACGGAGTCGGCACCTGTGTTCCATTGTAGTGACCCCTATACCTAACATGAAACTGAATTAGATATTGTATTAAATTTCCAGTGGTGTTACAGCCATGTTGATCCAGCATATTGGAGAGACAAGGTGGGTGAGGTAATGTCTTTTATTGGACCAATTTCTGTTGGTGAGAGAGACAAGCTTTTGAGCTACACAGAGCTCTTCCTCAGGTCTGGGACAGGTAGTCAGCATGTCACTTCTAAATCCAAGGTGGACCAGATTGTTTAGCATAAGGATTTAACATGTTGCAAGAAACCATTCAAGGTAAAGTGGGCAGTTAACACCTCTGCTTAGGACAAAGGAGGGTTAGTGGGTTACAGCTTGTTGTAATGTGTCATATGGTACGAAAATCATTTTGTGCACCTTAGATGAAAAATGTCAAAGTACAAAAACTCATATGAGCTAAACTACAGGAGTAATTTACAGAAATAAAAGTTTATAATAATACTTAAGAGAGCCTGTATATGTCATCTAGAAAGCCTGCAGCTTTAGGGCCTGATCCTGCAGACATACCTTATCATTATCAGTAGTAGCCTTGTGGTAATGCCTAGGAGTCTTGGCTAGACACGGGCCCCATCGTGCTAAGCATTGTACACACATACAGTAAATGATAGTCCTTGCCTCAAAGAGTTATCAAGCGGAGATATATGTGAGGAATTGTTTGCAGGATCCATGGTCTTAGCGCAGCCTACAATTTTTAATTTAGGATTTTTCTATGTAATTAAAATACCTTGTCTGGGACTTTCATTCACACGCCACTAGGGTGCAGGTAAAAATGGCATTATACTTAGGGGGGGAAATATACTTAAAAACCTCCTCAAAGTAGAACACCACCAGGTTTTTAGTTATTAATTTTTAACAACCATCTAGTAGGCTGTGGCTAGTGGTCTCTGGAAGTCAGTATTAGCTAGTGTAGTGCTGATTTATGCTCTGGGCATAAAAAGGCTCAGAGAAATTCAGGTGGGCCACAGCTAACAAGTCACAGCTAAGGAGCCCGATAAAAAGCACCAGCTGGAACCAAACATTCACTGCTTGGCGCAATGGCCCACAGGGGAAGCCACTCCGCACTGAAGGGACAGTGGGGCTTTGTTGTTATCTCCCCAGCCCTGCACTGGAGATATCAAGGCTTCCTGCTGCCGCTAAAGTCCCTGCAAAGCTCCCAGTGACTTAGTGGGAGCAGGCTTGGGCCTCGCACTACAGGAGGCGGCGGGCAGGGTTGGACTCGGGACAGGCACTGGGCTGGGCATCAGCACTACAGCCCAGGGCCCCTTACCCAGAGCCCTCCCCAGATCCGAAGGCACCAGGTGCCTCCTGCCGCTGGCTGGGCTCCACAGTTGGATGAGCTCAGCCGAGACAGCTGCTACCTGCAGGCCCTGCACCCAGCCAGGGCATTGTGACCTCAGCCAGCCAGGGTGGGATAGCAGGGGCTGGGAGTGCAGCTGTGCTGGGGAGATAACCCAGCAGGGCCTGGCCCTGAGCCCCAGAGAGCAGGGCAGCAGCAGAACTAGGTAGCATTTGTGCCTGGGACTGACAACTGTCACTGTAACCCCAAAGAGCGCCTGCTCTCTGCCTGTGACACACCGTCACCCCCTCCTCCACTGCTCAACCAATCACACCTGTGCTACAGCCCTAGCCAACAACCAATCTGGGCTGCACTGCACACTCCACTTACACACAGCCTGTGCTACACCCAGGGGCGGCTCTAGCCATTTTGCCGCCCCAAGCACGGCGGCACGCCACGGGGGGGCGCTCTGTCTGTTGCCGGTCCCGCGGACGTGACTGCGGAGGGTCCACTGGTCCTGCGGCTCCGGTGGAGCTCCCGCAGGCGTGCCTGTGGATGCTCCACCAAAGCTGCGGGACCAGCGGACCCTCTGCAGGCACGTCTGTGGGAGGTCCACCGGAGCCGCCTGCCGCCCTCCAGGGACCGGCAGAGCGCCCCCCGCGGCATGCCGCCCCAAGCACGCGCTTAGTGTGCTGGCTTCTGGCTTCACCCCTAACGAACATTCAATCCGGGATACACACCCATCTGCATCCAACAATAGACTACTGCACACTACACTCACACACAGCCTGCGCTACACCCCCTAATGAACACCCAATTCAGACTACGTACACACCTGCATCATCTGTACTGAACACCCCCCTCACAGTCTGTGCACATGGCTTAACAAGCACCTAATTTGTGCTACATCCACATGCATCCAACAAGTCTGTATGGTACACCCCACTCACCCACAGCCTGTGCTACACCCGCTAACAAACACACAACCTATGCTACACACACCTGCAGCCATTACTACACTCACTAACACACCCAGAGTCTGTGCCTACACACACAAATAATTACACTTTCCTTGGTGGTAACCAGGAAGCAAAATATATCCTTCAACTGTGGGGAGGTCATCACACTGTCATTTTAATACATCTCCGATCTGCAATCTGTCTCTTGATTGTTGACCAGATTGCTAGCTTGTGAAATATTATTTTCCAAATGCTGTTTCAAAATAGGGCAGAAATGGTCATTATGGGTGAATTTTGTTAACGAATGGATTCTTTTTCAAATATCTTTACTGTATTTTAATACAGCTGGTGATTATTATTCTACTTGAAGACAGAACTGAGTGAAATGAGTTCTCTCTTTCTTTGTTATTCACTGTTTCAAAGGTGCAGTCCCCCAGTAGAAACACAGAAATGAATTATAGCATAAATATTGCACAGACATAATTCATCTATGTGAAGTGCAGCCTGAAGTGTTGAGAGCCCAATACATTTATTCAATATATCCTATAAAATGATCTGTTTGAGTTTAAAGAGCTCCACAAGCAAGGTTTAGAACAAATGCTTTGAAGTCCTCCATTCACAAAAGCTTGAATGTCAACATTTCTGTTTTAAATTTCCATGATCTATCTAATCCCTGTAAATTTTTACATGGACCCCATCACTAAAGCAGGTGACAGTGATTCTATAGAATCATTTAACATTAGTAGATGCAATGCTCTCGGATTTACCCCTTTTACAACATTTGTGTGTTTTCTAGCTGTGTCGGTGACGGGCTCTAGAGCTAATACTAAAATAATGGCGGGAAAGGACAACCCTGTCATGTTCCTTTGAGGCAGTGGGAAGCTAAAGCTGAATTATGTACACTGCTTACTAGAGCTGCTTGGGAAATTTTCTATCAGAATGTTTTTTCAATGGAAAATGCAGTTTTCGCAACAGTTAAATTTCCTGTGAGAAAATTCTGATGTGCCTGAAAATATATTTTCCCCCGCATTTTGATCTGAAATGTTTCAGTTTGTGGAACCAAACTAACATTTAATTTTGGGTCAGTTTGACATTAATCTGGGTGTGTCTCACCTGCTGTGCCTCATGTCCATGCCCACTGACCTCTATGGACTGAGCTGCCGGGCTGGACTACATCTCCCAAGAGCTCCTAGGTCAGCTGCATCCCCATCCCCATCCCTCAGCATAAGGAGGAGTAAGTAGGCCTGGGGCAAGCTGATGGGATCAGAGGCAGAAGGAGATGTGGTGGAGCTCACACCAGCCTGTTCCTCTGTTGGTGTGAGCTCCATAATGGAGTTTATCCTAGTGGCAGAAGTTAGAATAGTTCACACTAACCCTAATTCGAACCGGCAATGTCGATTTCAGCGCTACTCCCCTCATCGAGGAGGAGTACAGAAATCGATTTTAAGACGAAGTAAATGGCTTCGTTGTGTGGACGGGTGCAGGGTTAATTCGATTTAGCACTGCTAAATTCGACCTAATCTCGTGGTGTAGACCAGGCCTTAGAATAGCTCCCTGCTGCTCTACCTTCCAGTGGTGTTGGATGGCCAAGGGTAAGGGAGCTACAAACAGGTACCTGCAGCTGCCATTCTCCACTATGTCTGAGCACAACTCAGCCCTAATAGAGAATCAAAGGCTGAATCTTCTGTTATGGGAGCACTAACTCATTTTTGTCGCCTTGTATAAATAGCAAGATTTCAAACTTGTTCTGAAAATACAGCAAAAAAATTCAGATTGGTACAAAGAAATTTAATATTCAAAATATGTTCTGCATTCATAAGCCTGAACCAAACCCACAGACCTGACCTTCAGAATACTCAGACTCCAAATCAAGAACCAAATCACGATTTTGCAACTGGACCCTATCTTTAGAATAGTCCAAAACAAAACTGTAGCCACTGAATTTGGGTACAAATACAAATAGATACAAATAGCCACTAAAGTTGGGGGATATTTATAATCCTGATCTGAATTCTGAGGCTTGAGGCCAACTCAAATTAATATCCTGAGGTTGTGTAATTAATGTACCTTAAGATACATAAGCAATGGCAATGTCGCTTCTCTAACTATGCTACCAACCATTGCCCAGCTCTCTCTCATTGTTCATAATATCTCTGCAGTATACAAGAGTGCATAATATGCTTTTTGGCTTTACAAAGCCATTTATGCCTTAGCTATATCTAATAATATAGAGAGAGTTGGATCAACCTGCAGGAGTCTCCTAATAATCTACCATGTGTGTAAACTATGCCATCTTTGCTCTGTTGCGCACATGAAAAAATAAGCAAATGCAGAAGTATATTTAAATCTATGCTAAAACCTGCTACTTTCTAAAAACAGTTGCCATACTTTTTATAACAATTTTTACATTAAAATCAAAGATGAACGGTAATAAAACACTACCACACAAAACCCAGAGCTTTATTGTATTTTATTTCACACTTTTGAAGACACGGGAGTACTCAGGTACAATCCTAACAAGTTGTGAACTGCTCCGAAGGTTGGTGAAATTTGAATTCATCTTGCACAGAGAGGTGAACAAGACCACAATGACTGATATTTTATAATATAGTTTAAGAATACTCCAAGCAGGTGAGTACTGTAATGTTATGCCCAACAACTTTTATGCCATTCATCCATTTAAGCCACTTCGTATTATAAATATGCAGCTTATCTCAGCTATTAAATCTCTGCAATATGTAATTAGGCCTTCTCATAATAATGCATTCAATCTCCTGTATATAAAAATCAGTGTAAGAATACTGATACATGCTGTCTATACCATCACTGTACATTTATCAGACTCAACCACAGCAAGCTGCTAACTTCCGAACTAAAGCTAAGCAACTTTAGGTCAAACTCTCCAGTCGTCACCCAAGCAGAACTTCCACTGAAGTCACTGGGAGTTTTTCCTAAGGACTGGAGTGTTTGTTCGCTTAAAATAGCACAATATAGTCTGAAATGCCTTGTTCTGCAGGGAATTTGCTGCAGAATACACTTGAATGTCTATTCCATAAACAACTCAATTAGAAACTTTTGTCCTACTGAAGTTCCTACCAGTTTTACAAGCCTAACAGATGGTTCAATTGATGTTGTTAAAATGGGCTTCCATATGTCACTTCTATTTTGAAGTTGTTTAAAAGGGCTACAAACTACAGCATGTAGTTGCAGTGTAATAGTCTACTTCTAATTCTAAAAGGCTACACTTTCTATTTTGGGGTGGGAGGGTCAGGGGAATGAATTGGGGACGGAGCGGTCGTTTGCTCAGCAATCCTCAGTTCTGGGAAAATACGTTTTACGGTGCTCCCACTAGATTGAAAGAGGAAAGTGGAAACTCTTCTCATTTCACAACAACAAAATCTTTTAAAGAATTAAAAGCTTGGATCAAGTTTGAATCTTTTAAAAGGTGAATATAAAATGTGCAAAGAATCACTGCTGTTTAGGAGCTACATTTTTGAGGGGCTGCAGAGCTCCCTTCACTCACTGCCGACATGCTGCAAGCATCACTCACAAATAAAAGGACAAATTAATCCCTGCTGGATCTCCATTCAGTGGATATTGCATCCATGTAACAGGGCATTATTGGCCTTAATTCTGCGCTGACTTACGGCCAGGTAAATACTTTAATATCAATGGAGTTCTACGGGGTAAAAGTCTATGCAGAATTGGGCCCACATAATTTAACATTGGATGTAAGGATCTTAAACCTGCTTTTCTTTATGCAAGTCATATCTTGGCACTATTAGACAAAGTATTAGGCCAGATCCACAACTTGTGTAGGCTGGCATAGCCTGGACCTGTCATGATACATAGCCTTCCCTAGGTAGTCGGGTAAGTACCTATCATAGTATCTGAAGTCTCAGGGCATAAGTTCTATATTTTCACATATTTTACAGGAGAATTCATTCATTATTATGATGCATTCTTGAAAATGAAATGGTGACCATTTGAAACAAGAAACAAAAACCCCAGCAACTGACTAGCATGTCTGTATAGTACGCTCAACTGGTCTGACCTGCCTTGCAGGAAGACTGTTGAGTTCTCTGACACAGCAACACTGCTCTCCCATTATTATAAGATCATCCTTGCACATTCCATATCTTACCATCTTTAAAAGCCTATAATTACAAAAGCTGAGCGAGAAACTGTGTTATCTCCAATTAACAGCTGAATGCAATCAACAGAGGCAAAGAGCATTTTTATACAAGAAAATAGCACGGTAGAAAGAAAGAGTCTGTACAGTATTTAAATATTGTATATACATAAAATTATATTTTTCATAACTCATCTTAAAGGTTCTCTTATTTGTAAACCAGGAAAGGCAACCAAAAGAAATCTTATATTTAACATTTTAAGCAGAGCAAGCAGCAGGAAACAATGCTAGCAAGCAGTTTGTAACTCTATAAGAAATATCTAGCCAGATAATGTGACTAGCATTTTCCAGTCCCTTTTTTATTTATTTCAGTACATTTTTTTTCACATTCTACTAGGGAATTCTGCAAGAGAGAGACAAAGAATTCAAGGGCAGAACATAAGGGCCCAATCCTGCACTCTTTTCTTAGGCAAAATCCCAATAGAGCAGTATCTTCAAGTAAGTAGTGCAGAATTGGGGCATAAATTACTAAAGTGATTGATAAAGCTTCCTTTTTCAAAAGCCGTCAGTAATGGCTTCTATGGTTGTAACCTATGCTTAACTAAAGGAAAACGGTTCCGCTGAACAATTAACCTTTCAATGCCTTGAAAGTGTAATACATTGCAGCAGGTGAAGGGGCAGCCTTGTTTAAAATAAAAATGCTAAAAGTATTAAAATATCAGTGTTTTTCAGCTGATGCTGGGGGTTGGATTTGAATCTGAGATTCCCAGTTCATGGGTGATGCAGGGTTCCAGGAGTGGCTCATTTATAGATTTTTATAAAATGAAAACTGCCCTGTCTGGAGCTGCGGTGCTCCAGATGTGTCAGTGTTAGAAGACATCTTAGTAAAGCAGTACCGTTTGGAAAGCATGGTGACACCACAGACAGTACTGTATTGTGCCGGCATTACAGACAGACCCCTGATCATGCATTATACTCTGGTATCTCGCTGGTGCTCTTTGCTGAACTGGGGCTTTTGTTCTCTGTCTCCCATGTTACTTACTGCCTGTGCAGCACACCTCCAAAATACATTTTGTTCAACTGAAATGTTTACTTTAAAATTTATAATATTATTGATCCAGAAAATTTTCCCTTTTTCACTTGTATTCACTTCTGGGGAAGTCCTCAACTGAGCACTCTTCCAAAATGATAAAACAGTGGATTAACTTGTCAAAAAATGTAATCATAGATTTCAGATTAATACTGATTAAGAAACCCTAAAATGGAAAGTTTCTTTGTTATCAGAGAATTTTCAAATCTAAACCAGGGTAACAGCTGTTAACTTTTATATAAATATGAGCGTTAGAAATAAAAGCAGACATTTTCAAACTGGAGGACTTAATATTAGGCTCCTAAATCCATAGGCAGACACCTAACATAGAAGAGCCCTGATTTTTCCCAACTGGTGAGTATTGTCCATTCCTAGTGAAGTCAGTGGGAGATGTGGGTGGTCAGCATCTTTGAAAATCAGGTCTCTATTCTTTATGTGCCTAAATACAGATTTAGAAGCCTAATTTTAGGCATCCAGATTTGGAAAACTTGGCCAAAATATCTAAAACAAATGAACACTGTCAAAAAGTGATGTGTTATAGTCAAAAGACAGTGCTGATCAAATAACCAATCCCCACAACAATCCTGTAGGTAAATTTTTGCAACCATTTGGGAATCTTCAGCTTAATCTTTAGCACGTGACAACAGATTGTACTATTTAATAGAGGTGGGATTTTCAAATGCATCTAAGTGATTTAGGAACACTGACTTTCAATGGGACTTGTGCTCATAAATCCCTTAGGACTTTTGAAAATCTCACTAGATCATTTAAGAGGAAAATAAACCTTGATATATCTCTACCTATTGGCTGTTCTCATCTAGCCTGCTGAAATTCAAGTGGATTGTGTCATATATGAAAGTCAGAAAATGGAACATTGAAATAAGAGTTTCGTAGATGGACTATGATAAGAGGGGACTTTTAGTAATTTAAGAAATCAATACCAGCTTTGACACTCTTAGAAGTGGCAACATCAATGGCCATGGCTTTAATCTCAGTGTCCCCAAACTGCATTAGCGTTTTGATCTCCCTCCGAGTTGGCACCAAAGTATCAGTTCCTGTGAGATCCAGACGAAGAGTGCCACACTTTTTCACTCCAGGCTCGGTGATGAAACTGACATTATCTTGCTCCGAGCTGTAGATATTGATCACTATTACTAACTGGGAGGGCTTGGCAGGCGTGTAACTGCGTGACACTGTTTCTCCAAGAGCTACAGATTGGTCGGCCGAGATAAATTTGTCAAAGACGTCAGTGCACCATCGTGTGCCGTCTTTAACCAGCAGCTTCTCCGGCGGGTGCTTTCCTTCCACAAACCGATTCAGGACCCCCACCCCATAGGTCAGAGGGGAACGTCGCACTTTGATGACAGCAGGGTCTAAGCCAAAAAGGACGGCGCCTTTGAGGATAGTGAGGCCCACATCCTGGGGAATGATGATTCGACATTTTGAACCAAAAGCATTCTGGACAGCTTGCTGGAGTAAAGGGGCTTCGGCAAATCCACCCACCAGGAACAGAAACTTGACATTGGTTACTTCTGGCTTTTCAAACAGATCACCTAAACAGAGAGACAAAGCCTGCTCAGCTAGGAAAACTTCCTGATGGCAAAACCCATTAGACCAGGGGTAGGCAACCTATGGCACGGATGCCAAAGGCGGCACACAAGCTGATTTTCAGTGGCACTCACATTGCTCGGGTCCTGGCCACCGGTCTAGGGGGCTCTGCATTTTAATTTAATTTTAAATGAAACTTCTTAAACATTTTAAAAACCTTATTTACTTTACATACAACAATAGTTTAGTTATATATTATAGACTTATAGAAAGAGACCTTCTAAAAACGTTAAAATGTATTATTGGCACACGAAACCTTAAATTAGAGTGAATAAATGAAGACTCGGCACACCACTTCTGAAAGGTTGCCAACCCCTGCATTAGACTGTGGAATAATCTTGCAAGAGACATGCTGGGCGCCCCATCACAAATATCCATGCATAGGACCAGAAAGAAGGCACATGTCTGGAATGGCTCCATGAACTCCGTGACACTTCCAAAGTGTCTTTTGTTCTGAAAAAGTCTATTGTTTTGAGAGAGAAATATCCTGTATTTAACATGGAGGATGTGCCTAACGGGGCATAGGCCTCAAAACAGAAGAAAATGTTGAAGTAGTAGAGATACTAGATACACTTTTTAAAACTTATTTTTATCTTAAGCCAGATTTTATTTATTTATTTTTGCTAGATGAAAGTGGGCACGTTTCTGTGCAAACCAATCCAACAGCCAGTCTGGAGGCAGAGAGGGAAGCCGCCTAGATGAATATCCCCCATGAGCTTCTGATATACAAGACAGCAGCCAGGTATTCCCAGGCAAAACTGATTAATGCTCACTTTATTACATTACATATAATCGCCCAATTTTAAAAATATTAATACTTCTGATTCTGCCATCTCAACCAAAATGTATTCCACCTGCAAAATAATACCTTCTTAAATTCTTCTTACATATGTTCTCTCTTTACTTAAACCCATGTTCTCTAGTTCTGGTCTATCCAAAACACTCATATCGATTAAGTTTAATGTTACAGTTATCTGTACCTAGTTTAAATGCTTCAATCATGCTTCCTCGATTATTTGTCAAAACAAAATAATCCTAGTTCTCTCATTTTCTATTCATATATAAGCTATTTTGTTGCATTTATATTAGTTGTTTTATTATGCTGTGCTCTAATATAATTATACAATTTTTCATATAGGATGCCCCAAATTGGACACTATATTCTAGATATAAACAATCCAGTATTGTGTACAGTGTTAAAATAATATTCTCATGCTTATTATACATAATATACTCCACTTGATACAAGCCTAATAGTCTTATGTCGGACTGAGAATTTAGACACGGAGTTTCTCAATCTGGCCACATCATCTTCCACTACTATAGTAACACATCCAATTATGTTTAAACCAAGCTTGGAATTATTTTTACCCAGATGCATCACTCATTATTTGTTTATTGTCAGTGATAAAATTGAACTGGACAGAACAATGAAGAATATGTTGTGGGGGAGTCCTGCATTGGCACAGAAATGAACTAGATGACCTAATATGTCTGTCTGTCTTTCTTTAGACAAGATCCAAATTCATGAGAAAGACAGAAAGAAAGAAAGGGGATATTGACTATTAATTAGGTTTCAATTGTCTAATGACTTGTATTCCTGAAAGCTCAAGAGGAAATAAAGTTTATGCAGCTTTAGTACTGATTGCCTGGTCAACAGCTACAGAATAGCCAGAAATATCTATTAAGATACTAGGTGACTTGGAGCAACCCTGATGGTCATTTTTTGGGTGATTTGGGGGAATTAAATTTTTCACCCACCATTCATGGGGTCAAATTACTCCATTAAACATAATTCCCAGTTTTGGGCTGTGATAGATGGGTATTTGAATAAATCATACTTCAGTTTACGTCCAGTCAGAAACTCATTACACCTTGATACATACTAAGATGTTGAATGATCTGGTCAATTGTAGGTTTGAAAAGGGCATTCATTGCATCTGGACTCATCCTTAGCATTCCTTGGGAGGACCACTTGACAAAATCCACACTGCAACAAAAGAGCAAAGGAGGCTGTTAAAACGAGGTCTAATTTTAAGAGTAAGCCATACTTGAGCTGTAGGACATGGCTGGTAAGAAATTCACAGATTTACAGCCTCTATGTTAAGCACGTCACTTGCAGCAGGTAAAATGGCCAGTCCCTGTCCACCGGCATACTTGAGCGTGCCTCCCACCAGCAATAATGCCTTTTGTTTAATTGTGGTTTTCCTGGCCTGACTGCCTCTCAGCAGCATCACTAATGTTCAGAGCTCTGCTGAAACATTTTATGTTCCCTCCAATGTCAGCTCATCTGAAACAAAGCTAATGCATCCCTCAGAAGGAAATGATCCTTTCAGTTAAAGTAGCAGTAGATCTCAAGGCCACTGCAAGCACGCAAAGAAGATTAACAGGCTTCGGAGCTCTAGGGACATAAATAATAGTATCACACGTGCATGGCAATTCCGTTCTGAGCAGTGTGCTGTGAAGTGCAGGCAAGATGGCAAGGAAATGTTTGAATACAGGAATAGATTATTCCACTGCTGACTCCCTTACATGAGCTGGTTACAGCTGGGTCATTTTCTCCTTTTCATTCACATATATTTAAGCAATTTTCATCCCCCTCTCATTGCCCTCTCCATTTCTTTGGCATTTATATTACTTCCAAAAGACACCACTACGAATGATTCATGGGAGGGAAAAAGGGTTTGTAGTAAGTAGAAAGGTACATTTTTTTAAGTGTCTATGCCCCATTTTCTAAAGTGGTTTTGTTTTAGGATGGAATTATAATAGGATTTAGGCTCCTAAATCATTTAGGTGGTTTTGAAAATTTTACTCAAAAGTCTAGGAATAAGGAGGCATGGGGGTTCCAGTTAGCCACATACTCCCCCTGTGACCTTTGGCAAGTCACTTAACCTCTCTGAACCTCATTTTCTCCATCTCTATCTGCAAAATGGGGACCCAAATTTAAATAAATAATCGACAAATAGAATTGTTTGGGTGTTTTATTTTTTAATTGATTTGGAAAAAAATAACATAGAATGCTTCTTGAAAGGCAGAGAGTTGCATGGGAATGTTATAAATATGGATGGGGCTGTGCGAAAGGAAGTAAGAGTGCGGGCGTGTCCACGTACAGAATGCGACAGATTCTTGGACTCAACTCTATCTGCTTTGCACTGCTGTCCAGAATTCCTCCAACAGCCAGCTGTGCACCACTGGCTCCTGCAACCCACTATATGAAAGGCATGTCAAGGGCGGAACCCTCCGTGGAACTGCTACAGTTGGTGTAGGCTGCTTTCAATTACATCAGAAGCTCTTGTGGCTTTTGGTCAGCCCAGAATCAGGTAAGTGGGAAGGTGACTCTGAATATAAACGCAGCGCAGCTAAGAATCTAGCCCTACACATATAGCCAGAAATACAGGAGACTGTCTCAGTGTGGAACCTTAGGAAATGGTGCCATATAAGTGAAGATGGTCTGTGGAATTCGCAGAAAGAAGTCTACAGTAGGATGCAAGTGTTATGGAGAAAACTCTTAAGAAAAACTAGAATATAACTTTCTTTTCTGATAACTGTATCTGAGGCAGTATGATTTTCCCATCATTTGATTACATTTTCTCACTACAATCTATTATGCTACTTGCAATTAGGATAGTTTATTATTCTTTCCAGGAGTTGAGTAGTTAATTATGAATCTATCTAGGTTCAATCGCCTACTTACTTGCTTTTCCTTAAGGCATGTTCCACGCTGTGACCTCGAAACTTCTTATAATAGTCAATGAAGGAGAAAGGCAGAGTGATATTCAGTGGATTAGTTCTGTCTGGGGCCGCTGCCCTTTTACGGGACTCAAATGCTATCATAAGATCCACCCAAGCAGCAGGACGCTTGATTTTAAATTGTTCAATAAAATCCTCTCCAAATATTTTACATAGGAGTTTTTCAAACTCATAGTCAACGCCTACAGAACCATATGGCCCACCTGTTTTAGAAACAAAACATACCATTAACATAGTGTATTGCTCACTAGAACTTGAGCCCATCATATACAAATCCAGATCATACTGACATAGCAATGACCCAGAGCATGTTAAGTGTATTTTCACTGTCAGGGAAAAGACTAAAATTACTGATGGTTCCATCTTGTATATGAGGAGATCAAGATAGAGCTTGTGTTCATGAATAGGTTGCCCTGCTGCACAGAGAAAGACATATGTTGGGTTCCTCTGTGGTGGCACTGGCGTCACCAAGGATGATAGTTCAGGAATCATTTAGAAGAAGACCAACCCAGGATTTCATGGGTGCTGTGACAAATAAAGGATTGTCTCAGGTGGCTAATGGCAAAGCTCACAAGGCAAAGCTCAACTGGATCTGGAGTTGGGGGTGGGAATGTACTTTGGGGAGTTGAATTTTACTTCCTGGCCATGGACCAATCACTATGTCATTTGATCTGAGACAAGGGCACACCTTTCCCATCAGGATGATGGACCCATCTTGGTGCTCTGGGAGTTAATGGTGCATGTGTGCTTCTACATGAATCTGTGGGAGAATACTGTTCTGCTGACAAATCACTCAGTTAATAGCCTGGTGGGACTTTACAACAATCTTTTGTTCTGACTATCAGCCAGCCATATAGTGACCTTCTAAATGCCCATGCAGGTCACCATAGTTTAGAGATGACCTAGGAGAGATGAAATGAGAGGGGAGATATCTAGTGTGCGAGTGATGGAAGTCAGACCAACGCTGGTGCTGAGCCAAAGTGAGGAAGAGTTTGACACTGTGTCTTATCTTCTCAAAGAAAGTTTTACTTTTCTGAAAGTAAACATATACTGAACGTTATTTAACGCTATCTATTGACAAGCAGTTCAGAAATCACATGAAATTAGCAAGACCTTTTGAATGTTGATTTTAATATAAGATGAACTATTAACTAATTTAAGCAAATAGTAAAACGTCACAGCATCCTTATTGGCAGTAAGGGTGTAAGATCAAACTCAAAGTACTACACAAGTGAAATGAGTAGTAAATAATGTAATTTTACCAGTTGCCTTGTACAGTTCCTTCAGATGTCCTTCAGGTAGCCTGATCTGATGGACAGTGAGATCCACTGTACCTCCTCCACTGTCAACAACTATGTACCGGTCACCTATGAAGCAACAGGAACAAGCATACATCATCTTCATCGGCATAAACACAACAGTCTACTAATACTTAAGCAATATGAATACTAATACTGCGGGCAATGTTGCCATCATCCCAAGCAGAAAGCCATGAACATCTGTACTGGGGACAACTGGCTTGAAAATTAGCAGTTCCTAATGGAATAATTTGCAGTGATTTATAATGGAAGTGAAACTTGTATGCCCTATGCTACAGACTTAAGCACCCATGTGGGGAGAATGTATCTTTATGATAAGTGGAATTGTGCGTGCCATCTGTGTACGTTCCATTGTGTTAACAGTTCTGTAGACATGTTACAGTGTCAGCTTACTTATCTGGTGTATTCTGAGGACACTATGCTCTGGCTTGTATTTTAAAATCTGGGTTTGTCCCTTTTATAAACCATCAACTTAATAATACGTGCTTTTCTAGAGCATGCAAAATTCTAGTTCAGTCTTGTAGACTAAGAGCAGTGCGTGCACTTGTATTTTCCTTTAAATTAGTCATTTGAGAATACCAAAAGCACATAATACATTTGTGGGAAAGGTTTGTGGGTTTCTTACCAGCAATATAAAACCAGCAAGAGTAAAGATAATTCACAAAAGGACCCTACCTTCCTCCAATTCGGACCAGATCTCTCCTATGACATTTTCCACCAAAAAGGTGCGGCTCTGCCGATTACGACGTATGTGTTCCTTAGCTAATCATTGACAGAGAGAAAATTACTAAGTACAAGAAAGCAGGAACAAGCTGATAACAAACAGTGCAGGAAGCAAATACAAGCAGAATGAGAGCTTTCTATGTATCATTCAGTAAGGTTCTAACAAAACAGATGAACAAAAATTGCTGTATTAGAATTAGGAATTTACAAATTGAGTTCTGGAAAGAAAAAAAAATCAGATATTCTATTCTTTACTTAGAATAACTGGATTTCAAATAATGCTCTAAGATTTCTTTAAAAGCTTTCTTAATGGTACATATTTATTATATTTTTAATAAACAAAATGAAGTATTTATATGCAGACACATTTTTTGGTTCTAGAAGTTCCAAGATGCATTTTTGCCAGTAGGTGGCATACTTAACACATAATAAAATAATCAAGAATTTACTTTAAAATTGTCTAAGAAGTGAAGACACTTTGGCCAAGATTTTCAAAAGTGATTACTGATTTTGGGTGCCCCCATTTTTGGTTGCTCCAGAAGAGATGCCTCAAGGGAGCCCAGTTTTTGGAGGGTAGGTGCTCAGTACCTTCTAAAAATTAGGACCCTTCGAAATATCTCCATTTCAGCACCCCTAGTCATTAGTTACTTCTGAAAATCTTGGCCTTTGTCAGTTTTGTGCTATGGACCTTCATTGTAGGAGCAAATCCTGCTCATTTTACTCAGGCATACCTCTCACTGGATTCCAATTAGAGTTTTGCTTGATGGAGAACCTGTAGGATTTGGCCCATGACATATCCGCACATACTAGCACAGGTCAATTTAAATACATATGATTTAAAAATGAAGTATAATCTAGTATCACATAGTTATAGCAATAATGCATTTTATGAAAATTAATCTCCTTATGGAATTTAAAATATGTCATGTGATTTGCTAAGTGTCTCTACTAATGTATTTCTAAACCCAGCTTGTGCAACTAAATGACCACTAAATCATTTCCAATATAACTTTCACTCATCTTTAAAGGTCATTTATATGATACTACAGAAAAACGCAGACACATTCCATGGTATAGCAAAATATTGTTTCATTTGAAAAAATTCTATCTAAAACTAGAAAAAAGGTACATTTATTGTATATAAGAGGACAATTATATTTTGCTAGCTAATGATACTACTACTTCACATTTCTATAGTGTCTTCCATTTGAGGATATCAAAAGCCAATAAATAAAACCTCAATTCTCCTGTGATGGAAGCAAATAATATTATCCTCATTTTACAAATTGAGAAGCAGACACAGAAAGGTTAAGTGACACCGCAGTCAATGACAGAGCAACGGACAGAATCCAAGGAAGGGCCTGATCCAACACCCACTGAAGTCAATAAGAGTCTTTCCATTGACTTTAACAGGCATTGGATCAGACCTGAGATATATTCCTTTAACCATTACACTATGCTTCCTCTCCTAATGCAAATTTATCCTCAGTATTCCGAAGAGTACAACTTTTGTTTTGACTGCACAGCACTAAAATAGTCCTTGAACAGCTCTTCTCTGTTTATGTTTAAAGGGTTTTCCTTCTTGATCTCATCTCAGCTTTGCTTGGGTCCCTGCCATGCTTTTATTGAATTTTAGATTAAACCCAAATTAATTCACTCAAAGCTTTGTTTCTATTAATTCTAATTGAATTAAATCCTTTTCGTCTATACCAACTTTTACCGTATTAAGTCAAGAAAGAGAGCTGTAAAAAGACTTTTGACAGAATCCCATGACTTTGTGAACAGATTTTGCTCAACAGCCCAGCCCTGTAGCTCCCTTTAACCCCCAAACCAGAAAATGCTTTCGTTTGCATAGGGATAAATGCCCTGGCAGCCCAAGTAAGGGGTCACGGAAGGTCCTGAGCATGTGGCTCAGCTACACAGAGGGCGGGGCAAAATGTGTTGAACCCACACACAGGTTTGCACCCTATGTTCTGTAAGAACTGTGCTTTGCAGGGGCTACATCAGCCTGAATAAGGATGGCAGCCAGAGGGCAGGTGCAGAGGCATGACCAATGCGTCGACAAATACATGGTTGCACCAGCCAAAAATCGCTTGCTTAGGGGTGCACAGTTGCTCAAGCTCCAGCTCCAGCTGTGAAGAAGTTCTGGCACAGGAGGGATGCTTCTGTCCTCCTGCCCATTAAGAGACACCCCTGAGCAAAACCTCTTTACACAGGCTTTGTCAGTGGCGAGGATCTTACCTGTGGTACTACTGAATAAACCCGCATCAGGGTCTTTGTGGCATGCACAGGGCTAAAATTGTGGTGGCTAAATATTATTTCATCTAGATAAATAAGACATGCTACTTTAAAAGGACTCAATCAGGTTTTACTAATTATGAAATTTCTGGGGGCAAAGTGGGTCACCACATTCTGTTAACTAAAAAAAAGTGGCTTCCATTAAGGACAGGGAGAAATAAAATGTCTTGAATGGGTTTATTAGCTGAATCTTCCATTTGCTTTTGTTGTTTTGAGCTGGAAAACATGACAAAGTATAAGATCTTTTGCCAAATTCTCTGCGGGGGTAAACTGGCACAACTCCACAGCTCTCAATGGAGTGCACCAATTTATACTAGTAGATAATTTGGATCTTTACGTTACAATCAAAACTTGTCCCATCTTTACTGCCTAACTTCAGAGTCAGTCAGAATGACAGTTTTCAAAAACTTCTGCAGTGAAAGATGATTCATCTGCAAACCAGTTAAATTACACTCCCATAATCTGCCTCTTGGTGTAAATGAGTCTGCATCAAACCTACCACAGGAGCTAGTGAAAACTCAACATTCACAAAAACAACGAGAAGTCCGGTGGCACCTTAAAGTCTAACAGATTTATTTGGGCATAAGCTTTCGTGGGTAAAAACCCCACTTCTTCAGATCCATGGAGCGAAAATTACCAACTTTCACAGTAACAACAGATAACACACCATGGTATCTGAAGCACAATACTTAGTTTCTGTTCACAGTTCAAAGAAAATGCTGTGCTGTATCACGTGGCACAGTTTTGCTAACTACTGGTGAATGCTGACTATTTCATGGTGACCAACGTAATTATGAACCAAAAATCACCAAGTGCCCAACTTTTGACAAAAATTCCAGAAACATTAAAAGTCTGATGGCAAATTCAAGTGTCATCCCTTGTTAAATTAATATAGCTAGTTTAACACATCATTGTTGGCTCACAAAAGTAAACTTAAATCTGCACTAGGAAACAATTAGCAATTACATTAAAACGGATCAGTAAGGTCCCGATCCTGCAAACACTATGCCTTTGCTTAACTTCAAACCTGTGAGTAGTCCCTCATGTCCCAATAAAGTCAATCGTGCTACTTGCATGCTTAAAGTTAAGCACTGAGCACAAGCATTTGCAGGATCAGTGCCCAAAATAGTCAAATTAAAGTAAATAGAGAAGTTTTTCTATACTAGCCTGTAATGTTCCACTAACACAAAGAAGCAATGATAACCTACAGGAAATAGTAAGAAAACTGCCCTAATGACCAAATCTAACGTAGGCAAAAGGCACTAGATCTCAAGTTGGTTAGTAGAAGAGGTACCCTGTGTAAATCCAGCTCCTATGGTGTCACTAGCGTTATAACCATTGACAGGTGCTTTGCTGCTCAGGTCTATCATCTGGTGAAGGCGGAGCTTTCTGCAGTAGATGGAAGCAGCCTCAGGTTCCAGGGCAATTATCAGCTGCTCGGGGTTTTCAGGAGTTGCCATTCCTGCCTGTGAGACAGAATCATTCAGAGAAGTGGGGTGGGAAAAAATGTAACCAGATAGTCTTCATCTCAGACTGGTTTGATAGGTGAACAATGAACATTTAAACCAGCTCTGCATTTCTTTCCAAGTTAAATGCCACTAAAAAGCTGCTGAGCCATTGGCTAAGGATCTTGGTCTGGAAAAAATTATGTCTTCAGTTTTCACAACTTTGCAGGTTGTAACTGGGGAAGATGCATGCACTTACCATGCTTAGTATCTAGTTAATGAGGTGAGTGTGTATGATAGGCAGAGAAAGAGAGCTAGAGAAGACTCGTTGAAATTCAGGGTAAACTGTCTACAATCTGCGCTTCTCGTTAACCCAGCCGAATCTAAACTTCTCAAGAGTCCCAACCTTCTGTCAAGAAACGGAGACATACTTTTGCCCTCCTTTCCCTGTAACAATAACATTAACGCATCACTCTTGTTTTATCACTACACAGAGCAAGTGGATAATACTGTGGTTATTGTATCAGCCCAGCAAATTTTGTTTACATGTGTGGTGGGGCTGAAGAAATTTCCACAAGTAGCTCTTGCAGAAAGCCAGCAAGAGGAGTCCCCTGAAGTCACTGATCTGTATGATGCCCTTGGCCAGATATCCGTCTTTTCACTTTGAGTTTTCCTTTTCCGATCACTTTTACACACACCCATATTCTGCAATAGTTTTAAGATGCAGACTCAGTATCGCCAACCCATGCATTCAAAATCATGTCAGGCCTGCAAAACATCATGAGACTGGCTTAAGAATCAAGACATTTTTAAAAACAATATTTACAGTTCTTTTTATTTGCTTTCTGGTTTGTGAGTCTTTCGGGGTCATGTTTTCAAGGTTTTCTCTACAACTATAAGGGCTACAAACTTACTTCTCCCCCTCCCCATGAAACCTACGAGTCTCATATAATCACATGACTCCAAGAGTTGGGGCTTTAAGAAAAATTCTAAATATCACAAAAGTTGGCAAGTGTGCTGTTGTCCTACTTTTCTTTTCTCCTACAAGCTCCGGTGTTTCCCCCTAGATCAGGGGTGGGCCACATTGGGGCTGCGCAACTGTATGGAGGGCCGGGTAGGGAAGGCTGTGCTTCTCCAAACAGCCTGCCCCCCCCACCCCCTCCCACTTCCTGCCCCCCTCAGAACCTCCACCCCATCCAACCGCCCACCACTCCCTGTCCCCTGACTGCCCCCTGGGATCCCCTGCCCCTTATTCAACCCCCCCACTCCCCGCCCCCTTACCATGCCGCTCAGAGTGGCAGGACTGGAAGACACACTGCCCGGCTGGAGCCAGCTACGCTGCCCACGCAGTAGCGTAACTGCAGGGGAGGGGGGACATCAGGGGAGGGGCCGGGGACTCACCTCCCCGGCCAGGAGCTCAAGGGCCGGGCAGGACGGTCCCGTGGGCAGGATGTGGCCCGCAGGCCATAGTTTGCCCACCTCTGCCCTAGATTCTGATTTTCTCTTATGACAGGCAACATTGACATTTCCAAGCTCCTACAGTTCCAACTCAAGTTGAGGTTTTCCTGCTAATGTTGTTTATTGGTAAACTGTGTTCCTTAGTGCTAAAGCATGTTGGTAAAGAGGAGAATGGTTTTTTGGTTTATTTGTTTTCATTGTCAGTCTCCCAGGCAACTTTTGGGTGCTTTGATTCATGCACATACACTGTCACTGCATGAGAGCGATCCAAAAAGAGGCACAACCATTACCTAAGATGTGAACAAGCCTTTAAAATTCAAAACAAACAAACAAACAAAAAGTGGCTCAGATGGAAGAACAGCTGACTTGCACTGGAACCCAAAACAGTTTACACAGTTACACTTCGCACTACAGTAATAAGACAACTGCTGGTTGTATGTGCTGGGAAATAACTTGCTTGTATGAGAAAGTATAAGTGAAAGTAAAGCTTGTTCATAAGCCAATGCTCAGGCCAGACTGCTCAGCGCGAGGGGGTCAGGGCATGGAAGGGGGTCAGGGGTGCAGGCTCCGAGGGCACTTACCTCAAGTAACTCCCGGAAACAGCGGCATGTCCCCCCTCCGGCTTCTATGCGGAGGCTGGCCAGGTGGCTCCATGTGCTGCCCTGTCTGCAGGTGCCACCCCTGCAGCTCCCATTGGCCGCAGTTCTCAGCCAATGGGAGCTGCAAAGCTAGTGCTTGGGGCCGGGGCAGCACACAGAGTCTCCTGGCTGCCCCTCCCTTCCAGGAGCCGTGTGGAGCCTTGGCAGGCAGGGATCCTGCCTTAGACACGCTGCGCTGCCGACTGGATTTTAGACAGCCCAGTCAGCGGTGCCGCCAAGTTCCCTTTTCGATCAGGTGTTCTGGTTGAAAACCAGACACCTGGCAACCTTAGTCTAGATTAGTACTTATATGGCTCTCATCACTGTAATATCTGGATGCCTCAGAATTGTTAATAGATTTTATTCTTTCAATACTCCTACAAGGTAGGAAAGTAGTATCCCAGGTTTATAGGGGGAGAACTGAGGCACAGGGTAGGTAAGTGCCCAAGGAGTCTGTGACTGAGCCAGGAATTGAACACTATTTTTTGAGGTCCAATCCAGTGCTTTCCCCATTAGATTGCCATTCCTACATGCCAAAGGCACAGAACAACCATCTCTGTGTGTGAATTTGGATTTATATAAATATTTCCCTTGTAAATGGGGAAGAGTTCTTGGGAGATCTGCACAAGGTGATGAGGTGATGTTTTATACCACTTCAGTGGTGGGTGTCTTATTCTAGGTTCTACCATTTGTATGTGTGTGTGGAGGGGGGATGGGTGGAGAGGGGGTTTCAGGAAGGTTTGGTCACCTATATGTCTGTGGAGGCAGACAGGGGAGGGTGCATATAAAGGGACTGACTCCAATTAACATCTAATTCATAATAGATCAGGATGGTAAATTCAACTGATGAAGCATAAATTTTTTTTTTGCACTAATTGAGCCCTCAGTGTCAGTTCTTCTCATCAGTTTTGCAATCCAAAGATATTTGTGTACTTCATGGATAAGCCATATTATTTAGTACTGTGGATTTTATTGCTGTTGCCTTTAGTTATCCTGCCTGCAAAATGATGCCTAATGTGTCCTTTGTAAAAGGAACCATAGCTGCGGCCTTTAGTAGTTCAAACAGATAGTATTAGGAACTGTATTTAAACCTTGTGAATGACTGTGTATTTTTCCTAATACTCCATTCATTTTGAGTAGGCCACTGTGAAATAAATAAAGCCTAATAGAGTAGAGTGAATGATAGCATGGTGCATGACTTTGTGAAATACAAAAGTGTTGATGGTGCTAATTATGGAGGCTTTCGGAGATGGGAGCCATTCACACAGGCTGGATCTCCGCTTTGTACATGTTCCTTTCTTAAAAGCTCAAATTATGCTGAATATTTCTCTATAGTGCTGTCTGTATTTTATTGCATTTAAAAAAAACCTCAAATCAAAATGGTATTTCATTGTGTCCCGTAACATGGCAGACTAGTCTAGGGAGAAGAAGGGTCGTTCTTGAGAACACTGATGATGATAATTCTGCATTTCAAATGACTGAGGACTATTTAGTTCTCTGGAGCTACTCAGAGCATCGCTATATTGAGGTAGAATCCAGACCTAAATGTTTGTTAATTTGGAGCCAGTCTAACGCTTTCCAAGCTTGCCATGACGTATTATGTTTGTTAGTCACTAGAAATTATTTCTAACTAACTATCACTCGCAACGTTGTAGGAGTGATGCACTCCAGTGGTCCCAGCTTCTACAGGCAACAGAGCCAGCTCGCTAAGCTAAGGCCTCATCTGTATCAGCAAACCAACTCCTTGTCCCCATTCAGTTGTCCATGCTACAATGCACAATGGATCTTGGGCTGCTTCTGCAATCCTGAGACTAGGTGTTGGAGCATCCAGAGTTCCTCTGGAGATAGAGCATGCAAAGCTGAATGGGAGAGGGGCAGTGGCACACAGAGGCTCCTCCTTACTGGAGTGCCGTTCACAAAGTAAGAAATACCAGTGCTAGTACAAGCACCAGCAGTGCAGCACTGCCGATGGCTCAGTACTAAATGAATTATCCATTTTTATGGCTAGTGTCCCCTTTTCACTTGGTGTTATATGGTGTTTAAGCACGTCACCATTTTCCAGATGTACAATGTGTCATTTTTCGAGAAAAGTAGCTGCCCCATAGCTAGCATGGTCTCCTGAGCCTAAAGGAAAGCTGTACCTGCATGCACTGAAAATTGTACCTTCAGGTAGGCTACTCATCAAAGACTGCCTGGCTAATTATTATTAAACATCTGCATGGCGCATCATGGTTTTTGTGCGCTCTACAAAGAGAATAAAAGCAGAGTCCAATGCCGCATCCTGAAAGGTTACACAATCTAGCTCACTCCACACTCACTAATTTTCAGAAATGAGATGCTCAGTATAGAAAGTATCAGAGAGGTAGCCGTGTTAGTCTGGTTCTGTAAAAGCAGCAAAGAATCCTGTGGCACCTTATAGACTAACAGACGTTTTGCAGCATGAGCTTTCGTGGGTGAATGCCCACTTCGTCGGATGCAAGAGACATTTCCACTCTTGCATCCGACGAAGTGGCCATTCACCCACGAAAGCTCATGCTGCAAAACGTCTGTTAGTCTATAAGGTGCCAAAGGATTCTCAGTATAGAAAATATTTTACATTAAGTCTTTGAGATAAATTCAGTGGTCATTAAGACACAAACTACCCTGGTCCTTGTGTTGGGATGGGTTGCCTTGGCTTTTATGTATTTATATTGTAGAGGGAACACTGGTCTGCTTCCTTGATGCTACATAAATAGCTGAGCTTTATGCAAACTGAGTGGGCTGGGGTAGGGAAGTCCACCCCTCCAATCTTGAGCGTACTCTTCCCCTCCGGTACCGGGACTTCCCTCTGAATCAGGGGTAATTTGGAGTCCACGGACTCTGAGCTTGACTGGGACCAATGCTGGGAGTGATGCCGGGATGATGTCCTTGAACGGAGCACCATTGCTGGCTTTCCTCTTGACGGCACCCTGGGAACGGATGCTGGAGGCTTCTCCCTGGCCGGGAGGGGGCTCACCACTGATAAACCGATGAGGTCCTTTGCTGCCTCAAATGTGTCAGGTGTGGAGGGCTGATCCATTACTCCCTCAAACCCGTCGTCCACACTGAGTTCACTTAGAGCTGGACTCAGTGGGACTTGTGGTGCTGGTATCATTGGTGACGGCACCGGTACAGCATCCATCACTCTCTTCCCGGTGCTCGGGGCCTTGGATGGTGCCGGTCTCCTTTGCGGGGAACGTCCGCGCCCTTCCTTTGGCGGCGCCTTGGGCCGCACCAGGGAGGATGAGCGGTGCCGGGGCCTACTTTGGCGCTCCAAGTTTGATGGCTTACGGTGCTTGGCCAGCACCAGGTCTCTTGACGACTCCAGGGCACTCCACACTGAGGAAGCTGGAGCCAACGTGGGGCGTTCCGCTCTCTTTGTTCTTGGCTTGAACGCCTTGCAAATCTTACACCACTTCATTTGATGTGCTTCCCCTGCAGCATGCCCTGCAGCCTGGGGCGGGTGCTGGAAGCCTCCAAGCACCTAACCTCCTAAGTGTCCACAACAAGGGAATGCTAACGAACTGATAACAGCTATGTAACTCTAATGCTAAGGGATTGCTTCTCGAACCAGAGAAAAAGGTTGTTCCAATGCTGCCACGGACGGTAAGAAGGAACTGGAGGAGGTCGGGCCAGCGGGGGTATATATGCACGGCACAGTGGCACCACTAAGGGGGGGCGCCCCGCTGGCCCAACGGGAGCTGCTAAGGGAAAAGTTTCCAACGCTCGTGCATGCGGTGCGTGCACACCTAATGTGGAATGGACGTCAACAAGCACTCGAAGAAGATTAAATGACTTGCCCAAGGCCACACAGAAAGTCCGTGGCAGATGTAGGAATTCTAATTTCACAACTCCTGAGTTCCAGTTCAGTGCCTTAGCTTTAGCTACAAGCCCAAGCTCCCTCTCGCAGCTAATTAGGCAGCTATTTAATTTGAGCATATAAATGCTAGTTGGTGTGTGCAAAATCTGCAGGGGCATCTATAAAGTTGGCCCTATATAATATCTGCATAAAGTTGATGTGGGTCATTACGGAACTGAGTTCTACAGGTTGGTACCCTTCACCCAACTGTTATTACAAATAAACAGCAGCTTTGAATAAATGGCAAATTTTGGGTTTACCAGAATATTTACTATAATTGCTAACAACAGGAAAGCTGTGATTGCAAGTTGTGCACAGCATAGTATTTGTAGGGAATGTATTCTGTAACTGAGCTAAGACAGTGCCACTGCAGCTGGAAATTAAGTGCCTTACGAAATTTACACTGTTTAAACTAATCAGTTCATTGTGTTAACAGATTTGTGATAACATCGCCTGCTTAGTGTGTCAGTAAGTGAACTCTTCTTTAACCCTACTTTTTTCCTCACTGGCTAGCACTTTCTCCAGTCCCATGGCATCAAACTGGGATGTCACAAATAAACAACGGAGACCTAATTACACAGCTGAGCATGCCAGCAAAGAAGATGAGCAACAAGGGAAAAGACTCAATGCATTATCACCAAGAGGCTCACAAAGGGGTAACACATTTCAGAAAGCTACCTGAACAACACGCTTAATGCCATGGTGTTAAACCTTTAGGTTTGATACTTAAAAAGCCTTTCCCCAAAATATTTGAAAATCACGACACCCTCACACACATACATGCTATGATTTTAACTTTCAGAATAATCAGAGACATACATTACAGAAAGTAATACATGAATATAACAGAATGAGGTCAGATCATCTAGTTAACTCAGTCCACTTATCTTCTTAGGGCCAGATTCCCAAAAGTGCTCGGCACCCACAACTGGAGCTGGATTTTCAAGAGTTCAGATTGCATTTAGGCACCAGAATGAAGTGAGAGTAAAAACAGGAGCTTCTGGGTGCTGAATTCTTTTGAAAATCCAGACAATTCATGTAAGTGCCTCAATGGGAAGATATTTGAAAATCTGACCTGGAGGACAAGTCTACACTGCAGCGCTACAGCGGCGCATTGTCTGGTGAAGACGCGCTATGCCGACAGGCGAGCGCTCTCCCATTGACACAATTACGCCACGTCCATGAAAGGCAGAAGCTATGTTGGCAGGAGAGTGTCTCCCACCCACATAGTGCAGGTGTGGACAGCGCTTAAGTCAATGTAACTTGTGCCACTCGGTGGAAGACTTTTTTACACCCCTGAGCGACACAAGTTACATCAACTTAAGTGGTAGTGTAGACAAGCTCTGAGTGTTTTCAGGCTTCAATCCTACCAGGGGCTGAGCTCCTCAACCCCCACTGAAGTCAAGAGAAATTGAAGACACTTAGCACCCTGCAGGATCAAAGACTTATCCTATAATGTGTTATTTTTTTAAAATACATTCATGGCTCTAGCTTCTATTGCTGCCTTTACTTGAGGCCAAAACAACAAATTATTTGCCCTCCCCAAAATATTTTTACTTGTCTTCTTCCAGCGGCACCCGTCACCTCAGTATCTGAGTGCTTCCCAAGAGACAATCATTAAGCCAACACTCTAGATATTGGTGAAGAGTCAGAAAGCCATTTTCATTAGAAAATTCACATTTATGAATTTAGAAAGCTCTGGAGGAAGAAATGGACAAGGTTACCTCTAAAAAACATTTACTCTAGTGGATTAAGAATGGGAGTGGGAGACAGGATGTCCTAAACTCTTTTCCCATCTGTGCTACTGATTGCATGTAACATTTTGCATTGACAAATGTAAATGTAGTGGGTAATTATCGTTATTCTCATTTATCGCAGCATCCGCTTCTCTACCTGTGAAATTAAGTGACAAGACAAGGATACTCACTCACCTATCACATATTTGGTTATAATCATTTTGGATTTCACTTATGGCAAAAGGCAGTAGCCCCATTTTGCAGATGAGGGAAACTGAGGCTAAAAAGTTTAGCTGACTTGCCTATGAGGCAATGTAGTCTAGTGGACTGAGCACAAGACTGGGAATCAAGAGACCCCTGTCGTATTCCCAGTCTTGATTTGGTAGTGTTTTACACACACTGCACAGGAGTAATTGGCTGTGCAATGCGAAAAGCATGCGAGAATTAGCAATATGGGCAAGATTAATAGCCCTCAGTCTTATAACTGTCCTGTTAGCTTCCCTTGAGACCCCTCTTATCTCCTCTTTTTCTAGCAATGGAGTATAAACTGCTACTATATATTTATACAATATTTATCATTCTTTTAAAAATGCTTGTGTGCTGGCTGTCCAGTCCTCTAGCATTCTCCACCCTTTGTTAATATATTCCTCTTCCCTGTCATCTATTTTGGTGCCATCCCTAGTTTACTTGGTTTCTTCCCTTTTATTTTCTGACACCCATGTTTCCCTGTCTAGCATGTTCCCCTCACTCTTCCTGGTGAGCACAGACAACTGTTCCTATGCTCCTCAATTATCTCATTAAGTGCCCATTTACAGGCTCTCCCAGACCCCAGTGGCCTCTGCTGGCTTATATTTTTTACTTCATTTTTACCATCATTTCAGTTTTCAGCTCTAAACACCTCTACAGTTTGAATTGGCATCCACTGAACCAATAGCTTCTTAAACCATTCCTAGCAGCTGCCCAGTCCCTTACAATCTTACATGTGGTTGCCCCACAACACCTAGACCCTAGGGATGCCCGGAACACCTCTGAACTCTGGGAAAGTTCAAACCCAGATACAGACTTGGTGGCTCAATAGTCAGCTGTATGGAACATGTAAGTGTCCCGAAGACAGGAGCTGAAAATTCTAGTAAACCAGTGATACAAACAGCACAAACAAATAATGCAGCAATGGGTCAATATCCAAGTTTAACCATTTAACATCAACCATTCATTACATCCTCCTGCATCATTTAAATTCTGAAAGCACAAGAAAAATGCCCTCTGGGTTCAACAACCTCTCTGAGTGGAAGCCCTATAATGGGATAGAAACAGGATAGATAATATGCAAGATTCCTACAATAGTTTTCCTTGGTTTTTCAGGGCATCTTATTCTAATGATTTCACACCCACTTTGCATAATCTCTCAGAAATGTTTTCCAGTTGAATTAAATTAGGCATTTTAAATATTCACATAACAAATGATTATGGAGTTCTGAGGCCAGGATCAGCATATTATTTATTAATCTCATCTAAAATACTTACTACCAGGGTTTTGGAGCAGAGCCCGGAGCTGGAGGGCGGAGCAGCTCCAAAGCCCTGCTTACTACCAGAGGAATTTTGCAGTAGCCAAAGATATGGTAACCTACTTACTTAGACACATTGTAGAGGAAGCAAATCAGAAGAGAAAACAGTAAGTGGGGCAGTAGACAGGGCAATGGTAAAGCAGAATGTTGCCCCCATCTTCCAGGAAGTCATCTTTTCCCTCCACAAAATATCTGCATGACCCCAGGTCCATATGGGGAAAAAGTGATCATGGCTAGGGTCAGGTGGGGAAGCAACTGCATTACACATGCTCTTCACCAAAACTGTCGCTAATCTGAAGGGGAAATCAATGGAGAATTAATGCTGTGTTTGGCAGCATAATCTCCAACTGCACATGCTTTGGAATCATGGACTGCAGCTCAGACAGGGAGTCTTTGGAAGCATGGCTATTGGCCCTGCCATGCTCCCATGCTACAGAAAGGGGGAAATACCCAGCAGTGAGAAGGAGGGAGAGTTTGTCTAAAGAGTGCCATGAAATCTGTGGGGTGGGGAGACAGGATCCTATTGGATTTGTGCCTCTGAATTTGAGATCGCTTCCCTTGCCCATTCCACAACCCTGGTCCTCCCATAGACTGGGGTGAGACTATGCAGACTAATAGCTATGTGCAGTTAAATGCTACAAATCTCTAATGTTTCAGGAGTACTGAATTCACCCAGGCTATGTCTACGCTAGAAACCTTACAGTGGCACACCGCTGAGCGACATACATTTTGCTGACACGAGTGGTAGTGTAGACACAGAATCATAGAAGATTAGGGTTGGAAGAGACCTCAGGAGGTCATCTAGTCTAACCCCCTGCTCAAAGCAGGACCAACACCAACTAAATCATCCCAGCCGAGGCTTTGTCAAGCAGGGCCTTAAAAACCTCTAAAGATGGAGATACCACCACCTTCCTAGGCAACCCATTCCAGTGCTTCACCACCCTCCTAGTGAAATAGTATTTCCTAATATCCAACCTAGACCTCCCCCACTGCAACTTGAGACCATTGCTTCTTGTTCAATCATCTGCCACCACTGAGAACAGCCTAGCTTCATCCTCTCTGGAACCCCCCTTCAGGTAATTGAAGGCTGCTATCAAATCCTCCCTCACTCTTCTTTTCTGCTGACTAAATAATCTCAGTTCCCTCAGCCTCTCCTCGTAAGTCATGTGCCCCAGCCCTCTAATCATTTTCGTTGCCCTCCGCTGGACTCTTTCCAATTTGTCCACATCTCTTCTGTAGTGGGGGGACCAAAACTGGATGCAATACTCCAGGTGCGGCCTCACCAATGCCGAATAGAGGGGAATAATCACTTCCCTCGATCTGCTGGTAATGCTACTACTAATACAGCCCAATATGCCATTGGCCTTCTTGGCAACAAGGGCACACTGCTAACTCATATCCAGCTTCTCGTCCACTGTAATCCCCAGGTTCTTTTCTGCATAACTGTTGCTTAGCCAGTCGGTCCCCAGCCTGTAGCGGTGCATGGGATTTTTCCTTTCTAAGTGCAGAACTCTGCACTTGTCCTTGTTGAACCTCATCAGATTTCCTCCAATTTGTCTAGGTCACTCTGGACCCTATCCCTACCCTCCATCGTATCTACCTCTCCTCCCATCATAGTGTCATCTACGAACTTGCTGAGGGTGCAATTAATCCCATTCATTAATAAAGATGTTGAACAAAACTGGCCCCAGGACTGACCCCTGGGGCACTCTGCTTGAGACCGGCTGCCAGCTAGACATCAAGCTGCTGTTAGTAAAAGAAAGACGAGGAAAGGACAATATTGTGTTTGCTAGGACCTGAGCTTTAGCAGAAGCAGATGAAGTACCAAAACAATTTCAGAAGTTGGAACTTGCTTGAAACTGTCAGGAACTGAATGCACAAACTCCCGCTCTTTGGCATCTGCTCAAATGACTGGGGACTGATTTTTCTTGTAGTACTGACTTTACGCCATGCTGACCAGATGCTCAGTATAATCATAGGAATTTATACTGATGATAAATCCCATTTGGTCCAGACGGGTATGGTTTGGAACATTAACAATCCATGTCAAGTGTCTATCTAAGGGTTCTCTCGTTCACTAACGGCATTTCGGCAGTTATTATTCTACATCTAGTGCCCTTATCTAGCCAATAGGCCAATACTGTAGCCCCTATTTTCATAGTGCATGACAGCACCATTTGAAAGCATAGGGCATGTGTTCCTTCTTGAACAAACTTTCCCTTAGTATCACTTGCCTCTACCTACCCTCCAGGGCCGGCTTTAGGAAGTGTGGGGCCCAATTTGAATAGTTTCCCTCCTCCCCTTCCACTCCAAACCCCTGGAACGAATCCATCACAATTCTACATGTCTGCTTTCACTTATTCCTACTTTCACTCTCTTGCTTCCTAGGCTTCTCCCAGTCCTTTCAGTCTATTGCTGTCACATCCTCTGACTCTCTATCATCTCCTTGTGCTGCTCTGGTGGAGCAAAGGGGACAGAAACTGTCTGGAACTTGCCAGCTGAGGATTCCCCCAGTGTGAGGGGTTTCTACTTGGCGTAGAAGTGCCACCTCCACTCCTGATCCTGGTGTAGGGGACATGCCAGAGGAGTGTGAAGGGAGCGAGTGCTACCATCTGCTGCAAATTAAACTAGCCATTCCTGGCTGTGTGCCTTTCCTAACATGCTGTCCCCTAAATGCCAAACAATTCTCCAAATATCCTCTCTCTTCTCCTTCAACAGGTCCATTTACTAACTTCTCCTCCTCTCCAGTAAGGTCTCTTTGCCCTCCTTATCCTGAACTATTGTTCTGAGTCTTGTCTTGACACTTAGTGTTGCAAGACTTTACAAAGATAGTAAGACATGTTCCTTGCCCCAGAAAAGCTCTCTCTATGACATAATAATACAAGGATGACAGATGTACAAGACAGTTTCTGGAAAGCAGTGTTGACTGCTGTTTAGTGTGGAACTGGGAATTAGGACTTCTTTTCATTCCCTACTGGGCCACACTGAGGGTACACTTGTGGTCCTGCAGCAGGTGTGGTAGCATAGCGCTGGTGTGGCCACACTCACAGCTACCAGCGCTGGTGTGTGGCCACATTTGCACAGCACAGCTGCAGCATTAGCATTAGGCATTGGCAGCAGCTGGCAGCAGCAGCGGCATAGCAACGTGCTTTTCAAAAGAGAAGGGGAGAGGGAGGGGGGTGGGTGGAGCGGGGGAGGGGGGAGAGAGAGAGAGAGAGCCAACATTTGTGCTTTGTCTGTGTGTTCCTGCCTTGAAAATCAGAACATTTTTCATTTCCTTTTCTTCTTAACTCTTAAGCCTGCAGCAAAAGCAGACAGCCCTCTGTTTTCTCTCATTTCTGCCCTGCCTGCCCTGCATTTTTTTTTTACAGCAGATGACAGCAGATGACAACAAATTGTTTGTTTTTTTTTTTTTTTTTTTTTTAGCAGCAACTGAGCTCCTCGGACAACAAAAACAACAAACAAAGAGAGGCTGCATAACAAACAAAGAAAGCATTCTATAAAAGCATTCTGGGATGGGATTCATACCCTGAGGCCAAGGTGGTGTGTGTGTGTGTGGATGACCTGTGCTGCAGTGCTGCAGCTGGAGCCTTATCTCCCATGCTGCTGAGTGAGGTGGCCACCAGCCAGCAGCCAGGAGTTGCAGCAGCTGAAGTGCCCTGCAGGTGTGGCCACTACTAATTGCAGCCAGCAGGAGCTTTTCCAGCGCTGCAAATCGCCAGTGTAGCCATACCCTGAGGAGGAAGGTAGCTTCTCTATGCCTCAGCATCTCCATTTGTAACATGTACAGAGCAACACAGCTGCCCTCACAAGGTTGTCTTGACACTTAACTAATTTTTAACACCTTTGAGATCCTGAGATGAAAGGAGCTATCAAAGTATAAACTATTGCCACTATGGTTTATTTACAAAGGATTCTTCGGAAATACTTAGGGTACACTCTGATGATCCTTACTCATATTGGGTAGTACTTACGCTTTCGAGTATTGACTAGTATAATTTACTGAAAGTAAGGGTTGTGGAATGGACCCTAAGTCTGTGCAGACTATATTACTGGTGAAGGAAAAGGACCAAAACACTTTATAAAAAGCTGATAAGGAATCTGTCACTATCCAGTGCTTTTCCCATTGGTCAAATCCACAAGAAGTCCTTAATCTCTCCCCTTTGTGACTGTTGTGCCAAGAGCCTACCTTGGTGTATCAGTGAGAAGGAGCAAATCATATCTGACATCATGACAGCAACATCAGACTCACTGTGAAAAGGCTGAAGTTATTCAAGTGCTCAAGACTATTTAAAGAGTTCAAAAATCATTTCAGTTAGAATTTCTACTTGATCCTTCTGATTTTGAAGGGAAATATTCCTCACACTAGCTGATTATTTAATCTGAGTGGGTAAAAAGTGCAGCAGTTTTGAGAAGTCTAGAATGTTCTTGCACCCTTAGCAGTAATCAGACATTTTAACAAGTGAATTAACACAGAAAATATCAATTTAATTCAACATGGATGCAAATACCAAGTATTTTCACTGAGTACACCATCAATCCAACATTGCACTGGTATCTCATCACAAGCTGAGTTTAAAACAAGAATTCAACCTGCATGAAAAACTTTCATCTAACTGCAAAGAAGCATTGGGAAAAATGTCCCCTTCCGTAAAATAACTTTCTTTCTGTTTAAAGAATAAAGATGGTTTTGTGGGTAAAGTCTGAGACTGCAAGTCAGGAGATCTGGATTTGATTCCTCCATTCTTAGCTGTGCTACAAAATTCCTCCGTGATCTTTTTGCACATCACTCAGGCCTAAATTTGCAAGAGGGTCCAGTAATTTGGGAAGCCTCAGTTTCTGAGTACCCAATTTGAGACATACAGGGACTGGTTTACAGAAGTGATGTGTATTGCAGCACCTACTGAAGTCAGTGGGAATTGTGGGTGCTTGACACCTTTGAAGATCAGGTAGAAGGCATCTCAAGCTGGGCTCTTATTATACATGTGCCTGCTTATATTCTTTAGCCACTTATTTCCAACAAAGTGTAATCTATTTGATATTTCACTTCAATCTGCTAATCTATTAATAAGCAAGTCCCATCATGGGTGCAGAAAGTACAGCCTGTAATGGGGCTTATTACCAGTGGCTGTTCAGAAATTGGGGCGTTGCATTCAGTTAAACAAGATGAAAAATGTACCTTCATCCTGGGCGTATAATTGGTGCCACCTAGAATCTCAACAAGGAAAGCAGTTTGCCTTCAGCATGATCTTTGAACAATCGACTAGGTGAGGTTGTAAAGGCGCCTGCGGGTGGCACAACCACTTCAGGGTCAGGAAATCCAAGTATCTTTGGTAGCTGATTAGATGAACCAGTTTGTTCTAGATGGCTAAGTTGTCTCATTGAGACAAATTTCTCTGTTATGATTGTTAGATTGTCTAAGTTTGTTTTTCCTCTAGTTATTGTGACAGAGATAAGAGTCCAGGTTGTTTGGGTGCCTTAACTGTGCATTACTGTACTTCCAAATGTTTGGGTTTCTTTAATTTTAACTTGAACTTCCTCAGTTTCTAAACACTGCTTCTTGGAAACATGTCCATTATCAACACACTTCTCAACTCCATCTTCTCAATTTTGCTAACTTCATTTACAAAAAAGTGAAATGCTTATGACATGCATTGAGAACCCAAGAAGGCAGACAGCCAGATACCCTGCAGAGCCTTGGAGCTCACAGGGTACTAGGACTACGGGAAGTGGGAGTTCCACAGGACAGCTGAGAAGAGAGGGTGCAGGAAAAGCTGTGGAGCTTAGTTGCTCTGCTTGATTCCTGGCTTGCTACCTAACCTCTGTGCATCAGTTTCACCCCTTCTCCCCAGCTTTCATTCATACCGTTGACTCCTGCTCCCCATCAAGCCTCTTAGTTCCAAAGCTCACAAGACCACCTGCAGGTCCTAGCAGATCAGCAGGAGCAATGGGCCAATGCAGACTTCACAGGAAGCCAAAACAGGAGCTGCAATCAATGTATAGATTATGGGTGTGTAGATGATTTAGGAAAACAAGAGGCCCAAAGGTCCACTAGCTCCAGAGGAGCCTGTGGAACTCGGAATATCCAGCTGCCTGTGTTGGGATTTGCTTCTGATGGCTGCCACCTCCCTCTTATTCAATTGTACACACGACAGCACATTCTAAATCCAAAGCACCCCTCCCTTGTATGAACAGGATGAAGTAATTTTGTAGCGGTGCTCACTGAAGTCACGAACCCCTGGATTCTACAGCCCTTTCTTGAGCCCCACGAACATCCCTTTTTGCTTCCCCAAGCCGACATTGTAGTGCAATCATCATGGGAGGCGCTGCCTACTGACTGTTGTGTGTGTGAAAGGGTGACTGTCTTGCTGCCTGCTCCCTGCTGGTGGTGTGTTTGTGAAGAGTCTGCTGCCAACTCACACAGCACAGCAGAGTGTGAAGATCCTGCTGCTACCAGCAGGGGAGATGGGGATTCTGTTGCCTCCTTTATGCAGGTGCTGAGATTATGATTTACCATCCCTGCTGGCAGGGAGCCAATGAAGATTGTCACTGGAGAAGTACAATAGCATCTGTTTCATACTGCCTTTAAGGGATCCTCATAGGAATTAGACTGCTGTTGGGAACTGCCTCAGATCTCCTTCCTTGCTCCAAAATTACGAGTAGACCCACGCTCACTAGTGAATTTAACATCAGTCTGGATAAGGTTAATGTGTACATTGCAGAAGAAATGCTTGCCAAGATGAAGGGCTGTGCCGGCAGGTCTTCAGGCAGAAACAGGACTGCACTAGCACAATTTCTGTTCTTCCACTATGGTAATTTTGCTGCAACTAGTTCCAAAATGACTGTTGCTGAAGGATGCTTTTATGCAGTAGATGAAGTCATAGCAAACAGGGGCATTACAGTAATCATGGACTGCATTATATTACATTTTACAGGACGCAGGAAGCCATCAGCCATACGGCAGCTGGAATTTTTATGCCTAGCACTCTCAGTTTTATAGCCTATTAGACTCTCATGAGCTCTCCAGTGTCATAGGTTATATTTTTGCAGGAATATTCTCTGTACACTGTACATGCACACCAACTGCCAAGACTGAAGGTATACCAGAGTGCTTCTCTTTATTCCCATACCTTCTGAACATTACAGAGTTCAGCAGCCTTCCCCCTTACTTTTCTGCCATAGGTTCTTGTGGAGCAAACTAGTTCTATAAAGAGACCTATGCAAACTTGGTTAAAAAGAGTTTTGTGTGGGAAATTTTGAAAAAAATTGATTTTCTGTTGGGAAAGTTTAAATGAAATATTTCATTTTGGAGATGGGGTCAGTTCAAACTGAAACATTTTGCCTTGTAGAACCAAAGTGAAATGTTTCTGGGCCAGGTTGACATTAATCTGTGTCCACCTGAGCCTCACAGAAGTTATAGTTTGGTTGCCTGATTGCCTCTTTAGCCTCTGTGGACTGGTATCCCATTAGGTACTGTGGTCTTTCCTCAGGAAGGACGGACATTCTGATTTTTCAATCAGCTCTACTATTTTCATTTATCTGATAAGACTTTCTATGCCATGTCGGAGCTCCCTGTTAACATTTCCACTTCTAAGTACAGATTCTCGCCTTTCTACATAAAAATACAGTGTGGACTTCAATGAAGTGAGACAATTACTACGGAAGAGATTCCAAATGCATTTCAAGGAGGCTATACACAGTTCACACTTGTGAAGTTGTGCAAATTTACTTCCTAAGCACAGAATAATATCCACCTGCTCTGTTACCAGGAACGTAATGAAAAGCCTTACATTTTACTTGCCTCTAACAAGTCAAACCAAACAAATCTTGCCCCTGGCAAGTGGATGAGTAGAATTTTGCAAAGCTGGATAAAATGGCTCACCTAGTCCATTGCCTGGTGATTTCATGTAAACCTATATGCAGTTATTAAGAGGTGTAAAATTAGGTTTGTTAGCACATTTCCCACTATGCAGATCTTCACTCCATGACCAATATACTTCCCTAATTATTTATGGTTGCAAACTTCCGCAGTATCACTTTATAAACACTTTAATGCTTATGTTAAAAAGAATTCATAAACGTAAAAGTAAAAGTATTTTCAGGGCAAGATAACCCCACGAGCCTCTGATAATCACAACAATCAATTAATTAACACAATTCTGTCTCTGTTAACAAGTGCCATTAAAGAAAAGTCTTCTGTCTCTCTAGAGCCACTAATATGTCTAAATCCATTTCCTTTCCTATGCAGTTTACATCAGAGGCTTGCTACAATGCAGTTGGCTGCAGTATGAGGACTTCACAAGTTCAAAACATCATCTTCGTCTTTAGGCATTAAACATCTGATCTAGACTTAAAGGGAAAAAAGGTTATTATGGCAGCACCCAACAGAAAATGAACCACACTGTGCATTGCATCTCAGTCTAAGTCTCTCTAGCTTCTTAGAAAATGAAGGGAGAATTAAGTAATGAAATAGTAATACAATACAAAATAATACAAACAGCAGCAGCAGCCTTTCAATGAGACCTAGGTGCCTAAGGGCCAGATTTTCAAAGGTATTTAGGCACCTAAAGATGCAGATAGGTGCCTAGTAGGATTTTCCAAAGCATCTTGACAGGGAGGGCACCTAACGCCAACCACAGGATCTGTTTAAGTGCTTACACAATAGAAAATCTAACCTAAAGGCCCTTTTGAAAATGGGACTTAGGCTCCTAAATCACTTTGGGGCTTTTGCAAATTTTATCCTGTCTGTGGGTTTTTAACAGTACTGAAGAAAATAAATTACACTCCTCCCACATGTCTGGAGCTTGAACCTGCAATCTTTAGATAGGCATAGCTTCCACTGAAATGAATGGTAGTTAGACCTGAGGTAGAGCAGGTCAACAGGACTGTGTCATGAGGTCACAAGAAGGTAAGTTTGGTGAACTGGAAAGCCTCATTCCATTATGGGCTATAATGTGCTGAGGGTGATTGCATTTTTACTGACTCTTAATGCAATTACTGTTTCTCCAGTTATGATTTTGCTTTCTGCTGATGTAGTCTTCACTAATTATAACCAAATTCTGTAGGAAGTCCTGACATTTCTATTGTTTTTGGTTTCCTGTCTCTCATAATATTCACTCTCTATCCTAGAGGAAAGCCAAGACTATAATACATTCTGGGAAAAGATTAAGTATTTAATTTCTGACTCTTTTTTTTTTAAACAGTGCCTTTCAAAAAGCAGACTTCTTTTCTGGTGGAAAATGTTTGACAATAGAACAGATGTGCACAACTGAGGCAACAGCACACAAAAAAAGTAATGGCATGTTGCACTATTTTATTACAAAGAACATATTTTGAAATATCTCTCCGGAGAGTTGCAAAATATTCAGCTTGGTAAAATAGCTACAAATGGTTCTATGTCAATGTCTCATTGAATCAGAAAGCCATTTCTTCTTTGCTCTTTTAAATCCATTTACTGATGCTGGAAACCTGAACATCAATTTTTTCAAATACATTTTATATGTATATCAATATTGATAATCAACTATCCAGCATTTTACATCTTTAAAGGGATGTACATATGAGCATAGGAACTGTCAGTTGGATCAGACCCAAGGTCCAGTCCAGTAATCTCTGACAGTGACCTGACCAAATGCTACGGAGGAAAGTATGAGAACCCTGCAATAGGCATATGTGGAGTAATCTGCCCCCCACATTAGGTCTCATCCTGATCCCTAATAGCGAGATATTGACTTAAGCCCAGAAGCATAAGGATTAATATTCCTTCCGCAAAATTTGTTATAATTAATTACAACAACTATGGATATTCTTGATATCCATATAAATGTCCAATCCCTTTTGGAATCTTGTTAAGTTCTTAGCCTCAATGACTTCCCGTTGCACAAGAGTTACACACTCTCATCACATGTTGTATGAAACAGGATTGCCTTTTATCAGTTTTGCATTTCTCACCATTTAATTTCGTTGACTGTCCCCTCTGGGGCAGACATGATATTCAAAAAAAACCAGAGTTAACCCACTGGAATTCCTGGCTCTGTGCTTAGTCAGACTTCCTCTCTCTATATTTATATGAGCTAAGCATGTAATTTATTCCATTCCCTGTTATCTGTCATCAAACTACAAATCTATTTTGAGAGACTCGAATACACAGTATCGAGATTCATAGAACCTACAATGAAACAATGTTTACAACACCACTAAATAACTGCTCAGTTAACTGATGTTTATAAATCTGCAGGCTAGTTTGCCCTGCACTGATCATATTTCACATACTGTGCTTTACTTCCCTACTTTACAGCTTCAGCATTCACATATTCCTGTCACACCCAACCCATTCCCTAACCCTTATTTCTACTGGCATGTTAAAGAAATTCCAGTCTGCAGTTCCCACTCCTTTAGTGCGCCTGAAGAAGTTGTAGTGAAACATGAGCTGGAAGAATGCCACTACTAAAAAGAGACACCTGACTAGAAATATTAAAGTCTCCTGATAAATAGGCTACTGCACTCAAAATTTCATTTGTATGAAGGGGCACAGTCAGAAGTTACAAGTGCCACTCAAAGCAACATATTACAGCAACAAACTGCTAGCAGATTTGCAAAAAGAACAGGAGTACTTGTGGCACCTTATTTAATTACACACAATGCACTTCATGAAATTTACCATAAATGCTATTAAATAGTTTGGATAGCTTTCATCTTTTCATCAGAGAGGCCTTTACTGTACTGCAACAGGAAGACCTCTTTCTGGCATACATAGCATAAGATTTTCAAAGTCCTGAGAAAGCCTATTTCATGTTACTCCCATGCTCAGGCCTAGCCCTGCTACCCTTGAGCTAATTGCGAACTTTGCTGATTTCAGTTGCAGCAGCATTGGGCCCATAAATCCCCTTAATGCATAACCGTATAGTGATAATCTTCGGGTAAGAGAGAATAAACAGAGGCAGGAAAATAGGGGGATCTCTATGACACATATTGGACATGGCATAGCAGTTATATCCTCTACTCCTTTTTCACTGTTCCAGGGGATATTTAGCTTTGCTTGGAAACCCATTTGAGATGGGCAGAAAAGCCCTTTACCACAGACTGCAAAATTATTTTCAATACTTTGTCTTACAAAACTGCATACTATGAGGTAATGACTTCATATGGTTATTCTTTGCCCAAGATATTCATACTTCTTGTGTTATACCACCTGCCCCTGCTCCCTCAGACAGATTCCCCCCTAGTGCTCACTGATGTGAGCCACCATCACACCATATTAGGCTAACTAAAGTGCAGAGTATTTCCAATTACAAAGTGATCATTTGTTACCGCTTCAAACTTTCCTCTACTTATTTCTCTTGTTACTCATGTTACTCTTGTGGCAGCAAAACCTCATTTTTAAGATACTTGCATGTTTCAATATTAAGTAGCAAAGGCTTATTTAAAAAAACAAACAAACAAACAAACCATTGCAAGTATTGGTTTGAGCAACAGGGTGGATCTGACAGTCGGACTATTTAAGACTGCAAGACAGTTACAAAGCAGAAGAATCAGTTTTCTTCGTTTGTTGTTCTATTTCCATGTTTAAAGAGTCAATTTATGTTTTAAGGATACATTCAATTATTTCTCCATTTCTTTTCATTTTTCTTCAGCTGATCACACATCCTCATTTAAAGCCCTATCAGTCCTCACTATTTATCAAGCTTGCTGATAAAAAAAAACCACAGTCACAGACACAGACACTATTCAACAACATTCCACTGTGCCACAAATGAGAAATGTCAATAGAGCTACTCTTTCCTTCTTACATAGCTCCCATTTCATGAAGACATGCACATAGACAGCAGGCAGACAACAATATACATAGATAACAGATGGGTCTCTAGTGTTTCGGATTTACCTATAACTGTGTCCTTCCATCAGAACTTTAAGTGTGTTTTGCTTCTGGCACTATGATTAGCAATCCCACAATAAAGACTGTTAAGAAAAATGGTGCTCAACATTAGAGATAGGAAGAATAGAGTCCAAAAAACTTGGGTGCCTCCCTGTAATGCTTTGGGGGGTTACGTGCGTACCCCTAGTGATCTTACAAACTGGCAAGGCTGTCATTGGGACATGTAGTTCTTAATGGCCAGAAAAATTAAATACAAAATGAAGATCCAAATAGAGATGCTGGAACTAGGTGTGCAGCAGCTCTCCCTGGCTTGAAATGGTTTCCATCATATACAGGGTTTACAGTTTGGTTCAATGACTCTCAGCACCCCCACTATATAATTGTTCCAGCACCCCTGTATCCTAATGAAAAGAAGGATATGTACATCTAACATAGTAAAGACACAAACTGAGTCTGAAATAAAAGGACAGATAGACACTGTATGAATTTTCTAAAAGGATTTCAGGGTATTTTAAATGCACATAATCTGTTTCTGAAGTGAAATTCGTATCTGCATTTAATTTTCTCTCCAGGCTGTCCAGATCATTCCTATTGTGGGAATATGGGCAAAGGGGAAATAATTCCACAGAGGAGGATTTCTGCTCTCCCTCTTCTTACTTTATTTTTTTAGTTACGATGCCGGTGTTGACAGTTAAGAAAAAGCTGTGACTAGTATTTAAATTGTATGGTTCTTGGGCCTCAATTCTGCATCTGTTCCATAGGCAGAGCTCTCACTGAGTTCAGTGGGAGTCCTGGGCACAGAATGACTGAAGAATCAAGAGGCTGCAATGATGGGTGCCAAAATAGGAATCTAGATAAATAGCTCAGGCATCTACTAGGGTGAAAACATACCACTTGATACATACTGCTTTTGGGCGTCTCAGCCCTCCAGTGTTTCTAACCCAGTCCATTTCATTACTCTCTGGCCTGCTTTTATGTAGAATACATTCTTGCTAGTGATACTGAACAAATGTTTTAGAGTGAGTCTAATTACTAGGGATTTAAGGGGGTTATTCCTTCTCTCTCATTTCACAGTCTTACCTTGTATGCGGCTTGTCTCATAAACTGCTTTGCGGGCTGTTTCCAAATAGCAGGCACTGTAATGACCCATCTTACCTCAGAGTTTTCAGACTCTGAGCCAGCTTGGTCACTGAGCTCCTAAACCAAATGAAAACACAGAGACAGATGTAAAATTGACACCAGCTGTTTTACAAGTATATATTGTTTTTGGCTGGCTCCGGCGAAGGTAACTTCCCCTTTTCATAATTTTTTTTAATGTTATGTCTACATTACAAGTCAGAATGTTTAAATCACTAGCCGACATTTCAAGAATGCTCACAATCCCAACACTGGCCTTCTCCAGGAGGCCCATGGAAAGGGTTGCTGCCGTTTCTTAACACGGAACAGGAAGAGTTCGTTTTTCCAACGAGGAGTTCAGGTTTTGCTGAACGTAATAGCGTGTTTATGTATGTTTATGGTAAAAGTCTGGTCTTTGCAGACACTTTAAAGAATTCCCACTTTCACCCTGATCAATGTACGGCAAATTATTTGCTGTAGCACTGACAAACCTCGTATTTTACAATCTGAATTTGTCAATGGCTGCTTTATACATTGCCCATCTTTAAATCAATCCATTTTTTAAAAACAGAGTCAAATGTAATTTCCTCTTACTAAAAATCTGAAAACATCTGACTGTTGATGGCTTGAAAAAAATTTACTTTTGAGCAAACATTTAATAGTAGCATTTTTTTTTAAAGAGCTTGTAGTCCATTTGCAGGTTAGGGAATATTTGTGACCTGTTTTGGGAAAGGTTCCAAGTAAAATGTTGTTATTATATGTCCTATTTAAACCTCCATCAAACAGGGTAAACAACAACCTCCTTTAGAATGTAAAACATTTTTCTATATGCAATTCCCCAAGGCATTGCGTTTGCTTAGCTACAATACAATTCAAAACTTGTGGCAAAAAAGCAGAGACCTGATATCCCCAGGACACTTTGTTTGATCCGATTATTATACACGCAAAGTAATGATCCATTTATACTGATTATTTTACACATATATGCAGAACGTCATATCACAGAACTCTGCTTATTTATATCAGTTCAAGTCCAGAGGATGCAACGGAGCAAACCTGTACATGTCAGTGCGTGCGGTGCCCCAGAATATGCACATTTGCCTCGGAATTTCCCAAAGCTGTGTATGGTTTCAGCTCTGTGACTCATTAACATTTGCGTGTGGGGTCAAAGCAAAGCAAAGTAGTTGGAGTCCTAAATATGGCTTTGAAAATGTAAGGGTAGGCTGGTGTCTTCTCTCACAGCAGCCATAAAGAAGAGAGATAACAATCAAAGAGAATAAATGAATCTCATTCAAAAAAAAAAAGTAGGTTAACTATCTAACAATGAGGCTATTTAAGTGATACTTGCCTGAATGGAGCTTTAGGGACAAATTCTTCCCTAGAAATCCCTATACAGAGTGCAGTGGTTTATGTGAGTCCAGAATTCAGCTCTTACTTCATGATCCTGAGTTGTACTAGCCAAGGTGCGGGTATACTGTTCCCCTAGGGACAGTAAACCTGGTAATTTCTGTGATGGGCTGGATACTATAGAAGATGCTTTCAGAGGGGCTAAGGTGCACTGATTATTGCCTATAATGCAAAGTAAGGGCTGGCAGAGCCCGGGAGAGATTGTCTGGGTGGTTAACACGCTGGTGGTGCTAGGGAACTGACACCTAGTGAAGCACAAGCAACTCTCTCTCTCTCTCTCTCTCTCTCTCAGAGACAGGAGGGTGACAAAGTAACTCACAGTCTTGGGCACCCCAAGAAAAGGTTACAGTAGCATGAATTGTTTACCTAAGTAATGTCTTTTGTAGGACAATACATGCTGTATAGCTCCTCACCATCAGCTAGGAAGCACTTTACAGGAAGTGTGAAGTGTTGCAGTTTTTCAGTATGTGTTAGGGGAGAATACAATTCCATTCTCTCTAATTGGTGAGGCTAATGTTAGGAATTTTGTTTTCTTTATTGCAAAGAAACCAGACCACTTTCATCTCTCTTATCTATAAACATCAGCCATGTTATTAGAAAAAGCAAAAACATAAAGGGTGGGCACTTACATTTGAAGTAGAAGTGATGCAGGGGAGGCAAGACACTAGAATAAGTTATAACAGATGTTGCCTATACGGTATCTCCCTAATGCTGGTGAGATTTTTTATACACAAACATTCTCTATAAGGGACAAAAAACATCATCTGCTTTCTGTTCACAACTGGGTGAAGTCTTCCCCAGGTAGAGAACTGGAACAAAGTCAAGGCACCACATACGCCTCCAAAATAGGGGACTTGAGCATCTGTATAGGAGTGAATTTCACCCAAAGGGTGCACAGAGACTCTAAGAATCATACAGCTAAAAGCTAGTAAAGCTTTGGAAATTCATCTCTATTAAGGAACGAATCCTGCTAATTTGACTTGCTTCTGACTACTCACTGCAGGTAACTGGAATTTTGTGTGAACAAAGATCAGCAGGATTTATAGCCCTAAGAGGTTAGAGTACAATCTCTTAGACAGGAGAGAGCATTTAAACGAGTACAGAATATGGAATGCCCCAGCAGCAGGAGAATCACAATGAACAGAACCAAAAGAGGCTCTCAGATGTATTACTTCTGGAGAGTTACATATACAGATAGTGCCAAGTGCTGAGTTTCCCGTATTCAGATTTTTAATCACATTTTGTTCAGGCAAATGCCAAATACAAGAAGATTTTCCTTGATGAGATAATAATAGGTATAAAAGCATCATTCCATTAAGAGAACATTCAGTCTCTGCATTGTGGTGATACCGATACATCCTCTTGTTCTCTCTGTGAGGAAGGAAATCACTTACGGCTATCCAGGACCTTTCACAGTCCCCAACTTTCCTGGACTTCCTACAGCTGCCCCACTTTGTTTACATCAAACACTGCTGGAGGCTGAAGCATGGTTAAAATTGTTGGGCCAGCATTTGTGCTAGTTATAAATATAGAGAGCTGGATAAAGGAAGTATTTTCCCTACCTTTAATGCCTGTTCCTTAAAGAACTGCAGGGCGTAAGCAAATATTTCAAGTGCTTTGACTTTTTTCCCATTTGCAGCTGTCAGATCTGTTTCCATGGTGAGATTCTAAAGGAAGAAAATAAGAGGTAAATGTTAAATTCATTTCCCACTGCTTGAGGGAAGGGAATTCAGCTTACTGGGACCCACCAGCTTAGGAAAACTGACATACATTGTTTTGGTTTTTTTCCTGGTTTTCTTTTGGAGAGGATCTAACCAACCACAGGGATTTCCTGGATTGTGATATTTTGCTGTTTGTTACAAGCCAGGTTTTTTGTACCTATCAGTTGTGGCTACAAATAGTTGTAGGCAGAGCTTGGTATGTGGATATTTAAATATCTCATTTGCATAAATTGCACCTGCAATTAATTGCAGCCATGAAACTGCATGCAAAAAATGAAGCCCAAGGTAAGGGTGAAAACAATCATATCTTTTGAATTCCTACCAAGACGTGAAACTGGAAAAGAAAGTATTGACCAACCCCAGAACTCTAGAATAGTTATTTTAAGATTTAAAGTCAGAGTATAATAATTGGGAGTACAGTCAAATAGTAACATGTCTTCCTTTTGGAATATACCACCAAGTATTAAAGGTGAATTCACTCCAATGCAGAGGGTCACCCTTACAGCTGTGTAGCTCTTAAGTTCCTCTTACACCCTCAGAATAGGGCTTCAGTGGTGCATAGGTCTTAGGCTCTCTGCTCAGGGGTGAATTTCACTCAAAAAAACCAGACAGGACAGGATGGTCCAGGAGAGGCAACTGCAAAGGTTTAGAATGGCATTAATAAAAATGTTGAAGAATGTTTGTTGCTGGCAGAGGGAAGCAAAATAAAGCAGTAGGCTTTACATTACAAGTTTCACTTAATAAACAAATCAATTTTTTTGTACAAGTATGAATGCTGGTGCTCCATGCCTGGATCATTATTCCTAAAGATAACTGGCATGGCCAATATAAAAATATGTTTAGTTACAAATACAAAACCATCGAAGCAGAGCTCAATTATTACTTACACCAGTGGTGTGTAGCTTCATCTTAAACTTTTCAAAATATAACCAATGCTTGGATTCATTGGGATCCAGGTCATGGTAGAAATCTCTTGCTGCATAACCAAAGCTATGAAACTTTCTTTCTGGCGTTAAGAGGATAGTAGTTGGAGTCTTCTGATTGGATACACCAGGATCTCCACCTTCCCATCTCCTATGAAAAAGGTGAACCAGCTTCAAACTAGTGATAATTAACATTCATAATGATATGCTTATTAGTGAATTGTGTAAGCAAGCTGGCAGTGGGTTACACACAAGAATTTCACATGAGCAGACTTGGATTTGAATCCTCTTTAGGCCAAAAGTGAATGTTTATTCACATCCAAGAAAACTTTGTTCCAGACTTTTAACAGTCTTCATACATGGTCATGAAATTTTCAACAGTATAGTTATATCCTTCCCTTGATGGGTCTATAACTCCCATAATGTGAGCTACACAGGAGTAACAAGGGGACAACAGTATCAAGATCACTGAAAGTCAATAATATAATGAACAAATTAAATATTTATTATATTAAAAGAAAACACTACAAAAGAACATTAAGGTTGCAAAGCCAAGCACTCAAAAGTCAGGAAATGGCAAAGTTGTTGTTGCCCAGGCAATCTTAAATCAGCCCCCATGTCAATATGCATTATAATATAGCCTTTAAATGCATGATCATTTACTACCACCCCACAAGACCCCATCAAGGAAATCCCATCCAGTCAAATGCCACCATGGAGAATTGGATTCTATCCCTGCCTCTACCATAGAGTTATTTTGTGATACTGGACAAGTCAATTAAAACAAACTTTTCACAGCTGGCCACTGATTGTGTGTTCCTCATTTTCCGGGTACCTTGTTTGAAACCTTAGGGGGCATATTTACAGAAGAGCTGAGCACTCACAGCTGCGACTGGAGTTAATGGGAGCCATGTTTTAAGCAGAATGTGCTATAAAAATGCTAAATATTCTGAAAAATAACACCCTCAGCATCTCAATTTGGGCATCCAAAATGAGTGTAAACAATGTTAGCCTTCCTCTCTGTGCCTCAGTTGTCCATCTGCAAAATTAGCATAATAATAAATCCCTACCTCCCAGGGGGTTGTGAAGATAAATTCATTAATGTTTCTAAAGCACCCACATATCATGGTGAAAACAACACAGAAAAGCCTATGATTAAGGTTAAGATTCTGTCACGAGTATTTTTAGTAAAAGTCAGGGACAGGTTGCGGACAATAAACAAAAATTCATGGAAGCCTGTCCTGTCCCTGACTTTTACTAAAAATACTCTTGGGCGGGGAAGACATCTAACAGTCAGAGCACTGCCAGGGGCTGACCTCCGGCAGCTGCCCCAGCCCCACTGCTGCTCCTGCCGCAGGGGCTGACCCAACCCCAGCCAGTGCTTCAGCCCTGGGGGCCACTGCTCCAGCGCCTCTGGATCTGACTGCCAGCCAACTGCTTGGATGACCCTGGGGCTGACTGCCAGCAGCTTCAGGCAGGGGCGGTTCCAGGCCCCAGCACACCAAGCGCGTGCTTGGGGCGTGCTTGGGGCGTGCCTGCGGCAGGTCCACCAAAGCCGCGGGACCAGCAGACCCTCCGCAGGAGGTCCACCGGAGCTGCCTGCTGCCCTCCCGGCGACCGGCAGTGCACCCCCCGCAGCATGCCGCCCTGCTTGGGGCGGCGAAATGTCTAGAGCTGCCCCTGGCTTCAGGGGGCTGACCCAATCCTAGCTGCTACTCTGGTGACCCCAGGGCTGAGAGCTGCTCCAGCCCTACCCCAATGAAGTCACATCGGTCCCGGAAAGTCACGGAATCTGTGACCTCCGTGACAGAATCGTACCCTTACCCACAAGGAAATTAATAGTTTTATATTCGGTGCAGATTTGGATGGTGTGTGGAAAATAAGGTATGGGGCCACAAACTGACTGAAGAGGATAAAAAGAAGTACTGAATAACTACCTATATATACGAGTAGTGTATACCCTGTGCACTGAATGAGGCAGGGAACCTGTGGGTAAACAGTATGCGATCATGTAATAAAAGACTGCATCATAATTAGAGCTGGTTGAAAAATAAGGTATTTTCCTCTGTGGACAATTTTGACTTTTTTGGGGGATGGGTGGGAAGGAAGCAAGCAGCTGTGGGGCCTCAGAGGAGTTGTATTTTCAGGTGCCTTGGCTCCCTGGCCAAGCTATGTTCTCTCAGGATGCACCGCAGTGTCCCCTCTTGCAGAGTTGCCATAGTGCATGATGGGAGTCTCTGGACATGATGCATTGTGGGAGATGTAGTCTATCTGGGAAACACAGCCCATAGAGGAAATTGGAGGCATAAGACACCCAAACAACTCCCATGAGGCACTAAGTTGACAATTCCAAACTGTTCTGGTTTTGAGAAGAAATATTTTGGATTTAGTTTAGCTAAACACTCAATTTTCAGTCAAAAAACAGTTTAAGTGGCAAATTTTCAAGCAGTCATAATCATAATGCATATACACAAGGAATCCAATTTGAGGTTGCACAAGCAATCTTATTTCTGGCATTTCCTAATTTTTGAGTGCATGACTTTGTGACCATAATATTATTTTTTTCTGTGTAATTTTATGGTTATGTAAAGAAGGCCTCTCCCTCTCAGAAGAATCAGCAGCACTGTGTGTCAATGTTATGCAGCAGGGAGTGCAAACGCTTCTGACTAAGCCTCTCTTCTACAATTGTCTCTCTGCCTTTCTTCTTCTCCTCATCCATCAAGCACCAGACTAGACTGTCTGACCAGGCTGGTCAGCTTTAGGGAGCAGTGAGAGCACAAGAGAGACAGTTTTCTTGCTCTCAGTTCCTGTGCCTGGCACTACATCAGCACCCAGCCACTTAGAGGAACAATTTAAAGGGAATTTCTGTTCAGAGGCGGTGAGTTCTATGGGCCCGTGGTGCCTGGGCACTAGGAATATTCCTGGGCTGGGGCTTGGCTCCAGCAATGTTTGAGGCCGGATCTCTCCCTCGGCCCCACCTTCTGCCCCTGGGTGTTCCCACACCCTCCCTCCCGCCCCCAAACTCCCACCCAGAGCCTGCACCCCTCACCCGCTCCTGCACCCCCACTCCCTGCCCCAGCCCGGAGCCTGCGCCCAGCACCCAAACTCCATCCCAGAGCCTGCACCTCGGACCCCCTCCCCCACCCAAACTCCCAGAGCCCAACCTCTCACCCCTTCTGCACCCAAACTCCCTCTAAGAGCCTGCTCCCTGCACTCCAATCCCCTGCCCCAGCCCAGGGCCTGAACCATAGACCTCCTCCCCCCACCTTAAAAGATCTGCTCTGATTTTTCATTTTATCTTTTGTGACTTGCCACTTGGGGCTTATCTGATGAACTTCAAAATCTTGGGTCACATGTTAAAGGAGGCAAAAGACTCCAATCTCTGAGGTAATAGAAGAGATAAGAATCCAACACTGGGATGTAGACCAAATGAACAGAAAAGACTGTTCAACCAAAATGTTAAAGTCCCACACACCAGATATAAGTCCAGGGAAGCAGAACAGTTATCATTTTGAGAGGGAATCCTCAATAATTCATTCTGAGTCATTTCTGGAAAGTTCCATTAATAGAAAATGTCCTCAGGAGCTAGATAATGATGGTCCTGTTTATTTTCTTTATGGACAGGTACATTATGCCTCTTTCTGGATTGAATACACTTAAGCTGCAGCTAAACTGGCAGCCCAGCATGCCACTCATATTATGGCTGAGATTTCCAAAGCAACCTAAGTGATTTAAATGCCCAATTCCCAATAGTTTCTAATGGAAATCTGGCCTCCAAATCCCTCAGGCAGCTTTAAAAATGTCAATTTACATCTCTGCTCAGACATACAAGAGGCAATAAATAAATATAATGGGAAGTTTGACTTTAATTTTAATAATAATACAGGCCTTTAAAAAGACTCTTATGGCATCTGTTCTCTTTTAGGGAAGAGAAGCTGTGATCCCAGGGACTGAGTTAGGTTACCTGTGTTCTACTCATGATTCTGCCACTGAGTCACTAAGGAAATTTCTGGCTCTGTGGAAGTCTATAATGGGAGCTTGCTAAGGTAAGGACCTTACAAATATCTCGATAGAAACAGTGAGGAATTAACAGGACTTTACAGGCATGAAGTATTGTAACTGGTAAGACCAAAACTAAAACTATGCAATCAAAGTAAATTAGACACTGATCTAGCAAAGCACTTAAGCACATGCTGGATTTGAAGCACTGAAGTCAGTGGGACTACTTACATACTTAAATTAAGCACATGCTTTAAGTGCTTTGCTGGATCAGTGCCTAAAAGTTTTTCTTTGTTTGCAAGTATTGGGGCTCACAACAAATAACAACTGGAGTCAAAATGATCATTTTGGTTTGCCTGCCAATTATATTTTCCATGCATATAGCATGCCACAATTCTGCTGAGATCCAGTAACCTAGTAATCTATATCATTGAAATGTTGTGGTCTGCTCTTGTACCAAAGGAGGAATTTTTAGTTGAAAGTCAAAATGATACTACTTTGAGACATTTCACAGAAAAGCAGCTTTGTTATAGAAGGTAGCCAGAAATCCAAGTGTCTGGAAAGGATCAATGTTAGACAGGCAGAGAACCAAGATATGTTAGCAAGGAAAGAGCACAATGTATCACTGGTGCGTTACATTTTAATGTAAACATTCTCAAGAATAGTTCAGTTGGAAGTGACATTTCCTGTGCTCAAATATTTGTAAATTATACTACTTGTAACCCTAATTATGTAAATATTTTGAGCTTCTTAATACCCTCTGAACTACTGGTTGTCAAACTTCTTAACCTTTTAAAATTACGTTTTTTCACTGAACTTCATAATTTCATAAACATGTTATAGCTGGAACGGGATCATGAAACACTTCATTCTCTATAGAAATTAAGAGACAATGCAAGTAGAAATCTATAGAAGTAAGTTACTGGCAAGCGCATATTTCATGCACTTTCTGGTCAGAACTTCATGGGTGAAAGCACCGAGTCAGTAATTTTTGTAAGTGTTCTTGTTGTTAAAATGCTAGTTATGCCACAACCACATTTATTGTTCTTCAAATTTTGTCCTTCCAATTTGGTAAGCTTTTAAATTTGTTCTTTCTAGCTTGAAAGAAACATGGCTTCTTCCTTTATTCTTTGTTTGCACTAGCATGTAACATAATGTCTACACAGATCCATGTCACTATAACAGCATGCTGTTCCCTTCGTTGGCATTGGTTTTCTCTAGGTTCTATACAAAATAATTTCTCAGCAAGTGAGTGGTAAAGTGATATTTAGGATTTGAAGAGTATCTTCCATCAATTGTACAGCAACTACTTTTTAATTGTCTAACACTGCAATAACATCTGCACTGGCAGACCTCTGCAGCTGTATGGAGCCCTATGCTTTTAACTGGGTTCTGCACAAGTACAAGGTGTGGATCCAAAAGCAGGTTGAGGACTTAAGATACAACAGGCCAAAAAATGTTGGGCCTAAAAATTTGGATGGTGTCACTACCTAAAATGTCCACAGTATGTTACAGACTTAGTTAAAGATGCTAAACAGCAGTGGGCTGCAGGCACCACTGTGCTATGGCTTTGGAAGAATGGCCCTGTAGTTAGCACAGTTTGGGATCACTAAAGTACAATCTCAGAAATGTCATTTCCCCTATTTTAACAATTAAAATTAAGAAATTAATTTTTCATTTTAAAACTAATTTTACTGTCAGAAATGGATATGCAAACTTACTACTAAATATGGGTCCAAGTCTGCCTCCCATACCTCTCTCTGATCCTTGGTATCTACCTGTTCCCAACTGGTAGCACCAAGTACCTTCTCATGAATTGCACTGTGGGGTTTCTTGAAGGACCATTGATGAATGGGGCAGAAAGGCTTTTTACAAACTGACCACAGATGTTTAGTGCACAATCAGGACTGTCTGCAGATAGCTTCACTGCTTGTCACATTTGGTTAGCAGCACTGTAGCCCTTTCTACTCCAATTTTCAGACTTCCAGAAGGATGAATAGTAAGTTGCCTCATGCCAAAAGTGATTGCTATAGTTAATATTTTCATACACTCAACTTTCCAAACCATTCACCTTTAGAGCTCAAATGTCCCATAATTTGGTCTCTGCACAAGGATACAATTTACCTTTTCTTTTATTTAAAGAAAGATAGTTTTAGTCAGACTGAAGTCAATTTTGAATTATGGAAAATGAAAAAAGAAAACACAAAACTTTTCCTAAGGAACTCATTTTCCAGGGCTCTTTTCCTTTTGTGCATCCATCACAGTAGTCTTTATATTTGTGATCACATTATTAGACGCATACGTATCAAATTTGTAGGGGGAAAAGCTGTATTGCATTATATTATTTGAGAAACAATATGTAATCACATAACTAATACCTATTTTGTATGCATACATGCATATAAGTGGTAGAGTTAAGCTTCACTTTCGCATTTTCTGACTTTTGAGTGCTTAACAACCTTAACATTACATTACCAGGGGTTTATGGCAAAATAAATAAATAAATAAAAAGTAATAAATTTAAATGGCCCAAATCTTCAAACACTGGCCTCTGTTTTTGAACCAACAATTTGTGGGTGCAAATAACTGCAGTCAAAAAAATGTTGTGTGCACAACTGTATACAAGCATAATTTAGGTAAGTGGCCATACGTTAGACATCTACATTACTTGACTTACGGATGCACCATTAGACGGAGAAGACCAGATCCCCTTTGCCCTGCTCCAGATGGAAAGCTGCCATAACAGGGGAAGAGGGAGTCCAGGGATATTGGGGAGTCCCTGGCATAGCTAGCTTTATGCCATTTGCCTCCCTGCACCTCTGGCAGAAGGGGCATCTTAAGGTGTGTCTTATTTTTATAGACTTTTCCCACTTTTAAGTCAGTTGTAGTGTTCAATGGTCACTGCAACTGGTTGATTCCTTGCTGCTGATCATGGAGGGTCATAGCCTTCTCTCTGTCCACTTCCTCCTACTGAGATGCTAGGAGAGGTAAACTTTGCCCCTTTAAATGAATATGTACAACTTTCTCCTACTTATTTCAGTTAGGGTGCACCTACTGCTCAGAACTGCAAACTGCACCATTACTTAAAATTTAATCAGAGCATCATAAAGCAATGATATTTCATCTTAAATGCTTCTCTTCAGTTTGAAAATATTTAAGGACACCCGTAGCAGTAACCATCATTGTTCTTAGCTCTCTTAACCCCCTCTCTCCCACATCATTCTGCAATGTGGAGAGATGAGGGGTAAAATTTTCAAAAGCGCCTAGTGACCAGATTTTCAAATGCATCCAGCTGAGCATTTTTGCAAATCTGGCCTCTTAATTTAGGTGCCTAATTGGGAGCTGAACATTTCTGAAAATCTGTCTCCAACTGTGGGTGCTGAACACCTTGGAAAATATGGGCCTCAGTCACATTTTCAAAAGTGGCAAGCTCCTACGTATCTAGGTCTATTTTGAAAATGGGACTTAGGGACCTTGGAAATTTAATGATATTATTATAATAAGATATGCAGATATGCCAGCTTGTACCTGCCAAATTCTGTATGCTATGAGACAAAAGGACAAGGGCCTTGCACCACCCCATATGCAGTGATTTCTCTATTAGGCACTTTGGGAAATGCCATTATTACTTTTATAAATATGCATCGTTCATTATGTTAATGTGGATAAGAAAGTCACGACCTCCACAGTTATAACTGCTCCCGGAATGCTTCTGTATACTTAGCCAGCAAATTCTTCCTTCAGTTCACACCATTTTATAAACCTGAGCAATAAGACTCACAGAGAACATGTTTTTTGTTTTTTATTAAAGCAACTAAAATAAGAAAGGGACATAAGAGAAATTTACACCATGAAAGGGGGTTTTCACATTGTTGGCTGTATACAAATCCAGTCATTCCAAACCTATGCTGACCTCAGATGTAGCAACTGCAGATAATATACACTGTCACCAGTTCAGTGCTGCAATGCAGCCCTTACCTCATTACATGAATACATTCTGGCTCCTTGGTGAAGCTGTAGGCGTAGCCACTGGATGTCGTGCCAAAATCAATAGCCACAACAACAAGGAATGACTGTTCTACAGCGTCATTTGCATCAGAGTCCTTCTGTTAAAATAACAGAAACAGAACAGATTTTGAGTCACTGTTTAGAGACGGAATTGTAATCTGCCCTACCTTTCAGTGGCTCTGAACTGCAGCAAAGCATTCATCTGTCTCCTGCAGAAAAGTGCAGTCCTCCAGAACCATGTCAGTGGGCTACATCCCTTAATGGGCATGGAAATGCAATGTACATCCAAACTAACTGTTAATTCTGGTACCTTTCACACAAATCCAAATGAATCAGAAATCCTTCCGTGTTTACTTCCACTAATAGCTGAGACCTACATGGCTAGCTACCAAACTTTGAGAAACGTATTAACTGAAAAACATGTTATACCTCTGTGTATCATATATGGAATACATGATAGTGATACCATACATGGAATACAGAGTAGATTTAAAAAGTTATATAAGCATGAGTCTGGGTTGGTAAGACTGCTCAGAAACGGTGAAGCCAGGAGAAAGCCAGCAGGCCAACACAATAACTGCTAGTAAAGCTTTATACTGCACCACAGCATCACCTATTGCTGCATCTCTTATGGAAAACCTATTCTGGAAACATTCTAGAGATTGTATTGGAACTAATTCTAGTATCCTGCTGCCTGTCCCTCTGCCTGTAAATCCATGGGCCTTAGTTACAAGCAGTTTCATTTGACAGGACTCAGAGGAGAGCAAACGTTTAACTAATGAATTGAAAGCATCTCTAAAAACGTCTTTAAACAGCTTTTCTATCCATAGAAGCAAGTGTGGAGGGTCCCACAGGAAAACCAAGATTCTCCCCTTTCCTCTGGCATACAGTCCCCATTCCTAGCTTTATGCACTTATGAAATATCAGGCCTTTAACTATTTACCAGTATGAAGCTGAATATTGCTTGTTCTGGGCCCTGGGCCACTGTCATTTTGTAGGAAATAGGAAGAAATATTTTTGTGTCAGTTTGATTTTTTTTAAAGAAAAAGGCAGCTATTTGAAGCTGCTCAGGGAGCTGGACTAATGGAATAAATCCTGGCAGAGAGATTAGTGAGCAGAGTTTAAGCGAGGTACATGATAAAATTTTACTCACTGTATGTTTCTACCATTTATCACATAGTTCTACCATTTGGCCATGGATTTTGCCACCATGGATATGGAAATATACTGTATTGTATACAAAATGCAAAACTTAATTCAATCTTAACTATGCAACTGCAACCAGCGCCTCCAGAATATATATATGCACCTTGCACGTATTAGTGCCTTCCCTTCAGGGGTGTCAAAATACTTTATAGACACAGTCTGTTTGTGTCCCTTTAAAATGTAATACAATCAATTAGATTGTTCAGCTTAAAAAAACTGGAAGGTGACCACTCACACAAATTCTTGTCCTAAATTTTCAAAACTGACTAGTCATTGTGGTGCTTAACTTCAGATACACCTCTACCCTGATATAATGCGGTCCTATATAACGCGAATTCAGATATAATGCGCTAAAGCAGTGCTCCGAAGGACGGGCTGCTTTACCTCGTTATATCCGAATCTGTGTTACTGCAAGCGGTTCCTCTGCGCTGCGGCCCTACCCAGTGATTGGTGTGGCAAGCCTGGGAGGGAGGGGGGAGAAGTGGAGCTGCCGCACGCTCGTGGGAGGAGGCAGAACGGAGGTGAGCTGGGGCGGGGGGGCCCAAGGAGGGCCGCAGCAAGTAACGGGGAGCACAGAAGAACCACTCCCTGCTCCAACTCATCTCCACCTCCTCCCCGGAGTGTGCTGCCGCCGCTCCGCTTCCCCCCCCTTCCAGGCTTGCCGGGACAAACAGCCGATTGGCGCGGCAAGCCTGGAAGGGAGGGAGAAGTGGAGCAGTGGCAGCGCTCTCAGGGAGGAGGCAGAGCGGAGGTGAGCTGGGGCGGGGAGCGGTTCCTCTCCCTACCCCGATGTAACGCGGTCTCACCTATAACACGGTGAGATTTTTCGGCTCCTAAGGACTGCGTTCTATCGGCGTAGAGGTGTACTCCTAAAGCACCCACTCTGAAAATCAGGTCTCTTAAAAGTGTCTCCAGTTGAGCACCCAAAATCACTAGTCACTTATGCCCCAGTTCCAGCCATGTATTCTCTTTTTTGCAAACCCATCATTGCAAATACTTAGAGGATATGACACAACTTCCACTGAGAGATTCACAGTAAACACATGAGAACATAAACACTCTTATACTAGTATCGCTTTTTACTCTTATACTAATCACCTTTGCGTGTACTGTACTACTCTCAGTAACAATTTTATCAGCACTTTACAGCTGACTGCAAGGAGCAAGGCAATTGTCACAGTAAACTGTAGTTGCAAGCAACAGCATAATTAACAAAATGTATACAGCAGATGATACCTTACTAAATTGTCCAAAGGGACAAGCTTAAAGAGATTTAGTCTCAATACGGATGTTTGGTTCCTTAACTGTGATTTAAAACTTGTTACACCCTTTGCCCCTTACCCATCATCAAAAGCCAAATGGAATGAGGAACTAACCATCTCATTGATGCACAAAACATAGAAACATTTGGCCTCTTATCAAATGAGGCTTTAAATACGGCTAGGTGGATTGATTTAAATCAAAGCAATTTAAATCACCAATTTTAATTATGATTTCAATCAACAAGCAGGAAACCTTAATTTAAATAATTTTAATCATGTTTTGCATTTGTATTTTTTAGTTATTTTCCTAAAGAAAGGGTGATTCCCATTGGCTGGCAACTGTTAAAACATGTTGATTTGCAACTAAAGATAACCTGTACGTGAAATGCAGTGCTAACCAGGAGAACACACTATATCCATACACATTCTTTAATGCAGTTAGATAGCGTAACCTACATTTATTCAAATTCTTAATTTTTACATTTTTATTGTTAGAAAATGGTGAATGATGCATTATTTATTTACTAGATGATGATTTTTTACTTGTGATATGAGTTGAGTTCTATTTGGGTGGAAATTAAAATTTAATTAAAAATGCACAAAAACAGAATTTTATTTTTTGGATTATATAAAATCTGACTGCATAAGACAAAAAATTTATCAACAGACATTTTGCATTTAAAACTAGCTGATTTAGTAAACAAAGGAAGTATTATCTGTAGTTAGTGAATTTAACTGATTATTTCTGATCATAATGTCCTTCAAGATAGTAGATCTCCTCCTCTCTTAGTTTTTATTCATATACTAGAAGAGAAAAACAAGCTTTTACAATTCCCAATTGGTTTCTTAGCTTTGAATGAACTAGTCACTGAACTGAACTAGCTGAATAAACAGCGATGAAGGAAATATTCTCTCTCAGCCTGCAGAGGAGGTTATTGCTGTCAAAAAGCTGGGTTAGCACTTCAACAAACCCTGGTTTCAGATGCTTAGCCAGCAACTTCCACCAATTCAGTATTTTGACTTTCTTTAAAACTTGGCAGAATACATGTACTGCTTAATATTATTAAATGATTTTAACAGATTATAATAAATTCAGGCCCTAACCTAGATTGTCAATTTCAAAATTATTGTTGATTTAAACCTGAAATAGGGATGGGCAGACAGGCTGTTATTTTGAGATATTCCGATTCAGGGGTCTCCATGTTCAGTAGATATTCAGACCTACCATTCCTTCTTTCATTGAAGCCCCTAGATCCTAGTAACTGACTCCCTCAAGGACCACCTAGGTGCCAGGACTTGTTGGAGGTTGGTGATTAGGAGTAAGGTCTTGGAGTTCAGAAACATGAAGATTTGGTGGGTAAACTGAGTATCAGGCATCTGGATATTTTCAGAGAGCTGTTCGGAAACACTGCTGGCTGCATAGGGCTGATGATGTTTGGGCATTCTGGAAAATGTGTTACTCAGTTCACACAATGGGCTACCTGATCTTCCCTTCTATAAAATTATGCCTTCTTAGTCTAGAAAATGACTCATAGACTTTAAGGTCAGAAGGGACCATTATGATCATCTAGTCTGACCTCCTGCACAAAGCAGGCCACAGAATCTTACCCATCCACTTCTATAACAAACCCCTAACCTATGTCTGAGTTATTGAAGTCTTCAAATTGACATTCCCCCACAAGCCCTTTACATTTTACAGAACAATGTCAGTGTAGTCTGTGCTGTAAATAACTAAGACCCTGCCTCCATGGGATTCCTATTTACAACAGAGAACACAGAAAAGAGCCACATCAGGGATGACCTGATGAAGGACTAATCTCAAACTTTGAGGATTCTTATCCTTGATTTCTCAAACTATACACTTCACTGGCGCACCATTAAAAGGCTTTGCAGAAGTTGTGCATTCACAGGACAGATAGGAGAAAGAGGCAAAGGGTGGGAGAGTTGGACCATGGGGCCACGGAAAAGAATACAGAAATCTAAGCAGGGGTTGAGCTGTGAAAAACCTTAAGGTAAGTATTAGCAGCTTTGAATTTGATATACAAAGCCAGGCAAAGCTGGGAAAGGGATTCTACAATGGCAGTGACATGTTCTGAGCACCACTGTTTTGTGAGTAGTATGTGTAGTGCATTACAGTAGAACAGGGGTCAGCAACCTTTCAGAAGTGGTGTGCCGAGTCTTCATTTATTCACTCTAATTTAAGGTTTTGCGTGCCAGTAATACATTTTAATGTTTTTTAAGAAGGTCTCTCTATATAAGTCTATAATATATAACTAAACTATTGTTGTATGTAAAGTAAATAATGTTTTCAAAACGTTTAAGAAGCTTCATTTAAAATTAAATTAAAATGAAGAGCCCCCCGGACTGATGGCCAGGACCCGGGCAGTGTGAGTGCCACTGAAAATCAGCTCGTGTGCTGCCTTCAGCACGCATGCCATAGGTTGCCTACCCTTGCAGTAGAATGTGCATTGCGTTACAGTAGAACCTCACAGTTACGAACACCGGAGTTATGAAAGCATTAGGAACCGGAAGTACGCAATCAAGCAGCAGCAGAGACAAAAATGCAGTAAAGTACTGTATTCAACGTAAACTACTAAAAAAATTAAGGGAAAGTTTAAAAAAAGATCTGACAAGGTAGAAACTGTATCTGTGCTTGTTTCATTGGAATTAAGATGGTTAAAAGCAGCATTTTCTTCTGCATAGTAAAGTTTCAAAGCTGTATTAAGCCAATGTTCAGTCGTAAACTTTTGAAAGAACCATAACAATTTGTTCAGAGTTGCGAACATTTCAGAGTTATGAACAACCTCCATTCACGAGATGTTTGTAACTCTGAGGTTTTACTGTACTTGTGTTGGCAATAGCTGGGGCTTAGCTATAAGGGGTGGAGTATGTCAAAGAAATTAATGTGATTTGTGCGTGTGGACCAGGAGGGGAGGGGAAGTTAAGATAGGTTAAAGAAGCATCCTTTAATGGAACTTTTTCTGACCGTAGGCAATTATAAATGTTTTATTTTTCTTTGTTATGAGAGAAGGAGAGAGAGATAGGACAGAGAGTGTGACACATATGTGTTGAGATCCCATTATACGTCACTTTTCAGAGAACGGGGAATATTTCAGTGATTGCTCAAGATCAGACAGCAAGAGAATGACAAAGGTGGGGACAGAAGGGATTGTTTTGTAGAGTGGTAGTGGACCGGCTTATGCAGATGAGTGTCACTTTCCTCTACATCTGTCCTTATATATTTTGGATGGAATTCTGGCTCCCTTGGAGTCAATGACAAAACTCCCATTGACTTCAACGGAGCCAGGATTTCATACTTTATCTCTTCTTCCTGAACTAGTGGAATTGCTCCTTTAACTTTTGCATATAAGCCGTGAGTTCTGTAACTGATGACCAGGAGACTGAGGAGTCAGGAGTCCTGAGCTCTTATAGGTGGGACAGGCAGGAGAAAATAATGTCAATGCACTGTACAACATATATCCTATATTTCTTACCGCAATATGTGATGGAGACAATGGTGTTATTCCTGGATCGCCTAAACTTTTAGCTGGGGATGAGTAAGCAGGTGTGGAAACTGCAGCTGAAAGAAAATGAAAGAAAAGCAAACTCTTCAGCAACTGGAGCATATAAAAATGTCTATGCAGCAGAATAAGTAGGTTAGTATAAGAGTAGTTTGCTCTCTCCACCAGTGCAGAGTTTGTCTATTGTGACAATCCTACCATTAAAGCAACCATAAAGAAGGTAAATTCTATAAAACCAGGCTCTATGAATAATTATGGTATATTATTTTGGTTTTATAAACTATTAAAAATATTGCTGGTTCTTCTGAAGATTTGCTAGTTGACGTGTTCCAAGTCAGGTGGGGGCTGTACTGACAGCTAATTTATTATTTGAATCTTCTGATGAATCCACACAGTTCATCCAAATCCCGTAAGTAATCTGGTATAGCAAGACTTAAACTGAACAGTCGCTTCTAGTACCCCCACTGATGTCACAGTTTACAAAGTTGTGATTTTGGTTTTGAAAGTTTATTTGAGTTCCTTGGTTGAGCGCCCTCCAATATTATGCATCATTTTTTAATGCAACATTATTCAGAAATCTCAGCAGACTCAAAGAGCTGGTACTATGTGCACTTCCACTAATATCTTACAGTTAAAATTTGAGAATTCCTGCAAACACAGAAAATGAACACAAGATGTGAGATCAAAAAAGACTAATTTCAGTAGTAAAAGAGCAGTTTAAATCAATTTGACAATTCTGTAGGAGCAAATTGCAATTACTCTGTCATAAGCATTTATTCTTAAACTTTCCCAGTGCTCAGTTTCTTCTCTTTAATACGTCCACAGTGAAACACATGGTACAGCTGTTAGTAGTGCTGCAGCAGTGCTCCCAGCTGGGAGGCAGGAAAGCACCATTAATCTTTGGTTTTGCATACAATATTCAAAATCTTACTTAATAAGCAGAATATCAAGTACTTTGCATAAATACTGAAATATACTATTTAAAAAAATCATTAAATATTCTTACCCTCACTCTCAGAGCTAAAAATGTACCATGTCAGTCCACTTTTGGTAGAGAACAAAGAGGGTAAAGGCCAAATTTCTGCTCTCAGATTAGGACAGCACCTCTCAGGCTGCTTAAAATATATCTATATTAGATGATTGTATCAGCCACTTTGTTCATCTGTATCAATTCCTCCTTGTTCCAAAACGTGCATCTTGCAATACATTCTTGTATGTGTTTGTGTTAGACTTGAAAGGGGCATGTTCTGGCAAAAGTGGGAAGGAATTAGCACCCATGTTCCTCCTAAGGTCTTTTGATACTTCAAGACTTATCCAATACCCTTTGAAGTCAGTCAGTGCGAGTCTTTCCCTGACATGAATGGTCTTTAGGATGCTGACTTTGTAGGAAACAAAGTATTCTTTTCCGCTGTTGGCCTATGTGTTTCTAACATTTTCGGTGTTGCTACCTTTTATCCTTACCTGTCCAAATTCCTGGTTTAGTGATCTACATTCTGTGCATATTTTTTCTTATTTTCATATGCTCAATCACAGGCTCTTACTGTGTGTGCCTTGTGTGAAACAAAGAAAATCCTATGTGTGAGTATACAGCTTCCTTTGTTTCCCAGAGAGCAATCGATAAATAACCTTTTGATGCACTCACCATGGGGCAAATTCATGCTTGATGGAACTCCATTCAAGTCAATGTAGTTACAGTAGGAATAATTTGGTCCAAGAAGTATATAAATGGGGGAATATATACACAGATACAAATGTAATATCTAATAAATAAAAAATGCTGAGCTGTGAACAGGGGGCTGCAATAGAAAGTGGAAAATGTATACAACAGAGAGAAATTGATTTATATGCTTTCATTTACCAAAATGTTTAAAATCAATTGTCCATGAGTCTCAGCCACAGAATGCTCTTCAGAATGTCTTTCTAAAGACCTGATCTACAGATGTGCCAAGCACCCACCACTCCAGTTAAAGTAAACGGGAACTGCAAGTGCTCAGGACTGCTGAAAAATTAGGCCCTTGGTCATTTTAAACCTGCAAAAATAAACCCACCAATGCATCTGAGCATGTTTAAAAACACACACAAACAAAAACAGATCAAATCCCCTATGATGACCCCGTTGATTCATCCCACCAGCACCACGTGCCAGCAAATACCTGAGTAAATAGAGAAACCTTATACTGAGCCTTGGGCTTTACTGAACCAAGACAGGGAAAGAATTCCAGAGCCTGGAACCACCTTGCAGGACTCAGCTCTAATATAGCACACTGAACTTTTAGACAAAACTTACTATTTATTGTGTAAGTGCAGCATAAAGAGCCATTCTAATTTTGTTGCAGGCAGCAGTTTCATTATGACATTTACAAACAGTATAAATAATCTGATGACATTTCCTAATGCTACTGACAAGCGGTTTGCGATGACGAGGAAAACTTTAATAATCTGAGTTATGGCATAACAAAGTGGCACTGATATTACCAGAGAGTTGCCATGCCAATGAATGAATGCATTTATGATACCTGGGAGCCAGAAAAGGTGTTTATAGAAAGAGGCTGCAGGAATCTAGCCTCTCACACTCCATTCATCTTTGGATTAATGCTAAGTGTTTCATTACAAGTACGGAAATGCTTTGCTAACCAGTGAATGATTAATTATGCGTAGGAACTTTGTAGCACAAGATTACATCTATCAAAAGGACCCTACTGAAATGTTTTAAAATATACTGGGGTTTGCATATTTTATTTTTACAATGTTAATCTTATACTGTCCTTTTGGGGGAAATATTGTGGCATAATTTTACAAGTCTGGTCCCAATAGCAGAAAAGACAGTGAAAGCTTAGGAAGGGAATGTGTTTTGTAGCCACAGAACCCTGACTGAGAGTTCTTGCAAAGAAACAGGGAGCAGGAAGAGGAGATGGTTAATAAGAATTACAGGCCATGCGGTTAAGTGGCAATAAAAAATGAAGCCAGAACTTGGGGTGTGGGGGGTGGGGGTGTTTTCTCCATTAAAAAAACTTTATTCTGGATAGTGCCATGAGATATAGAATAACAGTCCTTTTAAATGGGATATTTATAAAAGAAAATGTTAAATTATAGACCCAAGCAAACAGACATTCACATAGTTCAAGTTCCAGCTTCATCTCCCTTGTTTATCAGGGACCATATCCTTTATCACACTACATAGCACACAGACATCTAGTGGCTGAATGATACATGGTAAACAAATATTTAATCACTGATAGCTTGAAAATTGTTCACCTAAGGCAGTTGCAAGAGTCTGGTCATAGGTCCAGATTGAAATCTGGACTACTACAAGTTCCCGAAACAAACTATTAACATTTAAAATAAAAATAAATTTAGTTAAATTGGTGCAACCTTCTTGCGTGGACATTTTTAACTCAATTACAGAGTGGCTGAAATCAATTTAGCTTTATCAGTGTTAGCCTATCTCCAAATGAGTTAAGAACATTGACACAAGTGATTTGTACAGATTTAACTCAATCTATTTTGAAACTGATTTGATTATAACAGTGCAATTTCTGAGTTTCCAGAAACATCAAAAAGTTATTTTGTTAAGGGATTTGGAAGCCAGAGTTTCTCACATGAAGCTTTTAACATCTACCAACTTCATTAACTCTACTGCAGTTGCACGTTTATTTCTTATTGTAATTTCCACATTTTGTTCCGCACTGTTTCAAAATCTGGGTAAAACTCAGAAAGCCAAATGTTCAAGGAATTTGAACTTTTTTTTATAAAAGAGAATCTACATCAGGGTGGGCACACTTTTTGGCCTGAGGGTCACATCTGGGTGGGGAAATTGCATGCAGGGCCATGAATGTAGGGTTGGGGTAGGGGGTTGGGGTGCGGGAGGGACTGTGTGATGTGGGTGCAGCGAGCAGAAAGGGGCTCAGGGCAAGGGGCTGGGGCAGAGGAGGGGTGTGGGCTGTACGAGGGGGCTCAGGGAAGGGGATTGGGGTGCAGGAGGGGTGTGAGGTGTGGCAGGGGGTTGGGATGCAGGGAGGATCAGCAGGAGGTCAGGGAAGGGCGTTGGGGCATGAGGTGCAGGAGGGGTTCGGGCTCCGGCCCGGCACCACTTACCTGGAGTGGCTCCCTGCCTGCCTGCCTTGGCTCCGCACTGCTCCCAGAAGCAGCCAGCACCATGTCCCTGCAGCCCCTGGGCGGGGGGAGGGCTCCGTGCTGCCCTCGTCTGTGGGTACCTCCCCTGAAGCTCCCATTGGCCGCGGTTCCCCAGCCAATGGGAGCTGCAGGGGGAGGTACCCACAGGTGACGGCAGCGCATGGTGCCCTCTGCCCCTCTCCCTCCCCCCTCTCCCCCCTCATGGGCCGCAGGGACATGATGCCGGCCGCTTCCGGGAGTGGTGCGGGGCCCACGGCGCCACGGGAGTGGCAATCCCGTGGGCCAGATCCTTGACGGGCCGGATCTGGCCCGCATGCTGTAGTTTGCCCACCCCGGCCTCCCCCCATGGTTTGTCATTTGCACCAGCGCAAAGCAAGTATAAAACATTACCCAATGAGGATTATATTGTTTTAGACACATACTGCAGAGACGTAAGTGATGACACAAGGTGGAGAATCAGGTTTCACGTACCTAACAGGCAGCATGGACTTCCACCTTTGAGCTTCCAGATGCAGGAGTTGAGAAGACGACACTGGTATTCAAATTCAGATCTTTCATACCAGAGTGCCTCAGCAAATGCTGATCAGTCAAAATACATTTTCAGCTTTTTAGATATTCTACCAAAGGCCAGATTCTCCTCAATGGGAGTAGTCCCACTGACTTCAACATAACTTGTATGAGTTAAAGTTGCAGTGTCTAGCCCACAGTCATCAAAACGAAATGGCTTTAGTCCACAAAATAATTTTTTCTATGCTGGTTGCATTTTTGTTCAGATACAAAAACTCTGGCAATCACATTTTAGCACACAATGTACACTACACTTGTGCACATTATAATCAGCAAACAAATGTATCTGTGTGCTGCCTATCTACTGATCATTATGGTTTGAAAATATACACATGCCTATACATACACATACATATATAAACATGTATACATATGTAAACATGCATACACACAGACGTGCAAGGAGAACAAAACAGCAGATGTATACTATGGGAAAATACACAGACTCAAAAAGAACACCTCGGACAATGGAAGAGCTGCGGAAAGAGAATTAGGATAGAAAGGAGGAAAAAAGAAGAAAAGCCATAAATGTGTGGTATCTGCCACCCTCCTCATCCAGTGCAAAGAATACTTTATATTCTTGCTCATTTTTATATACAAAAATTCATCTAATATCTCCTGAAACTTGATCAGATATTAATTCAGTGCATCAGCTCCTCAAGAGTGTGGTATACTGAAAACTGTAAAAATTATAAGCTCTCACTTTAAAGGCTGGTCCTGCTTCCAGGCTAGGGGGCTCTATAGGGAAGTGTGAGATCTGGGCCTAGCAGACCCAGTCTGAAGAAGAACCAACTTACAATAAGGTGGGATGAGTTGTGTTTCTCTGCTTTAGGGAGCAGCCTGTTTTGGTTCTCTCTGTTTTTGGTTCTTGTGTGTTCTGAATTCTAAGAAATGAAGTAGTGTTAAATTGCAAGCTTCCAGCAAGGCAATTGTATGTTTTCATCTAATGTCTTTGCATGTATGATGTGAACATGACAAGAGGAGACTATTTCTCCCATGCACTGAAGCCAAATTTTTAATATTCATATTTATATCTTTAAAGGCATAATGCATATAAAAAGCAACTTGTCTTTACTTTGTATTTTATCCTGAAGGGTATCTAGCTTGAGAGCCTCAGCTGACTGCAACAGTGGCAGAATGACATACAGGTCAGTTATCAAATAAAACCAAACACCTTAATCTCCACCTGGAAAGCAATATGCAGCCAATGCATATCACAGAGCGCTAGTGTTGTGCATCTCCTGAGAGATAAACCACTGGATAAGTTATGCACCAGTCTGCACAAGCATCAGTTTTAGACTTGACTTAAGGTGCAGTCCAATGCAATTATTTAATCTTTAGGCAACAAAGGTACAGATGACAATTGCAAAGTCCACATCTGAAGGAAACCCTCACAATCTCCTGGCCAGATAAAGATGAGATAAGGGAGACGTAGTCACTGATGTAGCTGGATCCTGACCCACTGATGGCTTTGGAGTTCAGGCAGTACCAAGCCCTATGCCAAGGCAACAGAGGGATCAGTACGTAAGAGAGCTGGGGCAGCTAACCCCACTGAGATGAGCAGCCACATTCTGCACAAGTTGGAGCCCCTGCACTGTTTCCCTGTTCAGTCCCAAACACAGCAAGTTCCAACAATTTGATCAGAAAGTGACTGACACATGGATCACTACACCCAGATCTTCATCTGGGCATTAGAGGAAGATTTACCTAGCAAGCTGCACACAGGAGAAGGCTTTTTCCACTACTAATACCTCATCATCTAGGCTCAATGGTGGGCTGAACATGGCCCTGAGGCATTGACTTCTTTGACAAATGGCAGGATGGACAGGGAAGACATGGTCATAGCTAGATAGTCCCCTTTTTACCAGCATCACCTCAGTTTGAGCCAGCTGTTCTTCTAGGCATTCTGATCTCTTGTAGGCATTCTGATATCCTTGTCATGGCACTAACTGCGTCTGTGGATAGTGAGATACTTAACTTGGTACAACTGGTATATAACTGTCAGTGGAACTTGTGGCCTTCATCCACCTCTTCAGATGGTCTCATGTGGATGTTGACAATGGAGACAGGATGGATCCCTGCAGAATTCTGAAGGTGAGGACTTTTTGAAAGGAGAAGTGTCTCTCATTCTCTGGGACCTGTTGGAGAGGACTGACTGGAGCCATTTCAGTGCTGGGCCATCTACTCCAGCTGTATCACGTCGATGGGTCAGTAGCATCATGTGGATGGATTAGTAGCACCTTGTGGAGTTGACAGCAGCAGAGGTTTCTAGTATTACTCTTCCCACTAAAAGCGTCATTATTTGTAGTATTTGATACAAGAACAGCTAGTCACCACAGGTCTAGCCATAGGATATGCGCAGTGTCAGAATCGCTGCTCATTGTCTTTCAAACTACACCCAACGAAAGCTACATCAGAAAAAGAATATGGCTCTAAGAGGAAATGAAAAAGGCTAAGAAGTTCAGAATTAACCATCCTCTTGTACCTGAGTTCTCCAGTGCCTTCCTTAACTCCCTGATTGAGTATTGTGCTTGCCTTTAAGAAAGCCCTATGGAAATATAAAAGGATTCTATAGGAACTATTTTAATAGTCTACAGAATGTAATGGAAAATAATATCCAGTCTACTGGCTTTTTAAACCATCCTATAGAATTTGACAATGATAGTTTTCTAGAGAATAGTTTTCTATTAAACTATATAGAATAGTTCAAACCAAAAATATATAAATAAAATGCTAGAGAAAAAGCTATAATTGTCCATTATATTCTATGGGACTCTCCATAAAGATAGATTTTAGAGGACCCATAACTATGTCATTCTCTTTCTTTGCCATTTGTCAATCTTCTAGTGTTCCATAAATGAAACTCTAGATAGATGACTATCATTTCACTATGATGGGATTCCATTTATCTTAATCTCTGAAATTTTTAGGAATTTTCCCCTAGACGATTAGTTCAAGGTAGTAAGCTTGTAAATGCCATAAGAAAAAATGATTGATAATTTTACACTCATAGATAATAGAAATGATGCTAATGCTAGGTATAAATTATTTTAACCAAATGCACAGATTGTTTCCTCCTTTATTAGATTCAATTTCTTGTTTTCTCCTTTTATCTCATTTTTTTTTATACGTAAGGCACCAGTGACAGATTTTCTGCTTCATATATCGGGGAAATTGCTCATTTGAACAGCAAAGTAGCATGCCATAACAATGCATTCAATCTCAGCAGGGGGTTCCCCACAACCTCAAATTTAGACAACAGATAAGCTGAAGTTTTTGCAAGTGCATAAGGCTTCTAAATAAGAATTTCACCAGACAAACGGAAGCAGTTGCTCAGCTGGTGGGGCATGCTGCTAACCAGCACAATATACTGCAATCAGAACAGGTTTAGGAGCATCATGGAATGTGCCTCACGTCACCAGCTTACAGAGATGTAAAGAAGCAACTTAAAAACATAAACAAACATGGCATTTTTATTAGGTACTGACAGAACCCCAAGATTTCCATCAGATCACTAGCATGGAGTTGTTTATGCTCTTACTGTGGTCCTTTTAGAAATATGCTTCATAAAGAAAGCTTAGGGCCTTGGGAGTAGCACACTCTTCCAGAACCTGATCTGTGAGGACCCCTGCCTATAAACCTAGTACTGAAATCATGGAGGGTGAACAACTAGGAACTTAGGGTATGTCTACACTACGGGATTATTCCGATTTTACATAAACCGGTTTTGTAAAACAGATTGTATAAAGTCGAGTGCACGCGGCCACACTAAGCACATTAATTCGGCAGTGTGCGTCCATGTACCAAGGCTAGTGTCGATTTCCGGAGCGTTGCACTGTGGGTAGCTATCCCGTAGCTATCCCATAGTTCCCGCAGTCTCCCCTGCCCATTGGAATTCTGGGTTGAGATCCCAATGCAAAAACAGTGTTGCGGGTGATTCTGGATAAATGTCGTCACTCAATCCTTCCTCCAGGAAAGCAACGGCAGACAATCATTTCGCGCCCTTTTTCCCTGGATTGCCCTGGCAGACGCCATAGCATGGCAATCATGGAGCCCATTTTGCCTTTTGTCACTGTCACCATATGTGTACTAGATGCTGCTGACAGACGCGGTACTGCACTGCTACACAGCAGCATTCATTTGCCTTTGCAAGATAGCAGAGACGGTTACCAATCATATTGCACCGTCTGCCATTGTAAATTGGCGATGAGATGACGGTTATCAGTCGTTCTGTACCGTCTGCTGCTATCATGGGTGCTCCTGGCTGGCCTCGCTGAGGTCAGCCGGGGGCGCATAGGCAAAAATGGGACCCTGGGTCATTCCCTTCCTATGTTTTGTCTAAAAATGGAGTCAGTCCAGCCTAGAATATGGGGCAAGTGTACTAGAGAACCAGAGAGCACAGCCGCTCCGTGTCAGAGCCCCAGAGATCCCACAGAAATGATGAGCTGCATGCCATTCTAGGGGGTGCCCCTGCAACAACCCCACCTGTTGCTTCCCTCCTCCCCCAACCCTCCTGGGCTACCGTGGCAGTGTCCCCCCATTTGTGTGATGAAGTAATAAAGAATGCAGGAATAAGAAACACAGACTTTTTAGTGAGATAAAATAAGGGGGAGGAAGCCTCCAGCTGCTATGATAGTCCAGGCAGGACATTAAAGGGTAGGGGGGAGAGGAGACCAGCCTTCCGCTGCTATGATAGTCCAGGCAGTACAGAATCTTTTCTTTAGACATGACGGGGGGGACTGATAGAGCTCAGCCCCCAGTTGCTATGATGAGGACAGTTACCAGCCGTTCTGTACCATCTGCTGGGAATGACCAGGAGTCATTCCTATTTTTACCCAGGTGCCCCCGGCCGACCTCACCGAGGCCAGCCAGGAGCACTCACGGGCTGATGACGAGGACGGATACCAGTCCTTCTGCACTATACCGTCTGCCACCAGGGAGGGGAGAGGAGAGGATGCTGATATTTAGCGCTGCAGCACCCCGTCCACCAGCAGCATGCAGTAGACATAGGGTGACATTGAAAAAAAGGCGAGAAACGATTTTTTCCCCTTTTCTTTCGGGGGGGGGGGAAGGGTGTAAATTGATGACATACATCCTGAAACACCCAGGAAAATGTTTTTGACCCTTCAGGCACTTGGAGCCCAGCCAAGAATGCAAATGCTTTTTGGAGACTGCGGGGACTGTGGGATAGCTGGAGTCCTCAGTCCCCCCTCCCTCCCTCCATGAGCGTCCATTTGATTCTTTGGTTTTCCGTTATGCTTCTCATGCAGCACTGTGCTGAGTCCCTGCTTGGCCTCTTGTCTATCATAGCCTGGAGATTTTTTCAAATGCTTTGTCATTTCGTCTTCTGTAACGGAGCTCTGATAGAACAGATGTGTCTCCCCATACAGCGATCAGATCCAGTATCTCCCGTATGGTCCATGCTGGAGCTCTTTTTGGATTTGGGACTGCATCGCCACCTGTGCTGATCAGAGCTCCACGCTGGGCAAACAGGAAATGAAATTCAAAAGTTCGCGAGGCTTTTCCTGTCTACCTGGCCAGTGCATCCGAGTTCAGATGGCTTTCCAGAGTGGTCACAATGGTGCACTGTGGGATAGCACCCGGAGGCCAATACCGTCGATTTGCGGCCACACTAACCCTAATCCGACATGGCAATACCGATTTCAGCGCTACTCCTCTTGTCGGTGAGGAGTACAGAAACCAGTTTAAAGAGCCCTTTATATCGATATAAAGGGCCTCATTGTGTGGACGGGTGCAGGGTTAAATCGGTATAACACTGCTAAATTCGGTTTAAACGCGTAGTGTAGACCAGGCCTCACACTGATCCGGAACTCTTAGTACGGTCATAGCACAAAGAACTGGGGATGGGTTGTTGTGACATATTCCCTCTAAATGAAACCTTGCTTAACATCTAAACCCCTCCTATGGTGGTGAGTCCCAGTGTTTGAACCTCAAAGTCAGCTGGGCCCACCATGATTCTGCAGGGGCAGCCATACATATCAAATGCCTGCTACCCACACTCATACCCACTTATGAATTTATAAAACGATCAATTCTGCTCCCTATTTCATTTTTGCATTTCTAGAATTTTAGTTACATTATTAAGAAGCGTATACAGGATTGTATTCATGTAGTAAACTACTGTATTTTCCTTAACATTTATTTATTATTACAGACCACTGGGTACAATATAAAGAATTACAATCTGCTATCGTACTATATTAAAACAATTGTTAAAACAGTTAGCTTTTGTTTAAAGAGACACTATCCAGAAATATACCCATCAGATTTTTCTATTTAACAAGCTCTTACCATATTACAGAGTGAGCATCGTTACAATGCCTATAATACGGTATGTCATTTCTAGAGATTTTAATAAATTGACTAAAATCCCTATATACTCACCTATATACTAGACCAGGCTTATCTATCAAATGTTATTTAAAAAAAAAGGACAGGTGTGCTGTGTTTTGTTGCAGATGAATGTGCTACGTCTGAGTGTTGAAAAAAAAGTAACCAAATATCTTAGTATCTATCTGTCCTCTATTCTATTGCATACGTAATTGGCATGTTAATTTTTCCATTATCACAACCTTCCATATTTTTTGAGACATTCCTCTATGGTTGGGCTATTTTTCTCTTTTTCAGTGAGAGGCTTCCAATAGCCGAGCAGCTACTAGCAAGGATTAATTCTTTTTCCTGTTATGTGACCATTTCAGCTAGGGAGCCCTAAAAGGATTACCAAAGGATCATGTGGTAAATATCCAACAATTTGTGGTATTTGGTTATGGACTGCCTCTCAACACTCTCTAATGCCTGGACACGTCCACCATATACGCATAAAAGCTGCTCTTTCACCACAATTTCTCCCACATTTATCCCCATTCAATCTCTATATATCTTTTAACCTGACTGGTGTGAAGTCCCCTCAAAACAGGATCTTAAAGACATTTTCTTTTATTATGCTATAGACTGAGGTTGCTGGTACTCTTTTCCAGCTCAAACCCCATTCCTCTGGGGCAATTTGTCCTGGTCCTTTACCTAGAGTGTCATATTTGGATTGTTTTTGTTAGGAGAGTTGTTTGCAAAGATTCATATACATTAGTGACATTTTTTTGTTTCCTAATTGACATGATGCGATAACGTCTATTAAAGTTAACTGTCTAAAAAGTTGAGATATATAATGCCTGACTTGAAATACTGATACCAGGAGAGAGAGAGGGCCAGTTAAAGTTAGTTTTCATCTCTAAATAAGTTAGAAAAGTTCCTCTACTGAACAGCTAGCTAACCAGGTGTATTCCATGTGTATTCAATCTTTGAAGCTCTCTGGTTCATGATTTGGTTTAAGATCTGGATTATTTGCAAGGCTGTCATTGGTGAGGAAAAAGAACTTAACTCTAGCTCAATCACAAACACATAGAGTAGCCTTTGCTAAATAGGTATATCAATTTCTGGATGGCATGATTTTTTATTAATCTATGTTAGCCTAGCAATGTTTACACTGCCCCAATTTCCTATTCAATAAGGGCCCAGTGTTTGACTGGGTTAAAAAACCCCAGTCCGCTATTGGTTTGAATCAGCTGGCTTGACAGTACCACAGAATATTTGAACAATTAGCCCAGCCTGTTTAATAGGGTTGTATAAAGTATCTGCACTCACTCTTGATCTTTTCTTATTCCATATGAATTTTAACAATGTCCTTTGTATTCCTGCTAGGATTTTATCTGGAATAAACACAGAAAGATTTTTAAATAATTATTTTTATTAGCATTGCCTTAGAGCTGAGAGGCCCCATTATGAGAGGTTCTGTACAAAGATATAATGAGAGACCAGCCTTGCCCTGAAAAATTTACAATCTAAATAGATGTTGTGGATTTTAAAGCCTGAAGGGATCATTATGATCATCTCGTGCGACTTCCTTCATAACCCAGGCCATAGAATTTGACCCAGTAGCTTCTGCATGAAACCCATATCGGGCTGAGTTAGAGCATATTTTTAGAAAGACATCCTATCTTATTCAAAGACATCAGGTAATGGAATTAAATTGTTCCAAAAAACAACAGACAGATATACAAAGACAAAACAGACTTAAAAGTGAGAGCAGAAGCCCAGAGAGTTCAATGATCACACAGCAGGTCGATGAAGGTGCCAGGAACAGAACCTCAGTCACCCCAAACTCCTAAGTCCAGTGCTTAATCCTCTAGACCATAGGGTCTCACAGTAAAGTAAGTACAAAGTGCAATTCAAAACTCTTTAGACTCATTTTAACTATCTAGAGAATTTTCCTGGAAGCAAAGCTTGGTGGTCTGCATATTTCACATTGTCAGTGATGTTTGCACAACAGGAAATGCAGGATTTACTACATGGCTGTTTGGGAAGCAACACAGCTGGCAAAAACTGTATTGAGGCAGACAGTATTATGCGGTTAAACTGAAGTAAAGTATTGCTGGGATACTATCTCACCTTTAATACAAGATTGAAAGCAAAATGTCAGAGCTTACAAAAGCATCACAACAACCTGGTACAATCTACAGCCTGGAGGGTTTTAGTGCAGATACAAAAATGCTTTGAAAGGAAAAAAAGGAAAATCAAAAAGAAACAGAAATACAAAAATTAAAAACATTTCAATCTATAAATGAAAAGAACATATTCAGCATAAAAAATAAATACTTCCTGCTCTCAGCGCAGTCAACGACAGTGTTGCTATTAACTTCAATGAAAATAGGGTAAGGTCCTTTATTTTAAACATCAGCACGTTTCCCACCTTATTTCTTGAAGAGTACAATACCTTTCACTTCCATGGAGACTGCCCCAGCTAATGACCATTCCAAATCTAGGTTTTCTGTTAACTTTTCATAATAATCAATCAGCCAGAATGCTGCTGTGCAATATCACTGATTGCCTTTAACACACTATTACTGTGCTCTAAATGCTAAGATATCTGCACAGTTGAAGTAAACGTCTACAAATAAAATTTGTCTCACCAGAACCAATGCCTTTTCCTGTTTATTATAACTACTCTGCTTTGGATCATTTTTATGACTCAACCCAGGAGCCACATCTGTGCTCTTTCATCAAGTATTCTCAAGATCTTTTCAGTTTTACACTGTTATTACCAGAAAGAACTCTGGATTCGTACAACCTCAATTTATTTGCTATGGGTGATAACCCTGTGCAGATAGCTAACTTAATCAGAGTTTAAGTGGACCACTGGGTTTGTGTTGGCACGCTGCTCAGAGGTGAATTTCACCCTCTCTGAGAACTTGTCTTCTTGAAGGAACTCAGAATTCAGCCCAGTGATACCTTGGAGGCTGGATGAAAAAGAACGATCACGCTCCTCCTTTGCCATCTCCCACTCACACCTGTTGTCATACTGTACCCTATTCCTGGCACCTTTTCTGCGCACCAAGCAACCTCCTTTTCCCCCTGAAAACTCCTTCCTCAAACTCACTTCCTTCTGGCGTCCCTGCACTAATAATCTCCAATCAGGCATTACCTTTGCCCACATCTTCATAAAAAACAAATAACCTCCTCTTTCCCCCCAGTAAATAGAAAACACAAAGAAACAGAATTCAGATTCTGTGTAAAACTATCTTCTCCTAAGTGCAGTTTCCTGATGTTCATTCTCCTCATTCCATCTCTCATCATATCATCCAAATGGCTTAGATTGCAAGCTTTTCAGGACATACTGTATACCTTGTTTTTTTCCATGTCTATAAAGTGCCATGCAAACCTGGGCTGCTAGATAAATATATGCAGTGTTACTGTAGCCATGTTGGTCCAAAGATATTAGAGACACAAGGTGAGTGAGGTAATATATTTTATTGGACCAACTTCTTCTGCCGGTGAGACAAGCTTTTGAGCTACACAGAGCTCTTCCTGATCTGAGGCATTACATATTAAGCAAGAGATTTGGTATAGAAAATACAACTAATGTGAACAAACAGGAAACTACTCTGGATGTATTGTTTACTATCTTTGGTTGATTAGTCACTTACTCAGCTTTCACCATGATTGTTAGATTCACACAAAAACTCCTGTCATTCGCTAAACAGAATGACCTCAGTTACTTTTGCTTCTTTAAATGTGCATTATATTCGGAAACATTTTCCCTTTCACAGTTTTTAGGAATACCAAAGATGCTCTTGGATCCAGACAAAAGCAAAAAGACTATAGAAAAAAAGTAGAACTGGCTAGTATGGAAAAGTCTGACTGTGAAAAGCAATAAATAAATAAACAACAGATGGTCACATGGCAATGAGTGTTATCAGTAAAGCCCTTGACATTCTACAAGGCTAAAAGTCCTACATTTGCTCACAGATGGGGAAATAAGAGAATGTCAGCAGTTGCAGAAGGACAAGGATGGTGTCAAATTTCAACATTCATTGGCAGAGCCAACAGTGAGTCTGTAGATTAGGATTAGTGGGTTAGTATCTAAGTGATATCTCATAGCAAAAACAAGAACTAACCTATATTAGCTTTATTGCCTGTTTATGATACTGAAAATGTTTCAGCAAATGGATTTTTTGGTAACAAGTGGTATTAATAGTTGTAGATCCCAGACTACATTTGAAAACATGATGCAGTGGCAGAAGACAGCAGACCCTTAAGACACATGGAAGAATACTCCATGAAATTGTTGCAACTCCAAGCAGTTGTATATTACAAACCGAGGACTTGTCTTCACTACACGCTAAATTGGCGCTGCTGCGATTGATGCAGTGGTGTCAGTTTAGCACATCGGATGAAGACGCACTATGTCGACGGGAGCACGTTCTCCAGTTGACGTAATTAATCCACCTCATTGAGAGGTGGAAGCTATGTTGGTGGGAGAGCGTGTCCTGTCGACACAGCGCAGTGTAAACACCACATCAAGTCAATGTAAGTTATGTCACTCAGGGGGGTGGCTTTTTCATACTCTTGAGCAACGTAGCTTATAATCGACTTAAGCGGTAATGTAGACAAGGCCCAAACATGCCTATGTAGTTCCTGTATTGTGCCATTACTGTAATATCCAAGTGCTTTAGCTATATTAGGCATCAAGTTTTGAATCAGGCAAAAGTTATCGACTAAGCAGATGAAAGTTACATCTCTACAGTTGGGAGATGCAAAGAACTTGATAAGCCTAAAAACATAAGGGGAACAGAGCTGACTAAGTGGGAGCGCTATTACAAAGAGCTATTTCTTGAACGTAACAGTTCCATGAGGACAATACTGGAAGCTTTTGTAAACTGTACTCCCTACTGTTTTGATTACAGTGTGTGCGCTCTTCGAAGGTATCCATGGAAACTTAAGAAAGAGGTGTTAGATTTGTTAGATCTATTTGGCACAGGGAAATGGGGCTATTTGCCAGTCTGTCTGGTACAACCACAGCTATTTAAATCTTTAAGAGTGGAGACAGCTAAGATGAAATCCAACAGATCAAACAGTTAGCAGATTGACCAGGAATGCATTTCCCACCTAACCCAGTACTATAGGACATTAAGAACATTTTAAAGAAATTGTGATATTTAAGTTATCATACTTGGTGTTACAGACAATCAGCCCAGTCCCTACAGCGAACAGGGATAGGTCAAATTCTCCACCCGCTCCCAAGATAAAGGATGCCAATACCTGGTGTCACGTGACATAAGGCCATGAAGGAGAGGGCAGCATAGGGATGGTACTGGATGGTACAAGGAACTGGAGATCCTCCCAATGGAGAGAGAGTAGGTGAATGACATGCTCTACGCATCCCCATCTTCCAATGGAGAGAGGGTGTGGGTGAGTGGTGTCCAAACCCCAGCAGAGAGAGTGGGAGTGTGGGATAGATGATCTAAACCCCCAGAAGGTGAGAGAATGCAGGCAATGCTCCCAGAAGATGCTGTGGGGCATGGGGCATGGTACAGATTTCCCCACATTGATCCTCCACTGAAAGGTAATAAACAGTGGGCCTCTAGGTTTCCTCTTCCAAAAAGGCAACTGCAGGTAGGACAGTTCATTGAGGGAGCTTTGGGGATGGAGGAATATGGGTTTTCATGGGTGGGATGATGGCATCCACATGGTCAGATAAGCATGTATGGTTCTGGGTGCTTATCTGAACCCCAAACCTTTTAAAGGTCCTTCTAGCAATTTTAAAATAACTTAAAAGTTCACCAAGATATACAGAGCAACCCTTTAGAGCAATGGTGGGCAACCTGCAGCTCCCATTGGCCAGAAACGGCAAACCACAGCCACTGAGAGCTGCAGGGGGCCGTGCCTGCGGATGGTCAATATCAGCAAGATGTCTCGGGGCCCGCAATCCAATTACTATGAGACTGTATGAGACCTGCAAGTCACCCACCACTGTTTTAGAGTCTGTGGGCCTTTGCTTCTGGGTCTTTGGAGAATTGCTGCTGGAAAAAATAGTGTGTGTGGGCAACAATGGAAGGGAGAAAAGGAACAGAGTTCACCCTTAACATGTGGAGTGTTACTGTTAAAGATTCTCTTTTAACTATAGCTGTGAGTAGGGAATTTCCAGTAGTGTTGGGTAAACTCTGCTTTGTATAGTCTGGAAATCAGATTCTGGCCCCAAATCCAGAGCCTTTGAGCTGTCACAGTGGCTCTAAAGGGCCAATAAAGCTGTCTCCCTGGCCTTGGTCCCAATTCTTCACTGTCTTGCAGGCTATATACAGTCATTTTCACCTGTGCAAAGTGTCAGGTCCTCTGCAGTGACCAAGTTGTGCTCAATGCTGGGGGCACAGGGGGGAGAGCTAGGGGAGGGACAGAGGGCTCTAAGCCACTTTTGTGGCTGCGGGATCCTGGAGCTGCAGAGAGTCAGTCTAGACCTGGTGTAATTTATCACAGCCTCAAGGTTGCTCAAAGTTATAATCTCAGTTAACTGGCTTTCAAGCTGCTGTGACACCACAGCAGTGCAAATCAGCCATAACGAAGCCAAGGATCTGGGCCAGTGAGTGTGAAGTGGCTAATGTAACACACTGCCAGACCCAAATGGTACACAGGGTGCAAGGCTGAGGAAAATCGGATCCAGCAACTTCCAAAGGCAATTCTCATACGTCCTTGACCCACCCTTATGCAGTCCTAAATAGTGCTACTCGGGAGACGAGAACAAAGGCCCTCTGTGCTGAGAGCTCTCTCTCCTATCCTTTAGATTCATTTTGTAAAGAGTATTTTAGTGCATTCTATTTTTAGACTGACTGCATTTTACTTTTCGGTGATGTGATAACATTTTTTAAAAACCCTCTGAATCTGACTTGGGAGCAATTTCCTGTTACAATATCTATGTATCCACCACTACCAGTTCACTGTGGCAATCCTACTTTTAAAACACTGCATTCTCTGTTTTAAAAATACCTTGCGGTATAATGAAAAGCTCCCATTTATTTTCTCTGTCTTACATACATGCATTACTATGCCACTCATCACCATAGCAAATGCGCATATTTATCAGCCCTTATTCTTGTCATTAAGACACATAATATCATTCCTTATTAACCAAAGTAAGAGTCTGATCTACTCATTGATTTTGCTCTTGAGCATAAATCTTAATCGGGTGACTAGTCCAGCTCATTTCAGCGGGACTGAGTAAAATGTGTTCTTCTGAGCACAACTGATAGGAACAGACTCTGTGGGTCTGATCCTCAGCTACAGCAGAGGAGTGCTCAGCACATCTGAGGCACAGACTCAATGGTACCCATTGTATCCCCCCTCCCCCCCATCCTGAGGCTGCCCTGACACAGTGTAGAGCAGAACGAAGGCTCCCAGGAGCACTTATGGCGGCTGGTAGTCACCAGGACACAGAGACGCCAGCCACTGGAACGCTACAGAGGCCCAATACCACTTCAGATTTCCCCTATGCGATGGTGACACGTCTCCCCCAAGGGCCATATCCCCATTATTTAGAGTGCACCAATGTGCTCGTGCAAAGTGGCTGCATCGTGCACTCCAGGATTGGGGCCTGTATATTTAAGAGCTTTAGAACTGTCTCCTATTAGTTCTGCATCACACTCCATCCTCTTTCCTGCTGGTGAATTCAAGCTGAACAGACCTGAGTGTCAGTCAGTCACCTCGATTCTTTCCTAGTGCTTCAAACACTTAAATGAAGCTGTTAGATGGAAAAGCTATACAACTTCATGAATGCTATACAAATGCCTAATAAATAAGTAAATAAAATAATTATGAAGAGACAAATAGGTCAAAACTTAGCATTTAACAAAGAGGTACTTACCTGCAAACTTGTGGCAATTGTCAAATTAAATTGACATTTAAAAAAAAAAAAAGGAATACAGCCCATCAGTTTCCTCACAAAATTTGCTAACAGTTTACAGAACAGTATCTCAATGAGTTAAGATCTTTCCTCTCCTAATCTAGAAACACTGCACTTACATGAAACTGCTTTCTTCTATTCATGCTTTCCATGATTATTTATTGAGACCAAGAGTGACCTTAGCACAGTGTAAACATACAAATATTCATGGCTCCTGTTCTACAGAACATACGATCTAGTATAGACAGAGAGAGATTTTCAAAAACACTTAATAATAGTAGACTAACTCTACCTCTCACTGAAGTCAAGGGTAAAACTCCCACTGTTAGAGTTAGGCTAACACCATTTTGGAAATCCCACCTACAGGGCTGATTTCCTGCCTGGAGTTCCTCCACTGAAGTCAGAGTAATGTCAGTGATGAGTTTAGCCCATACTGTGTGAGAAGAGTCCAGACACAAGTAATGAAGGTGGACGGGATACCAGCCTTTGCAGAAAAACTGTGTTTTAAGGGTGGATTTGAATGAGCAGAGGGGGGTTCTTTGGTGCACATGAAGAGAGTAGGGAACACCGTGCAAGATGAGAAAAACAGTGGGAAGGATACAAAGGGAGTGGTTGTGAGAGAGGCTTGGTATGGCACAGGGCAGTGGTTCTTAACCAGGGGTCCGGGGCTCATTGTGGGGCCGCGAGCAGGTTTCAGTGGGTCGGCCAAAATAAGCCAGAGAGCAGGGCCAGCGTTAGACTCACGGGGGTCCAGGGATGAAGCCAAAACCCGAGCCCCATCGCCCTGGGCTGAAACCGAAGCCCAAGCAACTTCGCTTTGCGGGGCCTCCCGTGGCAGGGACCCCAGGCAACTGCCCTGCTTGCTACCCCCTAAGGCCAGCCCTGGCTTTGAATCTACTGGATATGCAGAGGAAGAGTTGTTGTGGCACAAGCAGGCTGTGGAGTTTTTATAGCACGTTGGGAGGGGCCTCAGAAAGAAAAAGATTGAGAACCCCTGGAATAGGGAACTGGAGACAAAATCTGGCACGTGGCCAGGAGAGGCGTTGTGCACAGCTTTGAAGGAAAGGACCAGAAGCCTGAACCTAATGCAGCAGGAGAGGTGAAGCCCATAATAGGAATGAAAGTTGACACCAACATGCCCAAAACAATGAGGAGAAGCTGACTTTGGCAAGTCACATGAGGACTTCAACTGAGGAAATCTGTGATCATGCAAAACAAGCATTCAACAGAAAATGATGGAGGTGATGTATTTCATTAAAATCTTCTAAAATGTATTATCCTAATTTCAATAAAAATGACGCTGTCAGAGAACTGAATGGATTCAAATGCCATCTTTTAGTTATGGGGCCAGATGCACCTGAGGCGACAGTCCGGTCCTCCTGCGTAAAACTGAGCAGCATAAAGGCTGCTCTAACATGCAGTGACTGTTCATGTCCCAAAGAGGTCACGCCAGCTCCTGGTGATAGCGACTGTGGCTAAGGTATCCCTACACCTCAGTTACATTGGCTCAGAGTGTGGGGAATAGGAGCTGTTACATCAGCTCAATGCCACCTGAGTATGCCCCGATGTTCATCGATTCCAAAGCCAGAAGGGACCATTGTAACCATCTAGTCTGACCTCCTGCATAACAGGCCATAGAACTTCCCCACCAAAATTCTTTTTAACGACAGCATATCTGGAAAAAAAAATCCAATCTTGATTTTAAAATTGCCCATGAAGAGCCCATTATCAAATATTTATTCCCCATGAAGGTACTTATAGGCTGGGATCAAGTCATCCCTTAACCTTCTCTTTAAGATAAACAGGTCGAGCTCCTTGAGTCTATCACTATAAGGCATGTTTTCAAATCCTTTCATCATTCTTGTTGCTCTTCTCCAAACCTTCTCCATTTTATCAACATTCTTCTTGAACTGTGGACACGAGAACTGGACACAGTATTCCAGCAGTGATCACACCAGTGCCAAATATTTAAGTAAAACAACCTCAACTCCTATTTAGGATTCCCCTGTTTATTCATTCAAGGATACCATTAGCCCTTCCGGCCAGTGTCACACTGGGAGCTCGTTCATCTGACTATCCACCACAACCCCCAAATGATTTTCAGAGTCACTGATTCCCAGGATAGAGTCCCCCATCCTGTAAGCATGGCTTACCTTCTTTATTCCTAGATGTATACATTTATATTTAGTGTATCCAAATGCATGTAGTTTGCTCATGCCCAACTTACCAAGCGATTCTGATTGCTCTGTAATAGTGACTTGTCCTCTTCATTACTTACTTCTCTCTAATCTTTGTGCCATCCACAGATTTTACTAGTGGTGATTTTATATTCTCTTCCAGGTCATTGATAAAAAAAATGTTTAATAGGGTAGGGCCAAGAACCGATCACTGAGGGACCCCATTAGAAACATACCTGCTTGATGATGATTCCACGTTTACAATTACATATTGAGACCTATCAGCTAGCCAGTTTTTAATCCATTTAATGAGTGCCTTGTTAATTTTGTATCATTCTAGTTTTTTAATCAAAATGTTGTACTAAGTCAAATACTTCAAAAAGTCTAAATATATAACATCAACACTATTACCTTTAACAATCAAACTTGTAACCCCATCAAAAAAAATTAAGTTAGTTTGACAGGACCTATCTTCCATAAACCCAGTGTAGGACAGATCCTCTGGGGCCTGATAGGCTTTAGGGAAACTTTGCATCCATGGAGAAGCAAAATGTCGCCCTAGCACAGGACAGGGTCTGGTTCAGGGGCTAAAATGTGCTAGACATTCAGGTTAAAAGCTTATCACACTGTGTACTGTTTTTTTAAAAAACAAAACAAACTAAACAAAAAACAAACTTATCTGCTAACTTGGTGTCATTCAAATATGAGTCAATGGTTTATATTTCTTTAAGATAGTATTATTAAAGCTTTAACACAACAGAGTCTATGAATAAAATTAGTCACGCTCATGCTGGCCAAACTGCAAATACTGCAGTGCTGTGCTGTGCTACTTGTAGCCATAAAAATGATTAACAGCTGGCGCATACAGCATTTTGCTATTTTACATAGGTGTGTGTCATTTTTGCAGCACACCACACTGCTATAAATTTTTGCAGCCCTAACACTACCAATATACGTACTCTCATTTAGCAGTATTTTTTTTCAGATTCCTTTTTCTCCAACTGTTTCAGTGTTCCATAGACTACGAAAGATGTAAGTATTCCTGGTATGACAAATCATTACTTTGCTACATCATATTCCTTCTTATGGTGGAATCCTTCCTGCTTAGGTTCTTCCTCTGAACATTTAATTTAAACATTGCAATACACCAGATTTGCAACTATGTGTAAAAATATGTAATACACTGTCATCTAACAGATGAGTGAATCTGCTTTCTACTCTTCCCTTTGTCAGCTGTCTGCTATAACAGCATTATAGTTAACTTCATCAAGCCAGACAGACAAATCATTACAGCCTTTATTTAAAAAAAAAAAAAATTTACATGAGGGGAAGGAGAGTATTGGAGTTCCCAGCAACTCTTGGCAAGCAAAGCAACAAAAGAGCAAAGCACATATCTTTAAGATTCAACTAGTTTTTCAAACAAATGTTCTGTTCTAGAGTTTTCAAAATGGATGCTCTCGGACATTCCCATTTAAGATGCATTGCAGTTGAACTATTTTATTCAGGAATATACTCCTCTAAACCACATGCTAATCCCATATAAACCTAGCCCTTTATTTCTCTCTACATCATCATCTAGAATTTCATTTGTGCAGAGACTGGGATTCAAAGTTGCAATGTTTTCAAACCTCTGCAGCACCCACATGGAGAGGAAGCAAGTACATCACACTGGCTATATTTTATTCCCCTATAATTATTATTTGCATTCTGGTAATACCCATACTGTGCTGGCACCTTCACAGACATATGCATACACAGTTGTAGTTCCTACCTCCCCCCACCCCAAATCACTGTTTTATTCCTATGCACTGTAATTACAAATGGACCTTTTTTCTTTCTTTCTTTTTTTCAATTTATTAGAATCCTCCTGAGCTGGATAAAAGGAGACCCGGAACAGCTCCTCCTTTTGATTTTACAAAGTCAAAACCCCATGTTCAAGGTTGTGCAAAACTGCCTCTAGTTTTTTCCCATCTCTGAGACTCCTTAGATTCGGAGCTATCTGGCTGCTCCAGGATGCTGAAGATATGATGTGATCCAAAGGTGGGGGAGAGGAGATGATTCTGTATCACAAACCCCAGGGCACTGATGCACTGACAGGCCTGCCTCTCTATTAGTCTAAGATGCCGCTTCCCTTTATTTCAATTGCAGCAGCACCTGACTTGAATTACAAAGTGTGCCCTTGCCCAGAGTCTGACCCTATCCTGGGAGAGGAGACTGGCCAGTGGGAGACACGGGGAGAGAGGCCTGGGCTAGCTGGGTGCTGTATTAGCCTTTGGGAAACAACGGCTGCATTGGCAGCTTTGTTGGGGTCTGATCGCCTCTGACCCAGCAGCGCCCCACCCAGCCGTATGTGTGGTGGCTCCAAGGGGCAGCCCGGGGACAGAGAGGAGATGTGTGATCAGGGGCATAACGTTTCTCCGCATTGTTTTGTCACCTGGCTCCCACCATCAGCCCCCTCTTGTCTAGGGCGACTAGACAGCAAGTGTGAAAAAACTGGACGGGGTGGGAGGTAATAGGAGCCTATATAAGAAAAAGACCCAAAAATCAGGACTGTCCCTATCAAATTGGGACATCTGGTCTTTAGCTCAGTGGTTTGAGCATTGGCCTGCTAAACCCAGGGTTGTGAGTTCAATCCTTGAGAACACTTAGGGATCTGGGGCAAAATCAGTACTTGGTTCTGCTAGTGAAGGCAAGGGGCTGGACTCAATAACCTTTCGGGGGCCCTTCCAGTTCTATGAAATAGGTATATCTCCATTTATTTTTTTTACTCCCGGCCTGCTGCACCGATTGCTCTCCCAGACAGCAGAGGATGAGCAGCAGCAGCCCCTACGGGGGTCATGTCAGGCTAAAACTCGTCTCTTCGGTGGGGGAGCAGGACTGCAGCTGGCTCGGGAAACGCCTGGCCACCCCCGCCCGGGGGGAAACCGCTCGGCTGCACTGCGCGACCGTATGTGAGCATCAATCCAGCCCCAGGCCAGTATCCCCTCGCCCTGCCGGGAGCGGAGCGCGCCCCGCACTCAGCAGCGCGGCCCTGCCCCGCACCGTCCCGGGGCCGTCTGCGCGAAGCCACGCGGAGGGCTCGGTCCAGCTGCACCGCTGTGCCTAGGCGAGGCGAGGCGGGGCGGGGCGAGGCGGGCCTGGCCCGGGGCGATACAGCAGACAGGGGCGGTCGGGGCTAGCGCCAGCTCCGCACAGAGCCGTTTCTGCTCCGCGCAGCGCGGGGGTCGCCTCCCGCCGCCGATGTCCTTCAGCGGCCGGGAGCCCTCCGCATGCAGCGCACCCCCCGACGGGACGCGGCTGCCCCGGAGCCGCACTCCTGCCCGGCCCCTTGCTGCAGCGGCTGAGGCGAGCCGCAGCCCCACGCGCATTCCCGGGGAGGTTTCCTGCATTGCGGAGGGGCTGCTCCGTGCCCGGCCGGCAGGGGCTTCCCCGCTGCAGGCAAAAGGGAACGCGGTTCCTCCTACCTGCGGTGCCGCCCTCCGTCTCGGCCATGGCTGGAGCCGCCTCTCGCCCCTCTCCGTCCTGCAGCCGCACGCGGGGCGCCCCTCACGCTGCAGCCTGAGCCATCGCCGGCTGCTGCTGCCTCCTCAGCAGGCTGGAGCCCAGACGAGGCTTCGCTCCTTCCTCCCTCCCCCACCCTCGTAGCGCCTTCCCACCGATGGTGCAGGGAGCCAGAGGGACGGCTCAGCGTTTGACCCCTGTGCTTTCCTGCGGGCTGCAGGGCTACGGCTGCTCAGATTGCTGCAGAGCCCCTCCCCTGCGAGCGTGCGCTCGCCCTCCGCTTCTCCCTCAAACAGGGTACCCCAGGCTGCGACTGACAGACTCGCTCGTGGAGCTGCTAAAGGACGGAGAAGCTCAGGGGAGGGAGCCAGCCTAGCTTTGAATGTGTACTTCGTTGTCATTGCTATCGCTTTCGGTGCGCAAACGAAGCTGACAGCGTCATGAGGCTAGTTCTACAACCAAACACCCTGCACATGGCTGAGTGGTTGGAAACTGGAGCGTGCTGCTTATAGCATGGGCTGGCCTTTGTGCACAGAAAAACAACAACACCGCACTAAGGAGTTGGAGCAAGGGCAAACATCATTTGTAAAAGATGCATGGGGTATTTGGCTTTGCATTTTCTGTGACAAACAGCATTGCCAGCCCCGAATGTTAAAAAATCATGAGATTTAAAAAAAAAACTTATTTGCTTTCTGGCTTTCAGGCCTTTAGCATGCACTTGAGACATCATCAAACTCTTCTCCACAGCCATAAGAGCTAGAACGTTTCATTAGGAAAATATAAAAGTAAGCCAAGAAACTCAAATAATCACATGACTCTATGAGCTGGGGATTCAAGAAAATCATCAAATATTTCATGCCTCATGCTAAAATCATGAGTTGTCAACATTGGATAAGAGTCCCTTAGAAGCAAGAAAATAAAATGAGGGCTAATTTCCTACCACTAAAAATAAACCTTTTAGTAGAAGAAAAAGTTCTCCTGAAACACCATTAGCCTGATCCCCCAGTACCTTGTGTCCTGTGTGGTTATTCACATCCATAGAAAGTAAATCCAAAGCGGGTGTTAATGTTACCAATTCTGATTGTCCAGCAATTACATCTACTTGGCGCTGGTATAAATGACCACACAAGATGCAAGGCAAGGCAGAAACAGGTCCCCGGACCTTGGGTTTAGAGAGTGAGATTTGTATAAACACTTTAGCCATTGGCTCATCTCTCCTCTTATTGACTTTATGTCAATGACTGAATGCTTTCAAAAATTCCACCCAGAGTTTCTACTGAATCCTCCCATCAAAGCTGCCCGTCAGAGAAGGCAGGGTCCTTGTGAAACCCCAGAAGACAGAGCATCCTTAAAACCGCCCATATGGCAGGACACTTATGCAGCATGCCTGCTCCTCCTTTCTGCTGCCAGGTCTTGTCTTCCATACCTCTGCTGTAGCAAGATTGTCACAGGAGCCTTCATGCCATTAGCTCTGAGCCCTGTGGCTATGCACTGTCCCCTCTGTGAAGGAGGAGCTGTGGCAGAAGATTTACAGATTTACAATAAACACGTGCATCTGACAGATGATATTGATGAGCCCTTTATAAGCACCTAGAAAGACAGACTTCAGCCTAAAAATCCACTGTGTGGCTAGGGGAGAATGCAGTGCAGTTACTGCTCCCGACCCTGCCGCCTCCTCCTCCTCTGCAAGTCAACCATAAAAAGGAGCTTCCTGCACTGGCAGGAAGAAGAGAGGGAAGGAGGCATGCAGTATTATCTCCTGAGCAAAGATTTAGAGCTAAAGAGTGTCTCACCCCAATACTTATACTAACCATCAGCTGACACTCTTGCAGAAGCCCCAACTGCTCCAGGATCACATAAAGATCTCCCAGGGAGGTGAGGACACTATGACACAGAGCTGCTGCTTCCCTCCCCCTTTCCTCTGCTCCACTCATGCAGCAGAGGAGAACATCTGGCCTTTAGTCTGCTTTAATTATATATTTAGAGTCTGGCTCAAAAATTGAACTGTTATTAATCAGCATAGGAAATAGGAAACAAAACAACTTTCATTTAATGTTATGGTTTCCTGACAAGCTAAAAATTTCACATACAATTAAATACACTTTAACTGCAACTGATCTGTGGCTTTACAATTATGTATTTAAATAACAAACAAAAATCTGTAAAAGCAGCAAAGAGTCCTGTGGCACCTTATAGACTAACAGACGTTTTGGAGCATGAGCTTTCGTGGGTGAATACCCACTTCGTCAGATGCATGTCACAAAAATCTGGCATTGCAGGGAAAATATGACATACAAGCAAGTTTTCCTGTTTATCTTTGAAGCAACCAAAATGCCCACATAAAAATAGCATTTGCTAGATATAAACATCTTTTTGAATGTCAAGGCAGTGACTACATTACTCAATATCGTGCCAGGTTGCCTAAGTTACAGACTCAGTTGTAGGTATTGTGAATAATGCAGAAAGAGCATATCCGAATGTGTGTAGCAACTAGTTACAAAAATCAAATCTTTTGCTTGTACACTTAGCATCACTGTTAAAAATCTAATGAGTTGAACCATGTCAAGAAATCTACTTCAGCTAAAATATATGTCCCTAGTCCAGAGCAAAAAGCGTACACAAGACTGTGGCACCTTACTTTTTCTTGAGGCTTTATCAATAGAGAAAACTAGGTTATAGAAAAATAAAGGGGTGAAGGAAGGATCTTTTCCCTTTGCCATTTCTCTCCCTCATGAACAAATAAAAGAAAACATTCTGCATGGTGGAAGTAACTTTCACAGAAGGTCACTGAGCCTGATTTGGGGCTGGGAAGGTTTCTTTTCTCTTTTTCTTTAGAAGGTCTGTCATTTTTATGGTCATTTTGACATGCTGTTTAGAATTTGTGGTTTTAATGGCTGAGATTCTGATAAGCACAACAGGAAATTAGTCTACATAAATAAATACAAACACAAAGATAAATATTGTGAATTGATTTCTAAAAAGACTGGATAACTATATGACCAGCAATATCCTCTGTAGTTATGAAGTCTCAAATAAGGTAACCACCTTATGTCCTGATGCATGGGATTTGATCTCTGCATGGGAAGAAATTCTTACCCTCTCCAGTACAGTACTGCACCAATTGCTGTGTGTTTTATGGGGGAGCAGAGATGGGGAGGGCAGGAGAGGAGAGGTTTGTTTCCCCACTGAAGCATCAGGTATTGGCCATTCTCAGAAGCATGATTCTGACTTGATGAACCATTGGTATTGCCAGGGCATCCATCAGCATAGATTCTAAGCACCAAATCCTGTCATTACAATTTACAGCTATCTGACCATAATGGATGCATCATCAGCCTAATAATAGCTAGGCGTGTGGGCTGTGTTCCATCTCTGGTCCCTACTTGGAACTGGGACTTAATACATCATTTTTTTTCACATTTACATAGCACCTTCCATCCCAAATGATCCCGAAGCACTATGCAAACTTAAATTGAAACCTAGATCAATTAATTCAGCCATACTGAAATGTACCTCCCTCTGGGGTGAAACACAGCAACTATTCTCACAGCACACAGCAACTCTACACAGCACTTTAGGGCAGGGAGTGAAGAACACTCTACCAATTCAAACTGCAGAGGGAATTTAAGTCAGCAGAATGCATTTAATGGAGCTGGATTATAAATGACCAATTCCAACTCAATACCCATTTCTCAGTCAGTCAGAAATGTTAATAAATCTAATCTTCAACAATGCTCCTGCTGCATCAAGCCAGCTTTAAGTGACACATTTTAGGGCATGCTTATACTAGCCTTTTGTGCCCCCAGTTTTTCACCATTACTGCCATCAGTTCAGTTCCACTGGTGGTAGCAATGGTGAGAGCACTAGTACAGCCAGGGTTCCAGGTGGCTGCTGACATGTTATGCTCTGTGTGATTTAACCCTGCTCACAGCATGTCTATCTGATATCATGCTTACATCACTAGGATGCCACTGCCTTATTTAAGCCAACACTCCCACGGTTGCTAACGCTGGTGGAGCTGAACTGGTGGTAGCACTTGTGAGAAATCTGAAGCAAAAGAGCCAATTGCAGGCAAGACTTCAGACTGGGGCTAGCCTAGGACAGTCATTGACGGTCGGCCCAACCCTGTGAGGCCTCTGCACAGGAGAGATGACACTGAAACAAGAGGGACTTGGATGCATTGGCAGAAATAAATAAGAGTAATAACAACTCTTTCTAAACTATGACTTTAACAAGGGCTGTCAGTCTCTTGCTCAGACACTAATGGCCAGACACAACTCGCTATCCACACACACAACTCCTGTTAGCATCAACTGAAGTTGCCTGAGCAAATCAAGGGCAGTATATAGCCCTTTTAGTGTTTGTGACAGTGAGACTGACAGAAGTTATTACAGTCAAACACTAAGGGCCATATAATACCCTGAAGTCTACCACACAGCTCCTGTTGGTGTCAGTGGGAGTTGATTATATAAAGCCCTAAAAATACACTGAATTTAAAGCAAAATAAAGGAAAGTTGCATACATTAAACCTGTTGAAAGTAATGACAGCATTACAATCCCTGACCTAGGGCACTGACTACTGCTTTCCTGCTATTCTGTAAGCAATGGATTCACAGTCCAAAGAACTGTCACCGTACACTTTCTGGAATATATGACGCATTCTTGGTCTGATTTTTTGGTTGGATTTTCACAACTATTATTTCAAATTCTATACTTTATGCTGACTGTAGATACTCTTCCCAGATCTCAAAACTTTTAAAATTCTCTCAGTTCCTCTTGGTTCACGTACTAATCTCTTCCTCCTCCTTCTATCTCTCCCCCCAAGAACAAGTAGGCACTGGAGAATCTTCTCCATTCCTAAAACCATTTCTTTGTATTGCTACTTGGTCCTTTGCAAAAGGTAAGAAAGTCTGGGATGAAAAGACTAAGTGGGCACATTGAGGTGGATGAGTGGTTTCTCCAAAAGGAGGATGTTCCTCCAATCCCCTTTCTCCAGTATCCATCTGTCCGTTTTATAACATTACCTATCCCTGTGGTATCAGAGTGTGTGTATGAAAGATGTACAATTCTTTATTCTCCGCACAGATTCACTTTACCCCTGCACAGATTAACAGAATAGGCTTTAGGGCAAATCTACTATGTTGAAGATATTACGAGAGTGTTTCCAGTGCTCATATGATACAGACTTCAACGGCACAGACCTTGTGTCAAAAGGTTTATTCATTTTTAGGGAAATATTTTCAAAGGCACAAATGGTAACAAGGTGACTAACTTCCATTGCTTTTTCACTTTTTATTTTCCTTTTTTCCACTCTGTAACTTTTCAAAATGGCTCCAACTTTGAAAAAGTTGCAGTGGCCAAAGGAAAAATGAACACACTGCAACTTTGCCAACCTGTAGTTTTTCCAATGTTGAGTTATTATTATGTATTACTTGTACTGTGGAGCACCCAGAAGCCCTAGTCATGGACTCATTGCGCTAGGTGCTGTACAAACAGAGAACAAAAAGATGGTCCCTGTCCCAAAGAGCTTACAATCATGCTGTACCTGTTCGGTGGCTGTCAATCAAATCCAGTACCTTTTGCCACCACTAACATTACTGAAAGAAATAAAAGAATTGGTGATAAGGGTGCAGTTTACATACATTATATAAGTTACTGTGAGCACATTATTCTATGAGCATACACACCCTATTGTGTATATATATAGTGAAAAATTCAACAGACATTTCATATTATCTTTAAAAGGTCAACTTAATTTTGCCTCTGCAATGACTTCATTTATAGCCCATTTCTTATTGTAGCTCCTAACCGAAACAAAGCTGCATGCGTGTAGGGCACAATAGAGAAACATAGTTTTGTTTACAGGATATGTAAGATACACAAGAATTTGTAGGCTGATTATAGAAGGGCTAATCTCTGCAGCTCCCGTTGAACTCCTCAGGAGTTATGAGTGCTCAACACCTTTGAAAATTAGGCCACTAGACAGATAGGACCAGATTCTGGCACCCTTACTCAGTATGGCCTCAATTCAGGAAAACTCTCAAGCTTGTGCTTAAGTGCTGTGCTGAATAGGGGGCATTGTGCTGTATTTTCATCTGCAAATAGTCTCACTGATTTGAATAAGACTACTCAAGTTGTAAAGTATTAACCGATGTAAGTAAGAGCAGCAGAATCTGGTCCTTTAAAAATATCCCCAGCAAGGAGTGACTTTAGAAAGGTAACACTGGGTGGTGTTAGGGGAGAGGATTCAGAAACTGAGCAACATCACCAAACATTTAGGCTCACAGTTGTCATCACAGAAATACATAAAGCACCAGCATGTGCTCTATCTAAGCATGTTTTCCGTGGTTCAGTTAAATACCAGAACAAAAAGCAGCAATGCTGCAAGTTAATCAGCACATGATTCACATGATGCTCAAAAAAAAAAAAATACAACTGGAAAATCTTCAATTTGGAGGATATAAAATTTCCACAAACTGAATAATCTCAGAGAAAAATATTGTCCCAGATTTAATTCCCAAGAACTGTTTTCCAAAGGCACGTGTCTGGTTACATTTTTTCAGATCATCTGAGAAGATGTGTTTAGAATATGCAAAAACAATAGAAGAATGCATCCCACCAGAGTCTCAAGATTAATAGAGGATAAAAGAGAATAGTATATCATAGCCTTATAGTGTGCATTTCAAAGGTCATTAGATTTCACCTTCCCTGTCTCTGCCTCTTGGCGCCCATATCACTGAATGAGTAGGAGGCAAGATAGATATCACAGTGAGATACACATTTTGTGTGGAGGAATAAAATAAGCTCAAAAGTCAACTGAAAAAGAAGCAAGTGACATTCAATGGTGGTATTGGACAAATAAGTGAAACAAAATGATTAATTTTAAAACAAGGTATTTACAGCATACAGTGAATCTTGCATCTCTGACCAAAGCTTGACCAAATCGGTTAATTAATGAAGGTGGTCTTCTAAAGGTAGGCGTGTATTTGATGATGCTTAATAAGGGTGGTCCTTTGTATAGTTTTCACTGTAGTTAAATTAGTAATAACACATATTTGTAACTACTTTAGAAGCGCTGATACAGGGTTTCTATACAGTCATTCTAAGCAGGGATATTATTTTTTTAGCAAGGTGGTTGCCCCAAGTGCTAAACTTAGAAATGACACTTGTAATTAAACATTTTGGGTGTGAATCACCATTGTTACTCTGGTTTTAAGATGGTGGAATGGAGTCCCCCTAGCAAAAAAAAAAAAAAAATATGGAGCAGTGCAGTGGTGAATCAGGCCTTTATTCTCAAACAGAATTCTATGTTTATTTCTGGTTTGAATTGTATTTCACCATCCATTGGGCTAAGAAAAAGGTATAGCTTTTCTCATAAGGATGAGCTATAAATTTGGGTTTCTCTGTGCAAGGAGTTTCATGGGATAAATAAGATTACCCGTGCATCAAAAAATTAAAAATTCTATGCTCAATATTTTCAAATTCTGCATATTTTATTTGTCAAAATAACACAATTTAATCACACCAGTTTCAATTATCTTGGGTCATTTATTTCAAAATACCTGTCAGCAAGTATGTCTGTAACAATACAGACAACAAAAAAGATTTAGAAAATGTTTTTTGACAAAGAGATTCCTTCCTAGGCATACAGTATTAATACAGAACTCTGAGTAATAATTCATTTAAACTACAGTACAGAACCATATTTCCTGCACACACACCCTAGAAGCAGTGTAAAGGCTGGGGGAGTCAGGGGTAATGGAGGAGCTAAGGGAGAGGGAAATAATTGCTGGGAAGGAGCCTGGGTCTGAACTTGGAGGACTGTTGGGTGTGGGTGGGAAAAAAGTATGGAACCGGTTTTTTGTGGGGTGGGAAGGGACAGTTAGGGAGCTTCCTCCATGCAAACCCTGGCTGACCCGTAGCCTCTCCCATTCAGTCAGGCATGTGTCCCTCCACCCTCACTCGACACCCACTCCTCCCATCCCTATGTAGCTCTGCACCCCACCCCTATCACCATGTGGCCCTGCAACTCCCTCCACCCCCTGCCCCAGTCTGTCCTCCCCCACTAGCCCTTATGAGCTGTCTGTCTCCCCATACTCCCTGTCTGTTGACATGGCCCACTCAGGGCCGGTGCAACCATTTAGGCGACCTAGTGTACTAGGATTTGGGGGGTGGCATTTTCTTCCGCAGCGACCATGGTGGCTGGATCTTCAGCCGCCCCGGTCGCCACCGGCATTTGGGCAGAGGGAGCTGGGGCAGGGAAGCACGGGGAGGGCTGCCTGCAGCAAGTAAGGGGGGGGGAGGCGGCACGCAGGGGAACTCCCTGCCCCAGCTCACCCCTGTCCTGCCTCCTCCCTGAGCACGTCATGGCTGCTTCACTTCTCCCATCTCCCAGGCTTGCGGCACCTAAGCTGATTGGCACTGCAAGCCTGGGAGGCAGGAGAAGTGAAGCAGCCATGGCGTGCTCAGGGAGGAGGGGAGGCAGGGGTGGGCTGGGTTGGGGGGGTGCCTCAGGGTGGGGAGCTGCCATAGGGGGAGCTGCCTTAGGGCGGGGGCTCAGGGACGGGGGAGGGCGCAAGGTGGAAGTTTTGCCTAGGGCGAGAAACATCCTTGCACCGGCCCTGGGCCCACTGTGAAGAAGGCTTTTTCTCTTCCCTAGCTGGCTGTGAGCTGCTGCTGTGTTCTATTGCCACAGCCCCCTCTGGTGGGCAAAAGACAGAACTGCAGCAACTTTTCAGCAGAAGCTTTTTTCTGCGCAAAAAAATAAAAATATGCACAGCTCATTAATTATGTGCACATGCAGTGGCACAGAATTCCCCCCAGGAGTAATAAGATAAAGAGAACTGTGATCAATTGTTCTTCATATCTACTGGAGGTAGGACAAGAGGTAATGGGCTTAATCTGCTGCAAGGGAGATTTCGGTTAGATATTAGGAAAAACTTTCAAACTATAAGAAGAGTTAAGCTCTGAAATAGGCTTCCAAGGGAGAATTCCCATCATTGGAGGTTTATAAGTAGAGGATAGACAAAATACCTGCAGGAGATGGTCTAAGTTTACTTGGTCCTGCCTCAGCACAGGATGCTAGACTTGATGATCTCTTGAGGTGCCTTCCAGCCCTACAGTTCTATGATTACCTCTGAGGGAAAGAGAAGAGCTATTGGACCAAGTGGTGCTCTCATTTACACTGGTGAAAATCCAGAGTAATTCTATGGACTACACCAGTAACATGCTAGCAGGACTTTAGTTAAACCAATGCAATATAATTCTCTCTTATGTTGGTTTTGTTTACCTCTTTAGTGCTTAGACAAGCCCTATATTAACTGGTGATGAGCAACACTCCAAACTACACTGAAGGATACACCTCCCCCATTTTAATTCTGAATCACTGAATTCCCCAAGTGTCTGACTTAAAAGATGGAGAATAATACTCTTTCATGTGGAAAGAAAATACATCAATAAGATCCAAAGTCTGATAGTGCTCATGGAAAAGAGCACTGAATAAGGAGAAGGAATTTATGATGAAGTCTACTGACCTCCAATAGACTTTTGGCAATAGACTCTGGGAATTCTTGTAGTTTATAGATGGAGACAGAGACTAATCAACCAAAAGCCAGTTCTCAGGTCAGAAACAGAGCTGGACAAATATTGCAAAGAAGTATTTGCGAACATTAATTAGGCTACAGACTATGAGTTGGTGTCAACAGGCTTTGCATCGTTTTAGATTTATTTTCTATGAACATTCATGCCAGTGATTTGTTGTTTGTAAGAATGTTTTTAGAAAGCCAAAGTGTAAGCTGTTTGTGGAATGTTATTCACACAAAGGTTTGAGACAATTGTATTCTTATAAAAAGTGTCATTTATCCAGTCAGGGAGTGGAAATACTGCCATGTGAGTAGTGACCTATCACGCACCATGAATCAGGAAAAACAAAATAGAAACTACTCTAATAGCAGAAGTGAATATGTGGGACTGAAATATGTTCACACAATGTATTCAAACAATTTCGAAAAATGAATAGATTTGTAAAAATCAAAGTGAAGGACAATTTGCTAACAGATAAAGGGCTAAAATCATCTGTAAATTAATAATTACAAATAATTTGCTCAATGCTATTCCAAAGTACCGAAATGAATAGTTATTGATGATTGTTACCAGGGTTTCTAAAGTTCTTAACATGTGGCTTTGTCTTCATTTTCGATGACCACACATTTCCCTTCCCCCACACTGACTCCAATTTCAAGAAGACCAAAATAAACATTGCAACTTTGTTTAATATCTAAATTTCTCATACTTTAGATGCCAGCCCTTGAGACCATCTGGTAGCTTTCTTCTCCCTTGAGCACAATCTTTTCATGGAATTGGCATTTCATCAGAGACAGAAGACCAGATCACTCCATCACTAACTCCAATGGTCTGCCATTCTGAAATAACAGATCAATGCCAGTTTTCAGAGATCCCTAGATACAGCTGTCTAGAACTAAATTGAAAGACCTCACACCAACCAGAAAGCCAGTCTGTTCCTGTGAATTTAAGAATTTAACGTGAATGGTTGCAAATAATAAACAAAAAGGCCATATTCTGCAACAGGAACAGTGCTGTCAAAGAGAAGCGGGGCATGACAATCCTTTCTCTAAGGAACACTGTTCACCTTATTAGAATTAATTTCACAGAATAATTTTTTATATAATTTTATATAAAGGCTGCCTAAACATGAATACTGGATGTCATACTACTACTGCTTTTGCTACATAAACATAGAACAAAAAACCCACCTCTTTTTCTTTCTCTCTCTTTCTTTAACACTATTTCATGCAAAAGAATGATTAGGCTGAACCACAGATTCTGTTCTTGGTTACAATAGTGTAAATACAGAGAGACTCCACTGACTTAAATGGGGTTACATAAGCGTAACTGAGCTCAGACTCTGTCTCTGAAATATTTGTTTTGACAAAGTGCGAGTAATGCTATGATTAAGATAAATATGCTATTTATGCATCATCATTTAAATATAGCAAAATTGCACCAAAACATTTAAAGACCAGAAATGTCTTTCCCCACTTTTATATCCATTGGGTGTGCTCACAGTACTCCCAATAAATATTTCTGATTTCAGTCATCCATGCCAGCAGAAAAGAATGTTGCTAATGTGTCTTCTAACATTTAGCCTAAACTGCTTTAGTCTGCTAATTTAATAAACCAAGAATTTATTCAGAAGAAAAACTAATACTCCCCTTAAAATGTTTGCCACAAACTACTTTTTCTTATTATCAGAAAGATGATGCTGAAGTTCCTATAGGAAATGCATGGACGGCATATTCATCCACATCTTCACTGATAAAAAGAGTAATGTATCATATTGACATGACTAGCTGCAACAAAAGGCAAAAGGTCTGTTTCCTATTTCAGCTATGTGGGAAACCATCTTGCAAAAGATGCATCTGATTATGTTATACATTCTATATGGCCATATCTGAGATCAAACTGGGATTCATGGACCTACTCAGGTCTGCCTCATTATTCCAAGACCCACAGAAGGTCTGTGATCACAACTTTAATACATGGCCTCATCCAAATCAATTGAAGGGCTCCAATTGACTTCAATGAACTTTGGCTCTGGCCCCAAAGCACTGGTGTTACAAGTACACTGATATCTGGACAAAATATGGTGGAGTTAACACAAGAACCTGTGTTTCCAATACAGTTACTATTTATCTATCACTTTATTAATGCATATTATTTCATAGTAACTGCAATTTTGTGTATCATCAGACTAATGGTCATACAGTTTGTATTCACCAAAGGATGGTGTTTTTTTTCCATTTAAAGTATGCTGCATGGTGGGACATTGTTCTAGGTCATTGTTAAAAAGGGAACGTAAGCTGAAAAAGAGACAAGATTGACTTCAGGATCCTGCAAGCCCAGCTGATCTTAGCAAGGACACTTGGAAACCCAAGCAGATCAAATGCACAGAGATTTATGTGAGCAGTCCTTCGACTATCCTGACTGATATAAGGTCGCCTAGTTCAAGAGGAAAGTGTTTTTAAAGCGGGTTTACATGGTTGTTAAAATAGTTTTTGTGGAAAAAAATATGTATGTTTGGATCAGGTGAAAGTCCAGTCAATAAGTCATTTCCAAAAATAACTGCTTGCTCGGCCCAGTAGCTTGAACAGTCACAGGAAGAGGAATAGTTGGCACTATTTATAAATAGTCAAATGTGTGTGAAAACAATTTTTACAATACATTTGACATCTCTCAGGATATTGCTAACGATAGCCATGTAGTTCAAAGCTGTGACATCAATTGTATTGTATGTGAGCTCCCCACCACAAAAAGGGATTATGAATCAGTCTCTGGCTGCTTTTAGATTGCTGAGCATAATGGGCACAACTTTACATTACACATTTAAATAATGGGGGACTCTAGGAAGGAGAGGCCACCTCTAACAAATGCCAGGCAGTAGGAAGAATTTCACTGCAGAGTTAACCCTGGCTCTTACTTGGGTGTTGCTCCATCCCCCCTCCCATCCACATATACAACCTCTGAGCGAAGTCTGCGGTGCTTTTAACCAGGGCTAGCTGGTCCATCCTGGGGTATAGGCTAACATCCAAGTGAGGCTTTCACTTGGGCTGGAACGTGCCCATTCTGCAGTGAGGATGCAGACTAAAGCACTTTAGTGCTGATAGTCCTCCAATACCTTCCAATCGTGGGCCCAAAAGGACTGAGAGTTCTCCTACAATTCACTGGGAAAGAATCAAAGTGCCTCATCTTACTGCAGGCACAAGATCAATGGGATGTGTGCCCTGAAGTCCTAGAAACACACACACGTGAGTGCAGCACCAGTGAGGACACAGCAACTTGGATACAACTTTGCAGTGCGGCTGCTCACATGAGTTAGCTCTGCAGTAAAGACATATCCTTCTTGCCTATCAGAGGCCAGGCAGCCCTTACTTGGGTAAACTTCCACTGACTTCAATGAAATGTGAAATATCTGATTTCAGTGGGAGCCTGTCTGAATAAGGATGTCAGGGTTTGAGAGCAAGAGTATAATTTCAAAGGCAACGAAAGAAAACCACTCTCCTTTAGTATCTGCTAGTGCAGTGCCTAGCACAATGAGGCCCCCACCTGGATAAGGCCTCCAGGCACAACTGTGGTGGTAAAGAAGAAAAAGAAACAAGAAATCAAGTGATTTCAATAGAATCTTTCTGCTGCCAGCTGAAGGAGTTTCCCAGCGTATGTATGAGGAACATACAGTGAGAAGTGACTGCACAGAGAATAGCGCCGAGAGATAAGAATACTGTTTTCTAAAACAAGGTCACTGCAGAAAAGGTTTCAGATTCCTGTCTGGGTTTATAGCCTTTGGTGTCAAGCTGTCCAAAAACAGATCCAAAAGGATTGACTTTGTAAAAGTAAATTTTATCTGTCATCCTCTCTCTCCCCCGAGGTGCTACTCTGTCAAGGCCTATAAACTTCAATGTGGATACATTATGTTGATGGGATGTGAAATAAATAGCTATAAGGAAACAAGTTTGCTTTCTGCTTTCTGTTCACTGATGTGAGTTCTGAGAGGTTTTTTCCTTAGATAAATGAATCGGGAATGATATTATCTATAAATTATATTCCAAGTTACAAACTGAACATATAGACACCATGTGCGTGAGTGATGCAGCTGTTTCAATGAGTAATGAAATATGTTATTGTCACATTATTCTAGGTATTTAAGAACTAGCTGAAGCAATTTTGGAACTATTAGTGATTATATCTGAGAATTCATGGAGGACAGGTAAGGTCCCAGACAACTGGAGAAGGGCAAACATAGTACCTATCTGTAAAAAGGGGAACAAAGACGATGCAGGGCATTATAGACCCGTCAGCCTAACTTCGATACCTGGAAAGGTACTGAAACAAATTAAACAATCAATTTGTAAGCACCTAGAGAATAATAGGATTATAAAGAATAGCCAGCATGGGTTTGTCAAGAAAAAAAGCATGCAAAACCAACTTAATTTTCTTCTTGGACTGGGTTACTGGCCTAGTGGAAGGGGGAGAGGGGAATAATAGATATGATATATCTTGACTTCAGTAAGGCTTTTTACACATTCTCATAAGCAAACTAGGGATATGTGGTCTAGATGAAATTTCTATAAGGTGGGTGCACAACTGGTTGACAGATGGACCTGAAAGAGTAGTTATCAGTGGTTTGCTGTCAAACTAGGAGGATGTATCTAGTGGGATCCTGCAGGGGTCAGTCCTGGATCTGGTACTATTAAACATTTTCATTAATTATTTGGATGATGGAGTGGAGAGTATGCTTATAAAATTTGCAGATGACACCAAGCGGGGAGCAGTTGCAAGTACTTTGGAGGGCAGGATTAGAATTCCAAATGACCTTGACAAATTGGAGAATAGATCTGAAATCAACAAGATGAAATTCAATAAAGACAAGGGCGAAGTACTTCACTTAAGAAGGAAAAACCGGATGCTCAAGTACAAAATGGGGAATAACTGACTAGGTGGCAGTACTGCTGAAAAGGATCTGAGAGTTATAGTGGATCACAAATTAAATATCAGTCAACAATATGATGTAGTTGCGGAGGCAGCTAGTATTATTCTGGGGTGTAGTAACAGGAATGTTGTACACCTCTACCTCGATATAACGCTGTCCTTGGGAGCCAAAAAATCTTACCGCGTTATAGGTGAAACCGTGTTATATCGAACTTGCTTTGATCCACTGGTGGGCCCAGCCCCCCCCCCCCCCCCCCCCCGGAGCACTGCTTTACCACGTTATATCCAAATGCCTGAATCTGAATACACTTAGAATGCAAAGCTGATGCCAAACATGGATTTACAACTAAAATAACCAAAAAGGAATAATGCATTAGTATTCTATTTTTATACTGCAATGCAAAATGTTGTAATTGTCACACTTACCTGTATGGCATCCATCCCAATGAACCTACACATAGAGCCTATTAAAATATTAGGTCCAGATTTTCATACTCTAGCTCCTGCTGAGTAGTACTTTATTCCATGAGTAGTCCCATTGAAATTGGTGAGGCTATTCTGAATCTAAGCTACTTCTCAGCATGAGAATGGGTATCTTCTCTTAGCATCTCTCTTACATAACAGAAACTCACAATGCTATGTAATGCAATTCCATCACCTTAACTGACACATATAACTAAGTCTACATAACACATGTAGGTAAGATTGAGTTGCAAAATCCCAGTGCTAGGCCTGCAACAGCTGAGAGAGAAACCCAAAGTTGTGGGGCCACCAAATCTCAAACACAGTCTTTATTCACTGAATCTGATTAAAGTGTGAGATATACATAGACAATTAATTAAAATCTATACACTGTACAATTGGGTCAACATTTAAAACTAAAATCCATGCTAAATCCTCACATCACCCCCTCTCCCTCATTCAATCATTTCCTTAGGAAAACCTGGGAGAACATAAAAACTTTGTGGTGTGACCCAATAAATGTGGTATGACCCAATCAATAGATGCTGGTGGATCAACAGGGAAACCAAGTGCCGAAGTCAAGAACCCCTGGCTAAAGACTCCGTCTCTAGCTCCCTCTTGTTTAAACCAGGGGGCTGTTAGTCCAAGCCTCTTGGGTTATCCCACCTGCTGTAGTGTGGGAGAAAGGTGCTTTCAGAATCAATCCGGACTCAAATCATTTAGAGCTTTATAGGATAAAATCAACATCTTTAAACAAGTGAGCAGCCACATTCCACACCAGCTGAAATTTCCAAGTGATCTTGAAGTGCAAGACAATGTACAGTGCATTGCACTAATCTAATCTGAAGGCAACAAAGGAATAGAAAACTACGGCAAGGTCTATATGTGAAAGGAAAGATTGCAACCTCTTGGGCAAATACAGATGATAAAAACATTCCTGGCTACTGCTGCTATTTAAGCATTCCAAAGCAGCCAAGGACATCTTCAGAATAACATGATGTGATCTTTAGAAACTCCTCTCCAACTATCTAATTTGTTCACACAGTGCTCAATTCGGCCCTCAGATAATCCTGCATAACTCCCTTTATTGTCAGTCAACTGAATTAAAAGTGCATAACCAAAGAAAGAAATGGAAATCTACTAATGATCAAATTACTGTAGACAGGCCTAAACTTGACTGTCAAATCTGAATCAGTTCACAATTTTGCTGAGTGGTTTAGATTTGCATCTCCAGCTCCAGACACCCCTGGTGATTTTGGTTCCCTGGTGGACCCAAAACTGCCAGCACATTAATTTCTAGTTCCGATTTAGTGGCATATAAAATCTCACAAGAATATCTGCCTCACAAGATTGTGAACCAACAAAGACAGACAAAAATCTTGTGATTATCACTGCTTTAATTACATTTAATCCACTCAAGATAACTGCAGTCTCCTGAGGTCAGCTGACCTTGTGAGATTTTTGCAAAATTGTCCCAAAACCTCACAAGGACATGTGAGATTTCTGCATTGTTGAAACCCTTATTCAGCCTGAAACCTGAATGCTATGTTAAACCTGGTTGCTAACACTACCTCCTCAGTCCACTGATGCACAGAGTGGCCTCCAGCTCTGTTTCAATGCCACGATCAAACCAGGTAAGCAGTCAATCCCCTGCTGTATATAACATGCTATGGTTAGTGCTTTTTGCCACAGTGTCCATTTTATTATCATCCCCATGTATGATATCTGACACATGGGGCACAGCTCATCATGGGAGTAGTAATAGTTAAAGATCAAACAGATAAGCAGTCAATGCCCAATAGATGCCTGAGAGGTAGTGGATGATGTGATGGCTACCCATTATCTTGCTCAGTTAGATGTGCCTTTTTACCTTGACAAAGTCAAGATGGAAGCTTAGCTAATTTAGGGAATAGGCCAAAGTCTGCTGTCAGTTATAGTGATGTAAATCACCAGCAATCTCATTGACTCCAAATTGACATCAGTATGAAGACAGAATTGGGCCCAGCATTTGGGAGACAGCTGCACAGGTTGCCAAGATTTCAATTTAAGAGAATCGGTCTTTCCAAAAGTCACCCAGGTTAGCAGGGGAATGTCTAGTTGGCATCTTCAAGACTAATACCAACTTAAATGCATGACTAAACTAGCAGGGACTGCAATCTTCAGAAGGATATATTTTTTGCATTAGCAGTCTTGCCCCCATATTGTGCACAAACTGAAATTAGGAGTTTGATCTTCCAAAGCAAACAAATTAAAAAAACATTGAAAGGTGTATTTTGAACCACTCACACTGCTGAATTCTAAATTAAGTTCAGTCATGCTGTTTGATGACCTTGGTGTCACTGTGAATAGCAAAATGTGCAGTAGCCACCAAATAAGCCAACAACATGTTCAGCAGCCATCACAAACAAGCAAACAAAATGGTAGACAGTATAAAGAACTGCATAGAAAATAATACAGAAAATATTCTAAAGCCCTTGTATTAACCAAGAGGACACCTTCACCTGGAATATTTTATTTGGTTTCACTCACCCTCACTTAAAAGATACATCAGAAACTGGTGTGGTACAGAGCTGTGTGACAAAAATACTTAGAGGTATGAAGAGTCTTCCATGTGAGGATCGATTGTAAAGATTAAGAATATAGAGGACACATTGCATACAAATGGAGGACAATGCTCCAATGATGCACAACACATTAAGTAGCTATATAACATACTGTAAATCACAGCTTGTGTGTTCCAGGATTTTAGATTAATTAATAATAGATAATGGACTACCATTTATGAGTGCCTCATTGCAGCAAACGTCTTCAGTATATCAATTCAAGTACACCACATCAAGTCTTCACTCTGCTTAGTCAAATGGCTTAGCAGAAAAATCAGTACAAATAGTAAAGAAAATTATAAACAAAACCCAAATGCTGGCAGAGTCAAGGGGTTTCTGTTGTGAGAATATCACAAAACACTTCTCAATGGTTTATTAGAATCATTGACTCAGAGACTTGTGAACAGGAGGGGGAAAACCTTAATGCCAAAAGCTTATTGAGTCAGAGACAAATAAGTGTGAAGTAGCTACTGAAGAGTCATAAAGCCACGAAACTAGAAAAGAAAAAATGCTGTAAGAATGCCAAACAGTTACCCCCATTGCAAGTGGGAAAGAATGTTAGATTTCAACCAGAGAGTGGCTTGCAACCTACCAAGTTAACGATTATACCATACACATCCAGCTCATACATTATACTCACCCCTGAAGGTCCGTCCAATAAGAGGAACAGAATATGTGTCTAGACAAAATGAAGGAGGCCACTGGCTCTCTGTTTCTTGAGGACATCTAAGATGCTACTGGTAGTGTTCCTGTGCTGGCAGAAGTAATGCGTGACAATGAAACATACAGGAGCAGCAGACACAGGCTCCAGATGATGGATCCACCATCGCAGCTGAACAGCCACTGCAGAAGGTTTTGAGAACAAAAAGAACTCACGTGATCAGAAAATCCTTGAGGTTCAGAGCTAGCAGCTACTGACAAAAAGGCAGAACAAATTCATCTGTTTAGAGGGCTCAAGTTGCCTATTCTGACTTCCTTCTAGACCTCTAAATTTCTGTGTTTGATTAAACAGTTTGAGAGTATTGATGGTAGGTGATTTGTGTTTCATTTACATTTGATTTGTTTAAAATTGGGAGATGTAACTGTGGCTGCTGGAGTCTGTGGATACCAACCTCTGTCTACATGACATGATGATAACCTTTAGTTGCAACTACGATAGTGACTGGGAGCAGGGACAATAATATTAATATGTTCCAGTGGTTTCTAGGTCCTTGGGGAGCAAAACAGGACACTATGTGTTAGAAAATGGTCTCTGTAATACCTGATTGTCCAGTATCAGGTCAGACACACCAAAAGGTACCTGCTGCTTTTGTCATCCCTCATGCAACTCCCACTACAGGCAATGAATGAGCAGTCTCCAACTGAGGGCAGTGCTTTCAAAGAGCATTCTGTCCTTCCCTAGGCCAACCTGAAAGAGTCTTAAGTCTAATATGTGGCTATGTGCATGAGCAAATACCCAACTCAAGCCCCATCATAGACACTATTATTTAATCAGGGGAAGATTTTCAAAGACACCAAGACAACGAGGCCCCCAGCTCCCACTGAAAGTCAGTAAGAGTGAGTTGTCTAACTCCCCTTGAAAAATCTCCCCCTAAGTTCACTGGTGTCTACAGTAAGGAGTCCTACATCTTGTTTAACTTAGATTTATCTTTTGCTCTTCATGTTAGTTGTCTTGTATGATCTTGTAGGTTTCATTTGTTTTTTTCTGCTACTGAATGCTTTAGCATTTGCTTTAGCTGTTTCTCAGAATAACTGTTTTAATGGTCTTTCTGCTGCCCTTTTGGCTTATTATTTATTTAGCCTATTCAGAATCATGCTGCTTATTTAATCTCTTGCTGGGCCTATTGTTCTCTTCATGTTACTGTATTATTTGTTCAACTATATTAAGATGACCGAAATGGAGAAACAGGATTAAATCCTTGTTGTTAACCTTTAAGACTGTAACAAAATCTAATGACAAATTGGAGGGAGTTCGGAGAAGAGCAACACAAATGATTAAGGTGCTGGAGGGACTGATTTACAAGGAACAATTAAGCTACATATATTTAATTATTTTCCATAAGTGGTCGCTAAAGAATGTGGGGTTGCAGCGTGAAGATATATATGATACCATCTACAAATATTTGAGAGATGTAGAGCCAGATTCTCAGTTAATGTAAACAATTACAGCTTTAACAAAGTCAATTTTCAGTTGGTATAAATGAGTTTATCTGGCCCATAAATTCCAAGGAATTATTTGGTGTCATTCAAGGAGTTATAACTATGAATAATGGGGTGAAATTAAGAAAATGAACATTAATGGTGACTATCAGGAATTTTCCAGAAAGTAAGATCTAGACAATTGTCTGAAGTGAAGGTGCTTGGACAGTTACATGTTGTCACAACAAACAACTAGAAAATATCCTGTAAGGAACAATCTGACACTGGCAAAACAGGGGACTAAATGACCTCATTGGTCTCTTTCTTCTCTGTTTTCTAGGGTTCTATGGTACCCTTTTTTGGCCTGAGAGGTTTTCAGAGTCTTGTGGGTTGTGTCTAGTAGGAGGAGAAATTGACAGTCGATGCAGGTATTTCTTTGATGCAATTGTATTTATTTACAGAGAATGTACATAAAGTTCTGTTACCCAGAACACAGTGGGAATCAAACATCATGAGAGTTTATTTGCTCACAGTTCAAAGCCTCTTTTCAGACAGCACTTTTCTCATATAGCTCTCTCTCTTTCTCTCTCAGCATCATTCTACAAATACTTCTGTCTGGTTGTCAGGCTTCCTTGCTGCCTTCTCTGTGTGCTTCTGTGATATTTCTGCTGCTTCTCTGTCTCAGGGCTGGTCTACACTAAGGGGGAAAATCGATATAAGATACGCAACTTCAGCTACATGAATAACGTAGCTGAAGTCGAAGTATCTTATATCGATCACTTACCCGTCCTCACGGCGCGGGATCGATGTCCGGGGCTCTCCATGTCGACTCCGCCACCGCCGTTCGCGGTGGTGGAGTTCCGGAATCGATAGGAGCGCGTTCGGGGATCGATATATCGCGTCTAGATGAGACGCGATATATCGATCCCTGAAAAATCGATCGCTACCCGCCAATACGGCAGGTAGTGAAGACGTAGCCTCACACACACACAGCTGCAATCAAAAAATCCCCTGCCCCTGCATTTATTGGGCCCCAGAAAACCCCTTGGACTGCATGGCCCAGCCACTGGCCTTAGCTTGCATGCAGTCTAGTCCTTGGGCGATGGTTTTTTATTGTTTCAGCTATCACTAAACAAAGGGGCATTTATTGTACCCTAGTGTAGCCTGAAGGAAAGTCAGCTTCTATGCTCAACAGCTTCAGTGAGATGAGGCAATTGCCCGATTCTAACAACACTAAGTATCTGAGGGACTTTTTGAATGACCCATCACTCATTGAAGTCACAGAAAGAGTCCCATTGACTTCACTGGGAGGTGAATCAGGGCCATTTTTCAGATCCATGTACCTTTTCATACTTTATGTTCTTCCTTAATTAACCTACATCCCTTGCCCCTTCTAGTGGAATTTCCAGCTGCAGGCTATTTGCATGTTTAGCTTCTCTGTAGTGGGAATTTCCATGTCTTATGTTTATGCAGCAGACTTTCTGGGTATTTCTAAAACAGTCCCAGGATTAACTATTAAGATGTTTATTTTTTGTTCAACATCTGATTAACGTAAAGCACTTTGAATAATCTGATTAATATTAGAGAAATTAATAATAAATAATTACAATGGCACTATATAGTTTGATATGCACATATTGAAAATAACCCTAATGATCAGAGTTGCTCACCTTCCTAAATTCATACCAGCAAACATCCAGGAGGAGAGATGCACTCTAATGTCTCATAACTTCATCATCTCTACAGCAAACTTCTTCAGTGACTTCCAATGCAGTTGTCCTCACTGAGAATAAAAGGCCATATTTTCAGGAGTGCTCCACACCCAACAGGCTGAGTTCCCTGGAAATCTGGCCCCCTATTTTGGTGCCTAACTGCAAGCTGAGCTCTTCTGAGAATCTGACTCTCTGTCCATCACACTCTGGAAAAGATAGAAAAAATTGTTTGAGTCACATGTGTGAAGAGAAAGGAGAAATTAAACATTGATTATTAGGTAAATGGAGGTTCCATCCTCTCCTTGGAATCAAATTCAGATTAGAAAAATAATAAATTGGATGACAAACTTTGAATACTCAAAATAAAATTTAAAAATCACTTTTTGGCTAATAGGAACCATTAGAAATTTGATAAAAGTGACTGAAAACTGGGCTTTAGGGGCAAATCCCTCTTGGGTGCAGGAGGGCTGTAGAAGGTCCTAATGATAATGAAACAGTGGGGGTGCCACTATACAGGCAGTGGCAGGGTATCGAGTGACAAGACAAGGGGCTGAACATCCCTTTGCATATCATGGAGCAGAGCTTTGTGGCAACCTCTTCAGCGAGCCCAGGGAGAAGGAATTTGGGGATGCAGCAAGTGGGTCCTCAACTATGTGGTTTCTTGGCCAAAATCTGCATGTAGAGGCTGCACAGCGGGCTCCCATAGCAGATTCCATACAAGTCTCCCTTGTATGGTTGTGTGACAGGTTTGATCACAGAGACTCCTTTGGGACTGCCACCTGACGTGCTGCGACTACCTCTGAGCCCGTTTTCCCTGGCAGGTTGGGACTTCAGTACCCTATCTTGTTGAGCCAGACATGCTGCAAACAGACCCAGGTCTGAACTATGTCCCCCAAAAGTTGCAGGTTTAACTGGAAACAGCTTAAGAAATGCTCCTGTTTCCAGCACCCAGATACCCAGCTCCCAATGGGGTCCAAACCCCAAATAAATCTGTTTTACCCTGTATAAAGCTTATACAGGGTAAACTCATAAATTGTCCGTCCTCTATAACACTGATAGAGAGATATGCACAGCTGTTTGTTCCCCCCAGGTATTATTAATTAATCCAGAGAAAGTGATTAAGCAAAAAGTGATTTTATTAAATATAAAAAGAAGGATTTAAGTGGCTCCAAGTAATAACAGACAGAACAAAGTAAATTACCAAGCAAAATAAAACAAAAACACACAAGTCTAAGCCTAATACAGTAAGACACTGATTACAGATGAAACCTCACCCTCAGAGATATTCCAAGAAGCTTCTTTCATAGACTAGACTCCTTTCTAGTCTGGGCCCAATCCTTTCTCCTGCTACAGTCCTTGTTCCAGCTCAGGTTGTAGCTAGGGGATTTCTCATGACTGCAGCCCCCTTTGTTCTGTTCCACCCCCTTTTATATCTTTTGCACAAGGCAGGAATCCTTCATCCCTTTCTGGGTTCCCATCCCTCCTTCTAAATGGAAAAGCACCAGGTTAAAGATGGATTCCAGTTCAGATGACATGATCACATGTCACTGTAAGACTTCATCACCCACTTGCCAGCACACACATATACAGGAAGACTTACAAGTAAACAGAGCCATTTACGATCAGTTGTCCTGGTTAATGGGAGCCATTAAGATTCCAAGCCACCATTAATGGCCCACACTTTACATAATTACAATAGGACCTCAGAGTTATATTTCATATTTCTAGTTTCAGATACAAGAATGATACATTTATACAAATGAGATGACCACACTCAGTAGATTATAAACTTTGTAATGATAACTTACAAGAGACCTTTTGCATGAAGCATATTCCAGTTACATTATATTCACACTCATTAGCAGGGGCAGCTCTAGGAATTGCGCCGCCCCAAGCAGGGCGGCGCACCATGGAGGGCGCTCTGGCGGTCGCCGGTCCCGCGGCTCCGGTGGACCTCCCGCAGGCATGCCTGCGGAGGGTCCGCTGGTCCCGCGGCTCCGGTGGACCTCCCGCAGTGCCGGAGCCGCAGGACCAGCGGACCCTCCACAGGCATGCCTGTGGGAGGTCCACCGGAGCCGCCTGCCGCCCTCCCGCGGCACGCCGCCCCAAGCACGCGCTTGGTGCACTGGGGTCTGGAGCCGGCCCTGCTCATTAGCATGTTTTCATAAAATCATATAGAGTGCAACGTCACTGGTTGCATTTGGGGACCAAGATCTAGCCCTTAGAATGGAAGCATCATCTCAACTTTAATGAAAGGGATTATAGTGGAGTATGGCCTTACCTATGAAGCCCTAAAACTGGGATTTTCCCAGTGCCTAAGGGAGCTAAGTGCTAAAATCCCATTGGAATTCAATGGCAATGGGGTGCCTAACTCCCTTAGATATCTCCAAAAATCCCAGCCTAAATTATTTAGGTTATGATTACTCCAGAGATGGCCTCTCTGCCCTTGTAGTATAATAACTGTGGAGATTAACGGACGTTCTTGCTCTAACAACCCCTTGGTTTAAATCAGGAAGGGCTGTTGATTAATTGCAGTTAACTCACAAAAATTAATCACAATTAAGTGCGCTGTTAAACAATAGAATACCAATTGAAATTTATTAAATATTTTTGGATGTCTTTCTACATTTTCAAATATATTGATTTCTATTACAACACAGAATACAGTGTACAGTGCTCACTTTATTTTTTATTATAAATATTTGCACTGTAAAAATGATAAAATAATATTTTTCAATTCACCTCATACAAGTACCGTAGTGCAATTTCTTTATCGGAAAAGTGCAACTTACAAGTGTAGATTTTTTTTTACATAACTGCACTTAAAAACAAAACAATGTAAAACTTTAGAGCCTACAAGTCTATTCAGTCCTACTTCTTGTTCAGCCAATCACTAAGACAAACAAGTTTGTTTACATTTATGGGAGATACTGCTGCCTGTTTCTGAAACAGGTGAGAACAGGCATGGCACTTTTGTAGCCAGCATTGCAAGGTATTTACGTGCCAGATATGCTAAACATTCATATGCCCCTTCATGCTTCAGCCACCATTCCAGAGGACATGTTTCCATGCTGATGATGCTTGTTAAAAAAAAATAATGCATTAATTAAATTTGTGACTGAACTCCTTGGGGAAGAATTGTATGTCTCCTGTTCTGTTTTATCTGCATTCTGCCATATATTTCATATTATAGCAGTCTCAGATGATGACCCAGAACATGTTTATTTTAAGAACACTTTCACAGCAGATATGACAAAATGCAAAGAAGGTACCAATGTGAGATTTATAAAGATAGCTACAGCACTTGACCCAAAGTTTAAGCATCTGAAGTACCTTCCAAAATCTGAGCGGGACAAGGTGTGGAGCATGCTTTCAGAAGTCTTAAAAGAGCAACAGTCAGATGCAGAAACTACAGAACCCGAACTACCAAAAAAGAAAAGAAAATCAATCTTCTGCTGGTGGTATCTGACTAAGATGATGAAAATGAACATGTGTCAGTCCACTTTGGATCTTTATAGAGCAGAACCCATCATCAGCATGGACACGTCCTCTGGAATGGTGTTGAATCACAAAGGGACATATGACTCTTTAGTGCATTTGGCACGTAAATATCTTGCAATAAATATCTTTACAACAGTGCCATGAGAATGCCTGTTCTCACTTTCAGATGGCATTGTAAACAAGAAGCAGGCAGCATTATCTCCTGCGAACTATAACCAAATTTATTTATCTGAGCAATTGGCTGAAGTAGGACTGAGTGGACTTGTAGGACTTATTTTTTGTACATAATTCTACATTTGTAATTTCAGTTTTCATGATAATGAGACTGCACTACAGTACTTATAATGGGGGAACTGAAAAATACAATTTCTTTTGTTTTTTTACAGTGCAAATATTTGTAATAAAAATAAATAGAAAGTGTGCACTGTACACTTTGTATTCTGTGTTGTAATTGAAATCAATATATTTGAAAATGTAGAAAATATCCAAAAATATTTAAATAAATGGTATTCTATTATTATCAGCGCGATTAATCACACTTAATTTTTTTAATCCCTTGACAGCCCTAGTTTGGAGGCGTGATGTTCTAAGTGAAGGATTCCTAATACTGGAGTTTGCTTCTCTCTGTCTACCAGAACCCAAATGTATTGACCTTTGGATCATGCTGCAAAGCTCATTTTTTCCCCCCAGGCTTTTTTCTGGGAGTAGATCAAACTGGATGGCAGAAGAATCCTGAGGAATGTGGGGCTGGTAGGATCTCTTATTTTAAACCCTTGTCCTAATTTGTATGTTACACTACTTAATTGTTTTGGACCCTTGTGCTGAGCTGCAGCTGAACATGTTTTAAAACAAACAGAAATAAATAAGTGGGAAGGTGCTAATATGCCATATAATTTCTTTCCCTGTTTATATTTTCTTAGTTTAGAAGAACAGTGGTGATTAATGAAGAAGGCATTTCCTGGCAGTTTATGCCCAAGGTAAAGGGTGACCTACTAGACATTAGCTGTCAGGAAGTGCTCTCCCCAGCAATTATTACGATCTAATCAATGCTAACAGAGATCATATTTCAAGCACTCAACGTTCTTTTATCACTATCCCCTGCCTCTGGCTGTGATTTAATCAATACTCCTTCCTTTCTTCACCTCAACAGAACAGCACTGGCCATGGAAGCATCCGGAAACCCCAACTGTTGAAGCAGAGCTATATGCAGGAATCTAGACTAGGGTGACCAGACTGCAAATGTGAAAAATCAGGACAGAGGGTGGGGGGTAATAGGAGCCTATATAAGAAAAAGACCCAAAAATCAGGGCTGTGCCTATAAAAACAGGATATCTGGTCACCCTAATCTAGACCCACTCAATGATATTTTGGAGAATATCTTAAAATACAGCATAATTGAGCTCTTTCCTTGCTCGCCCCCATCACAGGCCAGTCCATCTTCTCAATAAAGACACGAGGAGTTGACTTCAGTGGAAGCAGAAACATGGAACTATATTTGGCAGCCCCAAAAGTCTTCTAATGGTCATGGGATCAGAGATTCTGGACTTCAGAAGAAACTGTAGATTAAACCCCTCTGAAGTTGCTCTCATACACCTGGATTTATAGGCTGTTTGTGCATCTATTTAACCAGATCCTCATTGTGAAAATTCTCATTTCTCAATCAGTGGCCATGAATTACAGTTTCTAAGAAATTAATAAAAGTACATTTTATGAAGTCACATACAGAGACTGTAAAGCCGGCTCCTAGCCTATATCCTACAATACACTGCCATCATGTGGTGCAGTACATCAATTACAGAATTCTCATAATACACCAATGCATTAGCCCTGGTATATTTTCATAGGTCTTTCATATGTCTTCTTTCTATTAATCCTCCCAATCTTCTAGTTTAAAATTACCTTACAAAACCTCCCCCTATTAAAATGTAGTAGCACAATGGTTTTTTTTTTCTAAAATCTTATTAAAGGTTAAATTTTTTTGCAAAATTAGTCTATAAAAATATTTTTATTTTGTTTTAAAATTTGACTAACTCCAGTTTCTTGGTATAACTAAATTTAGCTGATACCACATATACTTTTCTGAAACATGCAGCGTTGGCATAAGAATTATCCATCATGATACCTAAATTACTGAGTTCGGCAATTTATACATAGTGAGTATGTCTGTCAAAAATAATCAGAATGAGTTAAAAATTACATGAACAAAATTTCAGAGTGAGTATTCTTAAGGCTATGTCTACACCACATCTTATGTTACCATAACTTACGCCACTCAGGGGTGTGAATAAAATACCCCAGGCGACATAAATTACACCAACATTAGTGTTCCTGTGCACAGCGCTTTGTCAGCAGGACAGCTTCCCATGGACAAAGCATCTTCAGAAGACATGCTGCAGCGGTGCCACTGCAGTGCTGTATGTGTAGAAATGCCCTAAGTATTGCACCAGTTTCGGTCAATGCATATGTATGTGTTTTTACTTATCTAATAATGTTTCACAATTTTTTTAAACCTAAATGGCAATGATTAGCTTCCTTAGATATGCCCCATCTCCATTCTCTCCTGACAACACCTTGCTGTCCTACCACTTAAAGGACTGTGAACCCAAACAGCCTGCCCATGGAAATCAGTGGAAAGACTCATTAGCCTCAATGGGTTTTAGGTCAGGCCTGTGGGGCAGAGCAGAGATGTGCTAGTAAGGGGAAGCTCCGATAGACATCGTACCTGAACTCTACAGAATGTAGGAGAAGGTGCAGCATGAATGGCCCTGTGTACCTAATCAGTTTTGCTTGCCACTGCGGAGATGGGCAGGGGCAGCAAATGTACTAACATGGGGGTAGGGCTTAACAGCCAGGAAGGCTTCTTGCCCTTTTCTCTCCTTTGCATACTCAGAACCAGATTGTAGAAGTTCCATTAACAATCTGGTCCTAGGTGCTCTGCACACAGCCACGCACAATTTCATTTTGTTCTTTACGGTACTTAAGAGCCAAGGCTGTATAAAAACTCCATCCAGCTTCTGCAATGCAGGGAAACCAATGACAACCGTGAAACATACTTTGTTTTTCACTTATGGCACTGAAGTTAGAGTACTTATTAAACTGGTGCTAAGATGTCATACTGGTGCAGTCATAGCAGCACAGCCTTAGCTACAAAGGGAACAAACCCTGAGAGTTTGTTTAAAAAAAAATCTATATATATTTTGGATTACACGGATTCTCATACCAGATCCAAACCAATGGGAAATTAATCTGGTATCCTTTTGTGTAGCAGAGACCAGTAACTTGCTTTGGAGGAGATGGAATTTAGACCCCCTATGTTCTGAAACAAATTGGGACTGATACACCTTGTAACCTCTAGATAATTATTATACAAATATCAAATCCTGTGTACTTTACTAGTACCTCGTGGCAATGAGTTCACATTTGTAAAACGAAATGTTTTTGTTTTAGTTTTAAATCTGTTGCTTTTTAATTTCATTGTGCATCCCTGTGTTCTTGTATTATAAGAAAGAATACATAGGGATGCCCAAACAACCATCATTCATTATAGCTCAGTGGTTTGAGCATTGGCCTGCTAAACCCAGGGTTGTGAGTTCAATCCTTGAGGGGGCCATTTGGGGATTGGTCCTGCTTTGAGCAGGGGGTTGGACTAGATGATCTACTGAGGTCCCTTCCAACCCTAATAATCTATGATTATGTTGCATATCAGTATCTGTAGTCACTTCCTACTAAATAATCCTAATCTTTGTAATCTCTTCATACAGAAGTCTTTCAAAGCCTTTAATCATTTTCACTGCTCTTCTCTGGTCCTTTCCTATTTCTACCATATCTGTTTTGAGACGGAGTACCTGTAAGCAAACACAGTATTCTAGGTGAGGGCATACCATATAATAGCACTGTATATTCTCAGCATTATTCTTTATTACTTTTTTGATACCATTTAAGATTTTTTTCCCTATCCATAACGATGCCCAGGACCGAGATTCTGTGCTCAGAGTCCAGGAGGAAGGATGTGCTAAACTGGCTTTAATTTGCCTTTGCACCCTCCTGGTCGGGGGCTGCTCTCGTGTACATGGCATAATTTAGAAAACTTTGGGAGCTAAGTTACAGCTGCCTTCTCATTCGATCCCATGGGCTGCAGTGCTGCCTCATATCTCTGCCATGGCGCTACAACAGGCCCATCATTCCTATTTTCCCTTCTCTCTCTGCCAGCATGCCAGGACGGTCCTTGGAGACAGTTTTACAATGGTCCTACTCAGTGCCTGCTCCAGGGGAATCCTCCCAGGGCTGGAACCAAGGCTGTCTGAGGGCCCTTTATTCCACTCCAGCCCTTTTAGAGTGTTGTAAAGGGGCTGAAGCAGAGTTAAGAGCTCACCCTGGTCTATTTTCCTGAGCAATTAATCACTAATCACTTTTGAAAATCTTGGCCTACCTGATTACAGACCTAACCCATGCTTGCTATAGGGCGTACTCCTGCTTCCATGGGAACACGACTCTGCGCTTCATGCAAGAAAAGTATTGTAGGGTCAGGCCTTAGGCCCTTATACTGCCATGAAGATCAGGAGTTCCTTCACAAACAGATGCTGTGAAAAGATGCACCATAAATTAAGAAACTCCATTGCCCCCAGACAGCATTAACATTCCACCAGGCAACTCATTTACAACAAGAATTATAAACTCCCATGGAGTTCAGTACTTTTTGAAGGAATTATGAGAGACTTCTCCAATGCTGCCTTTGGGCAAACACCTAACAAATCATTTAAAAATGAAAAGGAACCTTGTCTTTAAAACAGTTTTTTTAGTGAATGCTTTTAATTACAAAGATTTGTTTTATTAAATTAATAGATTTTTTAATATTAAAGCATTGCTTTGCAAGGAAACAAATACTGTCTTACTAGTCAAAAAACTGCTTTTTTGACTTCTGGGAGAAGTATTTGTTCATCTAAAACAGCACAAAAATATTGTAAGTCACTCAGCGTTTCAGTCAAAAATGACTATATAGAGGTGAATTTCAAGTGATTGATATCTGGAAAATGTACGTTTAAGTTTATTAGAGACAAGAACAAGGACTCAACTACAAATCTAGTTTCACTTGATTTTAGTGCCATTTGCAGTTCATAAATTAAATTATGGTTTCAATCACTTCTTCATTTGTTAACTGTATACTCCCATAGTTAATAGGCTTAATGCTCATGAAGAACTTTTCTTCACAGAGCAGCTTTCAAAACCTCTACCAGTTTTCTCCACTGGAGATGGCGATATGTAGCTTCAATATTTCCTACCTGTCAGATTTCTGTAGAGAAACTCTGCGCTTGTCATGGTCTCTATTTTCTTATGACAGGCCTCTCATTTTCAAGGGCATGCAAAATCCTAATCTAGTTCGGAGGAGATAGCAGAAGCACAAATTCCACTCCAGGTTACCCATTGAGATATCATGAGATTTTCAATTAAACTTGATTCAGTCTGGGTCTTTTCAGGCCTGATCCTGCACCACAGACATACAGCTGATTTTTGCCATTGACTACAGTAAATGCAGGACTGGGCCTTGTGACTCTGGTCAAAGGTAAGGAACTTAGCTTGTCTTTCATCAAGATATCATCTTTTTTGGATGAAATGCCAAACAGAAGTCTTGACAACTTTTGGTCATTTAAAAACCTCTCTGCAATTTTCACACGAGAAGGGGATATTCTATTCTGCTGCCTTGAAAATATCCCTCCATAATTTCAGTTTGCTAAAGTATTTACTTCCTGTCATCAACTGTGTAATGTTGCTATGCACTGTTAAACAGTTGCTGTATTTCATTCCAGAAGTGGCTGCATTTCAGCAGAGGGTGTAGCAATTCCTGTAGTATGTATAAACACAATTTGCAAAGTGCTGTGGGTTCCTTCCACATGAAAGGTGCTTTAGATTTAAGATGACCATGTTACTTAATATACAGGTCTTAGTAAAGCCAGTTTTGTTACACTGAATTTGATACAGTGATGACCAATGGAAAATCCATCATGGTTTCTGCAATATTCAGCAGGTTCTGTAATTCTCTCTTGGCAGGAGACAAATTATTAGGTTGCAGAAGCCTTACAAATTTCCTACTGGATCTCACAGACTCTGAAAGTCCCTCCCTGCAGGGAATGCTACTTTCCAACAGTCTCTACACAGTCTCTGGAAGAGTCCAAATTCTTTACACCAATTGAAAGTATTTCTCATCTCGTTTGAATGGCAGACTGAATGGAGATATTTGAGAGGTCTTGGTCTCCAGACATTCTAATTGACCTCTTGGCTGCAGTATACTGTAATTTGTATGGAAATATGTATTTCTCAGTTTAGGCCGTCCTGCAGTGGTCTAAGCATAGTCATGTCACTTAAGAGAAACACTTTATGAACCATAATTTTCTCCCTTCAAATTATATCTTTTGATTTAGGAGGTACATGAAGAACCTTTCCAAATACACACAGTTGAGGATCTGTCAAAACACATAGCTTTGATAACAGTCTATATTGACTCAAAATATGAACACTTAAGAAGGGCCCCCAACAGAATAAATAGGTAATGGCCTGAAAAATTTTTTTCCTACACTAATGTACTTCCCATAGTATCCATGGGCCAAATTTAGCCTTGGAATAAACAATGCAACTTTCATTAGGCTGCTTAGTTACATTGGCAGAAATGGTCTCCTAGGGTCTGTTCTGTTGGCAGGGGGACTGGCAGAGCCCAGTGCACTTCCCTTCTTATCCCTTATGCTGGGGATCTCGGGAATTCCCCATTGTCCCATTATGTCAGAGCTCCCAGGTGATTTTTGTAGCACAAAGCAGCTAGAAAGGAGTTGGAGATCTGGCCCATTTTTTCCTGGTAAGCAATTAATTTCATCAAGACACGGACTCATCCAATCTTTCCCCCTTACCTGCCCATGACTGCTGGATACTTTTAATGTTCTTACTCTTTGATTTGCATTGACTGCTGCACAGAATGGGATTTGGTTTCTTCTTTTGTTTATGTTGGCAATATTTGTGACCCAGTCCTTGCCAGCTGATTGGTTTCTCTTTAAGGGTATTAAATAATACTTTAAAATACATGTTTGAAGATAGTTTCTTAAGATGAAAAGATGAGAGCTACATTGCTGAGGCGTTTAATGCTATCCACCTGAGCAGCACGATTAATGCTCCAGCTATTCAATGTGGAAAAGATCAGTAGTTAAGTTGTCAAAGCCTTAGGGCTGCAGTTACTCCTGCACCCCAGTTTTCTGGATTCTTTCCTATGTTTCCTCCCCTGGCCCTCAGGCACTCTGTGCTCAGGTGCATTATCCACACTCCTGGTCATTCCTAACACTCCTTTTGTGTCTAATTTTTCACCTTATTTAGAGTTATGCCAAGCAGAAGCAGGGGAAGCAATGTACTATGGGTGAAATTCAGCTTTGTGCAGAGAGCCACCAGTTACATCCCACTTCAGGACTTAAGTGGGATTCTAGTGGTGCACAGGGTCTCATGTGGGTTTCCTGCAAAAGAGGTAATGTCACCCTGGATGAATAGAAGCATAATGAAGGAGTACATTTTAGGGGTTTCTTTGCAAGCTAAAACAAAAAAATAGTAAAAGCGCTGAGAAACATTTTTATAGACAGGGCTCTAAGAAAACAATTCAGGTCTTGGGGCTTAACATAGCAGCAGAATTTCCGCACTTGAATCCCCATCTGCAACAACAAATTAGGTAATTTTCTCTGTCTAATTAACCCTTCACGTATCACAGATGGCAGCATACAGATGGAGGTTTCTTTAAGGCACAACCCCTTACATCAAATGGGACTGTGCACCTTCCAACACAAACCTAGCCCTGCAGTCCTTACATCCAAGAGCAGAGTTTTGCCTTAGTAAGGAATGAAGGATCAGGCCTCAAGCTTTCCTGCATACTGCCTAGTCCTATGTTAGTAATACAGGACTGCACTCATGTTGTGTGCTGCCCCTCTGAGCAATCACAAGGCTGAAAAATGTGTGACCCTGCCACATACTATTTTAATTTCATTCGGTCAAGAGATTGCATATGCTGAAGTATAAGGATTTAGGTCTATACATGGTCTAGCCTCTTACCTCCAATCAAGCGAACACTGAATTACATTTTCCTATTCATAATTATAAAAGTGCCCAGTAGACATCACAAATAACCAGTCTGCCTGAAAATCTAAAGTAATAATTCAGACTAACCCTTCTTTTAAACGTCTAAATATAAGTGTTGCCAACTTGGAAAATCCCAGTGCTCCCCAAAGACAGCTACTGTTATATCACAGATATAACACTGAAAACAACAAAACAGAATCTAGAATATTTAGCTCTCCTAGCATGATTTTCATCCGTGAAAGATAAGGATAATTATCCACCATTTGCAGATGGGAAAAGCAAAAGACAGAGAAATAACAGGACTTGCCCAAGGCTTCACAGCATGTCAATGGCAGATTTTGGAACTGAACCCATGTCCACTGGACCACACTAGCTCCTAATTTATATGTCGAATTAAATTCAGTTTCATGCAGATTTCTCCATTTGGTCTCCTCCATATTAGAGCAGTGGAACGTGTATCCCTACGTAATGACGCTGTGGCCACATTTCTCTTTTGTCCCTGGCCAAATGAACTAAGGCCATCCTAGCCAAAAGTAGGTGTGTCAAGGACAGGATATCCATTGTATGGGCACCAGGCATTGTTACTTGCTGTCCACATCCCTCTGTATTTATCAGTTCCAAAGTAGAAGGTCTGGTTCTCCAAAGTGCCACAATTCCTCACTTTTGTTTACTTCTCCTTGCTCACCATCATCAATTACCTTCTCTGCTGGTGTTGCACTGACCCTTAAGAACCTGAATTCAGTCCTGAAACTTATCAGAATTCAAGAACCCGGGATAATGATTCGTAAATTACTAGTAGGAATATTTACACATGAATTCAACCTGCTCCTTCTCCTTACTAGCACTAAGCTGATTTATCCTCTATTAAACCTGATTCTAAAGCATTTCAGGAGAAAAAACACCAAACGCTTTCTCTTGCTACCAGCATTCACATACAACCAAGAACAAGATACCCAGTGGAATCTCTGCCAATACATATACCCCAAAATGAGAGGCCTTATTAGAACAACCAAAGTGGAAGCTACCCAGGCACCTTGGCCAGACTTAAAACAGATACATTGGTCAGGTGGTGATTACAACCAGAATTGTCCATTACCATCAGCCACCTGAATGCACTGAGTTGATATCTAACAATTACTGTGCACAAGTGAAAAGAGCCGGAGGAACGAAGTTTAGAGTCTCAGAGACAAACCCACCTTGGTTGTCCTGAACCCTCCTGTTAGAAACCTCCCTACTCAGTTGATTATCCTTCCTTAGCCCATCTCAAACATTTTCTTCACACAGCACTAAGGGCCAGATCCTGCACAATGCCAAAGTACTTCAAAGTGAGCAGGAGCAGGCCCTAAATCTCCAATCTGTGTCAGCAAGGTGCAGACACACAATTCTACATAGCTCTTTGGAGGAAAATTTTCTTAAATTATTTGCCAGCCATAAGCCATGAGCTGATTTCTAGCCTAAACTACATAAGGCCAACTTCATGAGCTCCATTCCACACACACAGGAACTAAAATAATCCCCAAATCTCAGCAGGTAATTCTAATCACAGAAAGACAGTCTGTTTCCGCCCCTCACCTCCGCCCCCCATTTTGGGTAAACTAAAGGCTTCTGACAAACACCTAACAGAGAGGACTCCAGGAACAGGCAAATTTCATTGTCACATTTGCAGCACAGTACAACAACAGGAAGAGTACTCCATTTTCCTTGGCAATAATCCAGCCTTCTCAACTGTCCATTCAGGAACCGGATTAATACTTTATAGAACAGATCACCATTTCTATTACTTTTCCTGCCAAATAAATGCAAAAGCGGTTCTCATGTAATACACCTGGGGTATAACTATGCAAGAAAAAATGCACAGAAAAATAGTTTTTTCCTGTGGCCAGATCTCATTAGTCAAAAGTTGGGAGGCTATAAATGCCTCCTAGTGGCAGATCTGCAGCTGTGTATTTTCCTCCAACTGATGCCTAGCAAACTAGAAATAGGCATAAACATACAAACTCTGTCCCTGCTGAAAAGTAATAAATACAACGGCCACTTCCAAATTCTCAGGTTTGGGCCATAGCTTCTCCTCTTCCCCAGATTAAATTAAACCCCAAATGTCTAAAACTTACTTTTTATTCCCACTTTAATAGAACGTTCAGCAATGCCAGGAATAGCTCTATTTTTTTTAATACTCTAAGAGGCTGAACGTTCAGCTAGTCCAACGTGTTTAGATCTCTCGAGTATTTCATGGAGATTTGTTAAGGATTTAAAGTAACATAGTGAACAATGAAAAAGCCCGCTTCCCATCCATATTTGTTGAAAGCTATTTTGTGTTGTTCCTATGCAACAGAAAATAAGTGTATGTGTAGGTGTTCCATGTTTTACAAACTCTACTCCTTGGTTGTTATAAGATTAAAACAATTTTCTCCCTTGGTAAATGCTTCCCTTGAAAACCACTGGAAGCACATAATTCATCTGTCCATTTATAGCTTCAATTTTCTTCCAGGCACTGAAGAACTCTTGATTGTGATTGTTGTTTTCCCTTCTAAGAAGCCAATGTTGAACAAGTGACAGATAACACAATTTAATATTTCAGTGACCAAACAGATCAATTTTTCATTTATTCTGAAGGGGTTTTTTTTTAAAGATAGTTAAGCAACCAATGTACTACAGTGAGGATTTTGTTTGGCAAATTATTCTTCTCTATCCAGAAAATTTAACAGGCACTCATTAAACCTGCAGGGAGTTTAAAGGCAGCTTTAGTACTAATATATTTCAAAAAATACATTCAAAGATTTCCCCCCACCCCCCGAATCATTTTCTTCTCTGTGCAATCTATCAAAACAGTTTGGAGATACAGTATGTCTTTAGCTAGGAGTAATAGAAAAAGAAAAACGCATTCTCACAAAACACTGAAGATTTAAATGCAAAAGAAAGAAAAGTGGAACAGGTGAATAATGTACAGTACAGTTTAGGAATAATAAGGTGCCTTTGGAATAATAAGGTGTTCAAATTGTCCAGGTATGGGTTGATGCCCCCTACTCGCATTTCGCATCCATAAGAGCAGCTCTAGGGTGACCAGACATCCTATTTGGATGCCTGGTTTTCTCTCTCCATCCAATTACAGTTTAAGAATAATAAGGTGCCTTTGGAATAATAAGGTGTTCAAATTGACCAGGTATGGGTTGATGCCCCCTACTCGTATTTCGCATCCATAAGAGCAGCTCTAGGGTGACAAGACATCCTATTTGGATGCCTGGTTTTCTCTCTCCATCCAATTCTGTTCTATTTTTTCTCCTTGTAGCCTCCTGGCTTCTCTCTGCAGGGCCCAAACATGCTGTCTGAAGTGAGACCATATAGTAGGTTATGGAAAGCAAAATGGGATTATACCATTGCATACAAGCTGGCAGCGTATTTGGACCCAGCAGATTCATAGCCGGGCCTCAGTTCCAAGATTGCAGTGCACTGCATGCAAGGCTCAGATCAGAAAAAAAAGTCCACCCATAAGCCACAGTCCACCCTCTCCTCATGCAAAATTAGATGCCAGTCCCAGCAAATTGTGCAAATCTTTATGCTATGATCCTTTTATTTCTGCATGATTTTATCAACAGTGAAATAGCTAATGCTGACACATTAAAATGTTATCAATAGGCTTCAGCATCAACAGCCCATTAAAATGAAAGGAAGACATTTACAGATCTCAAAACTATTTTTACAAGCACTCTGCAGACTTTGGTAGACATCACCGCATTGATTATACTCACACGGTTCACAGTACCTTTGCAACCATAAGCACTTGGGAGTAATTTTAAAAATTTAAAACTTTGATTTGGGAGTGCAAGAAGGCAGACACTCGGGAGAAGTGCTTACTCACCCTTTATTTATTCATTTTAGTGTATAACATGAAAGCAACAGAAAAAATAGCAGCAAATTCTGCAATCTTTATTCCTTATCTAGGCAAATTTCCTGTTGACTCTGGGCTAGAACCTGCTATCTTACTCCTCATGTGGAGTAGTCATGTTAACCTCAAAGAGGATGTTTGTGTAAATTCACCAGAATATGTTCCTTAAACATGCATTTTGCTTGAGTAAGGTCTACAAGATTTGATCTTATATATATTATCATTGGTCTTACTGTTTATTCTCCTGTTTAAAAACATTAAAATCTTAAACTATCTTCATTACTATGTTTGTGTGTAATTTCCTCCTAATATAGCTACATTAGCATAGTTACAACAAATGACTTTCAGGTCTGGTTAAGGCTAAAAGCAGACATTTATTGCCTCATATACTACTCGCAACCGCATGTCATCACTTAATTAACTGTCATGGAATCTAATTAATTAGACAACACAGACTCTAATCATTCTGGAATTTGATGTATTATGTTCAGCTGGAATACCCTCTGTTCACAATGCACCCCCTAAAGTTTAGATAAAGACAATGAAAAGTCCTGCTTCTATTCTTATCTTGCCAGATGATCTAAGATAGAGTGAGAATGTTGTAGAATAATTTCATTACAGATTTTCTGTATCAGTGACTTTCTGCAATATAGTGGATGTTTTTCAGGCTTTGAAAAAGGTTGTAGCTTGTTTCACTGTTTTTTAAATACCATTTTAACCTATTGGCCAAATACATAGCTGTCAAAAATCTTATTGCCACCATATGAAACAAGATATTTCAATGTTATAAATTATTACATCTGGATTATATAAGGAAACACCTATCCACTCCAGAAAAACTAATTTTCGTTTGAACTTCAGTACTAGCCTAGATCCTTGGATTACAATTCTTCCCAACCAGCAGATGGAGACATACCTAAATCTTTTGAAGATGTGCCAGATAATTTTCTGTCCACCTCTCAAGGCTTGTCTACACTTACAGTGCTCCAGTAGCACAGCTGTACTGCTTAGTGAAGACACTGCCTACACTGATGAGTTTCTTTTGTCAGCATAGTCAGTACTCTACCTCCCCGAGAGGCGGTAGCTATGTTGACAGGAAAGCCCTCCCGTCAACATAGCATTCTCTACACTGGGGGTTAGGTAAATATAACTACATTACTCGCACTTTGGATTTTCCACACTCCTGAGCGACGTAGCTATACCGACATAAGTGTGTAATGTAGTCCAGGTTCCAGGATGCAACTGTTTGTGCCTTCAGCAGGTGGATTAGCAACAGACTTTGCAGGCAAAGCGAATAGAAGGGGAGGATGGAAGTATGGTTCTGAGGCCCAGAGGAGATTTTTCCTCATTACTGTGTGCAGCTGTATCAACTGTTTACAGGCCCTTGGAGTCAGGCACATGGTGGAGTCCAGCAAGGGATTCAGGGCCTGGTCCAAGACAATCAGCAGTGCGGGTGAGGGGTGGAATCAGACACTCTTCAGGGCAGGAATGGTCTCATTTTGCCTTGTACACTGCTGAGCACATTGACTGTCCTTAAAAAGACAATAATAATAATAATAATCCCGCAAATCAAACTCATTATTAATAATGGTATACTGCTGAAGGGTTACCACTTGTGCATCATACGCAGTAGCTCCTACTCTAAAATATTTATTTCATGTGGCAAATTATCAGTTGAGCTCTAAAGCCTTTTTTAAATGATTTTTAATGGGCTGATCTACAAAAGAAGTATCCAGTCTATAAAGTCAGATTGTGTATGGCAATAGAATGAAAGTACCAATGGGAGACACGCTGATGAATTGGTTTCCTTGATCATTAAAACCCATCTAGCATAATTGTTTTAGCTGATCTTGTTTAAATCATTCCGTGAAGCTGCCAAGAGAGTTCAGGGCCAGGTCGATCTTCTGTTCACATCATGCAAAGATCAGGCAGATAAAATCCAATAAGTTACCTGAGGATTCTTGCATTTCCATGTAATTATTCCCTGTTGTTTAAAGCTTCCATCTGGAGGAAAGAAATCTGTTCCCCTTATGACCTCTTCAGAACCTCATAACAGATTCTACTGATTCCATACCAAAATGCAAATAAAATCTAAAACATGAAAAAAAAATATGTAAATTCACTAAGGGCCTGAACCATTTTTGGCTCAAGATAGTGGGAGTATTCCCACTAACTTCAGCAGGAATTGGATCAGGCCCTCAGTGTTCAATCCTGTACTGCACAGAAAGTTATCTCCCCACAAATCAGCTTGGCACCACCTTTCCACAGCATTCCAGACAGTGAGTGGATTGGCTAATGCACACGACATCCCCAAGGGCCATGTCTAGCCCCACCAGAGAGCTAGTGCATATGCTGCAGTCTATGGCAACTGTCAGGCTTGGGCTGTCCCAACCTCAGCAAAATACTACCCTACCCCCCAGCAATAAGGATCTCTCCTGGCTATAAAGATTCCTGTGGCAGAGGATGCTTCCAGCTGTGCACGGCTTTCCTTCCTTTCCCTCCATGTAACATGATTTAACCCTACACGTCTGCTTTGTTATGTTCATTTACAAAAGACCTTACTTTGAAAATACTCACAGAAAGGGGCTTCTTTTTTACTTACACAGCAGAAATGGAGAAGAAATTGTTATACTGAAAAGCAATAGTAAATAATCAAATGACTTCTCAGACCAATGCACACATGAAATAGCTATCAACAGAGGAAAGCTATCAGATTGCTACTATGTTGGACCAGTATATATGTAGGTATTTTCAAATTCAACTGGGACATGCAGTTAAATTTAAAGATAAAACAGTTGAAGTAACGTCAAGGTTCTGTTTTGAACCCACAAATGGAAAGAAAATTCAATTAAAGGCTAGCACTCTGTCCTTAACACAGCCCATTGTGTTTAGTTTGTCCAAGGTTTTCAGCTTAAAACATGGTGACTAGATTTTTATATGCACCAACTTTACAAAAAGCTAACTATATTAGATTAGGCTGCAGCAGTATGACCTTTTGTACAGATTACCTGTGGGGTCTAAGGTTAAGACAATATGCCTCCTTGATCTCTCCACACCTGGATCATACAAAAAAGAACATTGATGTTGATCTGTATTTTGCTAAATAAAAATATATAAATTAAAGCCAACCTGACTCATCGCGTAGAAAATGGTTTGCATGGCCACCGCTTCTCCTTCACATTGGTGTATGGAGCTGACATACCTGTTCAGCAACAAGCTCCTGTGTACTGTAAACACCTAGAAAGCATGCAGCATGTTTTTCAGTGCTCATCAGATAAACCACCACATGTACCTTCCATTTCAGTTAAAGGAATTAGGTATATGCCTGGAAGAGGAACTAACTCCAACTGATGTTAACTAAGATCACATATACAAGTCTAGATATTGGTACTGCACGTGAAGAAATCAGACAACATGCAGCTGGTTATGATGATTCAAACAAGTGATCACCACTGTATTTAACTGAACATTTAATGGAGAAGAATCCATTGCTTTTACTTTGCAGCTAACCAGTTCAATGCCATGTTTATCAACTGGCCAGAAAGGCCCAAATCTATTGCGGGAAGGCTAAACCTCTATTCAGGATGCTGGAACAATGAATATTACAGTAATATTGAGCAGTCAGCTTCCGTGTCTTTGATTTCAATGCCCTCCAGGACACTGAGCACTACTGAAGTATTCCCACATCTACAACACAAGCAAAAATACTTTTCCAACATAGTCCAGTTGAAAGGAAAAAATCCCCTCTGCAAATTGCACCATGGCTCTCTCTTGCCTGAATTGCATCTGTTCTGTATGCTGGACTATTATTAATGACAATGAAATGAATGTTGGACCCCCTGTGTAAATCTGAGAATTTTTTCTAATGTGGCTGGATAAAACAACTCCTGAAATACGCAGATCTTGCAGTTACCTCTTCACGTTAATAACAATATCAACATCTCTTTTGTCAACACTGTAGTACAGTCCTGATAAAATGAATATATGAACCCTTGGCTTTCCTCATTTATAATCATTGTGCTGCTTTAAGGATAGTGCTCCTTATTGGATGAGAGCATTTCATAGGGTATGAGAACTGAATTACTTTCAGGAGCAGAATGTTGGTGTTTCACTCCATAGACTTTGCTGCCATAAGAGACATTGGCCCTGCAAATCCATTTGGGTTATGGTTTCAATTTCCCACTGTTTTACAGGTACAACTTTGTTACATACAATGGAGTTGTATTTGTTTTTCCCAGAGTTGAATTTGGCAGACTTGCCTTACTGCCTGTGGAGGGTGAGGAGCCCCGGTGGACCAGCCTTTATTCCACCTTGGTCCCATGGCCTGCCAAGGACATCGGTTGGCGGTTCCTTCACAGAGCCGTGATCACGGGCGTGTATCTGGCGCGGTTCACCCCCATACCCAAGGCCTGCCCCTTCTGTGGCGTGAGGGAAAACGTGGTGCATGCCTACCTCGAATGCACCAGGTTGCAGCCCCTATTCCAGCTCCCCCAGAACCTCTTGTTGAGGTTCTGGCTGCACTTTTCCCCACACCTGTTCATTTTCACACACCCTATCCGTGGCCCCATGAAGTCGCTAGACCTTCCCGTCAACCTCCTCCCGGCTCTGGCCAAAGTTATCATCTATAATACCAGGTGGAGGATGTTGGCCAAAGGGGTGCTCTGCGACTGAGAGGCTATTTCCATTCCTCCCTGGTCTCATGCCTTCAGGCAGAGTTCCACTGGGCAGTGTCCGCTGGCTCCCTAGACACCTTTGAGCAGCAGTGGGTGCTGTCCGGGGTTCTCTGCTCGGTGTCCCCATCCAGTACCCTTGTTTTGAACCTCTGACCGTCATGCCACTTCCTGTTTTCTCATTAGTTGTCCCACGCGATCAATTGGTTCCTGGGCTCAGTGATCCCTCCCCTGTGCTGGGGGAGGGGCCTTTAGAAGTGGGTGGGTGCACCTCCCGAGTTTTCCAATAAGGCCTTTTGGATGGGAGAGGGAATTCAAGGGACATTTTTTTAAAGGAGTAATGATATAAAACTCAATGTTCTAATTCCAATTACATTCTTCCTACCTAACATTTAAAAAAATCATTGCCGTTGTGTATTATGCATGCAATCAACAAGACAGGATATAGCTTTTTTAATCATTTCCAGACCTAAATTATTGCATGGTGTTGCTTTGTGCTGTTAAACAGTTTACCCCATAGCTGGCTGCATTTCAGTAGTGTACACAGTGATTCCTACATGCAGTGAAGTTTGGATTATTCAAACAGTGCGGGGGGACATGAAATACAATTTCTTCAATGGAAGAGTTTCCAATGCAAATCATTAAGAAAATTGGGAAATTGGATAAGCAAATTTAGGCTAATCTGGGTTTTATTCTAATATTTTATGCATCAGTATCTCTCAGGATTATTATTTATAAAATATCACTGTTGTGCCTTGTGCTTTCAAGATATAGGGCCAGATTCTCAGTTAATGCAGATCCGTGTAGTTCTACTGAACTCAAAGCACCAGTGATTTACACTAACACAAAGTAAGGAAGTTCTTGCCCCCAATGAGTTTACAATCTAATTTATATGGCTAACACATGTCAGGACATCTAAGAGAGAGAGAAAGAGAGAGACAGTATTCCAGCAGGAGGTGGAGGGATAAGAGTCTTGACAAAAGAATGGGAAGGTTTTATTTTGATTTCTGAAAGTAATATTGGGTTGCAGTTCTTTGTGTGGTCTCAAAATGAAGGTTATATAAATGTAAGATCATTATTCATGACTGTGACAGCCTTTAAACTGTACAGCATCCAGGGTGCCTTGACAGAGGTATGTAATAAGTGCCGGTATTATTATTTATATCTATTAAAGATAGATAAGTAAGAGATTTTTTTTCTGGACATCTGCATTCATTCCTTTCACCTGTTTTTAGATTTAGACGATGCAGTGCCTGGTTTCTGGAGCCCATTTTGTTTCTGCACCAATACCCAAGGTTTATTTGGAAGGCTGCTAATGACCTCCCAGAGATAAACGAAATTGCCGATTTAGTCAATCCCATTCTTGACCTTGACACAAGACGGGCCAGGCAAAGGGAAGAGCTCGAAATAGAGCGAGTCAAAGAAAGGGAGATCAAACAAGAGCTCAGGTCTGGCCAAGGCCCCCCCACATTCAGCTAACACCTGGCTGAGTTGGAAAACATGACCGGCACAACCTTCCCGTTGGAGCCGATTGAAGCTGTCAGCTCCTGGCTTGTCACCCGCTGTATCAAGAGGCCCCCAGGCTCACACAAGAGCCCTAATTAGGCAGAAATGGCACTTCTGCAACTGACCCGCCAAGACCTTTGGCAAAGCATTTAACATCATTAGTTAACATTTTTATTTTAAAAAGTGTGAATGTAAATGAACAGCCAGTGCATTTCAATAGGGTTTGTCGGTGGCATCCTCCCCCACCCCCACCACACCCACTCACTCTTTTTTGCATGAATAGTTCTCTTGTTTTCTCCAAAGGGGGCTTGGGATGTAGGGAAGAGTTTCTCCAAGGGAACTAGATACATTCAAAGCATAAACAAGCCCTGAAATGATGAGACAATCTCTTACCTTTTCAGGGGAGGTTGGGGTGTGTGTGTTTACAAATAGAACTAAACACAACTAACCTAGCCATGACACGCAAAAAGCAGTGTCCCAGGCTGGCATAAACATAAAAAGAGAGAAAAAACAAATAGGTGCATGTGTGTTCATATGTCTGCATCTTTATGTATTTGTCCTTTTCAGTTGTGTGTGCACACAGTGCCTGGGGCCCCGATTCCTAACTGGAACGTCTGATGCGTATATACATGACTTATGTATAATGAGTAGGTACATGGGATTCAATTTAAAATTTTATAGCTAGCCTATAACACTGCATTTTCTTGCCATTTACTCACAATCATCCTCTCCCCACTTTCTTATTGTTACAATTGTTACCTGTGTATGTAAAACAAGTTTGGGAATCTTATTTTTATATTACAATAGGGCCTAGAGTCCCCAATCAGAACCCACTGTACTAAACACAACTTTGTTGAGCAAAGTTGCCAAAGTGTAGAAGTGTTTGCAGCATCAGGCCTAATCATCTTAGATTCTTAAGACTATAGGTTCTACTGCAATATACACAAATAATAAGAGATTCCCAGACTTATTTATAGAAACAGAGAGCATGGAAACATACACATGCATGCATAGATGCACACACACAATACTTTGCTCTTTTTACCCATATATCACTTTATAAAGAAGGTATTTCACATATACACTATGTTTTCTAAAGGTTTTAGCAGTAGCTGTCAATCAATATTTTTAGGGGGGGGGCCCCCAAGCCACTTTGGAAATATATACTAAATAATTTACATGTCTATTTATTTAAAAAAATAAAATAATGCAACTCTGGAAATTCTTCTCTGTAGGTAGACCCAGCCAGCCTTGTTTGGTCTTTGCTTTGTAATCACGGTAAATCAAACAGGTAGCTTATTTTGAGTAGTGTTCAAAATGCTCATAATTGATAAGAAGCTGAAGGAGGAAAAATTCCTACCTGCCTTCCCAGATTAGGAGTGTAAAGGGAGACGAAATGCTGCAAGAACTACTTACTGACAAGAATCAGTGGGTAGGACAACTTGCCCATCATAATGGAGCATTTAGTGCTTTTAAGCTAAATACCTCAGCATATTAAGCAAACAGAAGAAAAGCACGTTAAGAGATATCAGAAACCTGAACTGTTCAGTGCTTAGAAAGTCGATAGTGCTAAGGTGCCCATGTTTGACCCCCTTTTCCCTCACATGCCCATTCCCAGTCTAGCTGTTCAGTGTGGCTTCTTCTCTCCAGCTGGGGAGCTCATTGAAAAGCTCTTGCTCCCTGCCTAGCTTTGTCACATTTTCTGCAGGTGCCTCCCACTGTGGCCACAATGAGCTCTAGAAGGGAGGATTCAGAGCTGTCAACAGCTACAGGAGGCAACTTCACACAGCATTGTCTTAAAGGACCAGCCTCATTGTGTGCATCCCTGGACCCGGCAGCACAGACACCAGCTAATGAGATGAGACCCTTTTTCTCTGTGTGTGTATCCCTCTGTTTCTCTTGGCTTTGTGTAATGATTTAACTTGATCGCTTTGGTCCCTTTTGAGGGGGGGTTGCACCAGTGATCAGATAAAGTAATTGCCTGTAAAACACTGCTCTGCAACAACTACTACGTCTTTGGCTGAAAATGTCACTGCAATTGAAAAGCTCTTAGCACAGTTCAAGAATGAGGTTGCAAAAGAGAAGCAGCTGACACATATAGATGCATCTATGTCTATATATAATAAGTTTACTGTGCACCCAGCTCCCCTGGTGTGTCATTTTGTTTTCTGAGGGCCACTTTCAACAAATTAGCAGTTTGCATGGGATTAAAAAAAAAGTTAACACACACATCCAGATATGGAAATATTCTTCTCAGTTTCTTTAGTCCCACATGGCATTTGCTCCCGCAGACATGAATCCTGGGAGGAGAATATTATACAGCTATAAATGCCTAGTGTATTTATATTTTCTCTGTGTTTCCTGGTCCACTGCTTAAACAACAACAGGGCTCACAAAAGGGCTAATCTGAATGCATAGCCTTGGAAGGTTGTCTCTGTGCAGGTGATGAAAGGGGAGGGTCTGGAGTGAGGTAGGAGGACAGGGGATTATTTGGATACTGCAGTTACAAACTGCTATGAGTTTTATGTCCTTCAAACCTGTCACTTGGCGGCAGCAGTGACACATAAAATGTTCAGATCAGAGCAAATCCACATTTTGTGAAGCTTTGCTCAATAATTTTAATAAATGACCACTTCCAAAAGAATGCTATGGTAGAGAGCAGGTTATTTAAATAAAATAGAACTCTTTCTTAACTAATTAGAGTAAAATCATGAAAGGAACAGAAATAGCTTGCTTCCGATATTTTATTCATCTCCCTGTCTCCCAATAGGTGACAGCATGAATTTCTGCTAAGAGTTTTTGCTAAGATACATATTGTGCATTGATGTAATACCACACAATTTTAAGAGCACTCTCACTGGAGAAACATAATTTTGTATCACTAGTTATTCCAACAGACCTATAGTCTATAATAAAGATGAGCATATTATATATATAGCCCCTAGAGATCTTGCAGGAAGAGGAGACTTGAGCAGTAAATGGGCTTTTCGATATTATCTTTACCATCATTACTTGCAGATAAGTTTAAACAAGAGAAAGCAAGTACCTGTGTGTTAGTTTATTCAAAATATGATCAAAGTTGAATGTCCCCTTCAAAAAGTAACTTTTTCCAACTTTGTATATTCCAATCATTAATTTTCTGTTACACACACACAATCATTTATAATATTCATGAGTACTACAACTGTCCCAAATCCATGCTTGTAAAGCTTTAAAAACATTTGTACCACACCAAACTACCATATATTTCCTATTTAATGAATGACTGTTTGAAGCTACTCAGACAATTAGAATGTTAGGATAAATCCTTTGGAAATTTATCAGAAGGCAGAGCGCAGGTGAGGCTGCCAGAAGTACAATGCAATTTACTATATGGTCCCACAATTTGTCATATGGATAGTGTCATATGTAAATACTAATTGTAGTGTTTAGTAAGACATTCAAGGGGTCAGGTGAGTTGATGACGCTCAGACTTCTAGAAACATCCCGGGACTGATCCTGCAGTCCATTACATCACTTTTATTCTAGAGTAACTCTATTGACTTCAGTGGAAAGGCCCATAATATATTCAAAGACTTATTGTAGCTATTAGGAGTCACTAAATTATATCTATCCTCACACTGTTCCTATTGTAAGGATAACAACACAATTGGTGCCCTGGAGCCTTAATTTGTTAATTTTCCAGGTACATCACAAAAATCATCTTTTTGCAAGGCTTTAGGAAAGATGTGGATTTCTTAGTGGTGGGATTGTAGACAATAAAAAGGTATAGCAGGAGTCTTGTTTTTTCTCCTCCAATGGAGAGTCTACTGACAAACAAATTGTGGGCCTATATATTGGAAAAACTGAACTATTGTTTACAATGTTTTGTTAAGTAATTGGAGCTGCCTGGAGATGAGGCTAGATTGTAGTAAATCCCCAGATAAATCCTAGTCAATAAATATAGTGCATATACACTCTAATACATATATAATATATAACAGAGTTTATATCACAGCTACATCTGGTCCTTCAGTATGATGAACGATGTTAAGACATTGTAATGGTAGTATTGCCATTCATTGGATGAATTTAATACACCATTGTTTCTTTGTGGTGGCGAGATAAAGAAGATTCAGTAGAAGAGGGGTGGAGAATACAGTTCCCGCATACAAATAATTCTGTCTACTGATTCCCAGAACAAACAACTGATTTTAGTCTTGTGTCTGGAGAGTAGACAGACAGAAGAACCGGGAAGACTGGCTCTGGACCCCTTGATATAAGTGTAACACATCTTGAGTGGAGGTGGCAATTGCTACTTTTGCTTGTCCTTAAGCAAAGGCTTGGCCTTTGAATGAACTCCCATGACTGGCTGAGCTGGTGCAAGAGCAGTTTAAACACCATTTTCTGGCAACCCCTGAAATTATTTTTTACAGGGAGGAAACACCAAAGAAAAAGCACAGCCACCTCCTATGGAACAAAAGCACAAAACAATCTGACAGTAGCTAGGGAATATAACTTGCTCGTCTGGCCTTTACTTTCACCTCATTATAGGCAATACTCTGAGGGGACCCAAACAAAAATTACAAAACATAGAAACCAATATAATGCGAAAGAGGTTAATTCAGAGCTATGCTGTGTATTATGAAGGTACAATTTAATTTTGAGTTAAATCTTTAAGAAACTAATTTATAGATCATCTGAAGAAGTGTCAGTGTGCCTTTATATTTAAAATTAAATAGCAATACTTTGCACATCTATAAAAATGCAAATAGCATAAGAAATGTGTTTACAGTTGCTTTCCAATTGTTGCAATATACTAGTTTTATCTTTTGTATATTTTTTTAAAGGAGTGAGTGATAGTATCAAACCATTATGTCAAAGTGATGGTGCCAACAGTTAATGTACTATCTCGGTAAATACAATTGTGTATATTTATTATTTATCTCAGTCTGGTCATGAAAAGTCAACAGTATACATGTCCTCTCTCCTTGCTGTTTAAAGTAGTGTGGGTGATTATTATGACAGATGTTTGAATACTTTAAGTACAGTGTAATTGTTTTCTGGCTGAAGCTGTGACTGCATGATTGGTTTGCCCCACATACACTCAACAGAACACTGACCAAATGCACTGTATCACTACAAGAGAAGGGTTTCCTGTCAAAACATATTTTGCATCATTCTCAAGTTTTTTCACTCTGGTTTTCTATTGATATTCATACTAAATGAGAACTAGAAAGTTGAAGTACTGTCTCTAGTTTAAATAGTTACTTTGCTGTGACAGTGCAGATCACTGTAAGTACTATTATTATATTTTCCATTTCAACAGCTTTTCAATGCACTGCATATGGTTGTTCTTAAAACGATACATAAGCACTGACCGCTGAAAATGTAAAGCTTGGCCCTGCGTTCATTTCTCAGCCAAAATTCTGACTATACTCTTTGGATCAGACTCTGATCTCTGTTACACTGAAATCAAGAGAGTCACTCTAGATTTATACTGTTGTAACTTCCACCATTATCTAGCCCAAGGACAGAAAGATCAGGTCCTTATGAAAATTTGTTATGAGATTACACATATCAGTGTCTTTACCATTCTAGGAATCTAAAGCATCAGGTTAATAATCAGTAGAATTTTTTTCTGCAAGTTGCCATATTACATATTTTGTGGTCACTCATCTAGTGCAGTTTTCAGTCATTATCTAGCGCTGAAGAATATGTTGTAAAAACCACATTACTCTGCAGTTACAGGGTTTTACTTTTCCTAAAATCCACAGAAGCAAGTAAAAATTACTACAGCTATCCATATACCTGATTCTTGAGTTCTGGTTATTGTCAGTGTTTTAATCAGGAAATGAGAGAAGGCACCTGCCAACTTGTTACTCCCTCCCCACCTCAATGAAATTATATATCAGGGTCAGCAACCTTTCAGAAGTGGTGTGCTGGGTCTTCATTTATTCACTCTGATTTAAGGTTTCACGTGCCAGTAATACATTTTAACGTTTTTAGAAGGTGTCTTTCTATAAGTCTATAATATATAACTAAACTATTATGGTATGTAAAGTAAATAAGGTTTTTAAAATGTTTAAGAAGCTTCATTTAAAATTAAATTAAAATGCAGAGCCCCCTGGACCAGTGGCCAGGACCCAGGCAGTGTGAGTGCCACTGAAAATCAGCACGCGTGCTGCCTTTGGCATGCATGCCATAGGTTGCGTACCCTTGTTATATATGAAAGGGGCACAGGGATGACTGTCAGCCACTGCTAGGGACTCAGAAATTAGGAAACTTTAAAGTTGAAAATGTAACCTTAACTCTGTCCCTTTGTACAATAGAAGTAATCACACAATTCCACATTACTTCTCAAATAATATCATAAACTTTTTTTTTTCTAAAATCTTATATACACATCTTGTAATACTCACACCGCTAATTTCACTGTTGTGGCATTCCAGTATATCTTAGATTTCAAGCCATCTGCTAAGACAGTGGTCTTCAAACTTTTTTGATCACGCATCTCTATCAGTAAAAAAATTTTGAGCACACCCCTCCAATATATGTATATTTATTTATGTATAAATGTACTACTATACTAATATATTATATACATTATAAAACAAAAAAAAAGAAATAAAAAAGGATGAGATAAAGATGAAATAAACAATATTTTTAAAATAATTTTATTGTATTTATTTATTAACGGTACAAAAAACCTTTTTGCTCTCACAAAAATATTATTAATATTTTTAATGAGAGCAATGTGATTGAATATGCTTTATTATTTCTGAAAATCTTGGTTTAACACTTTTTGATACAGCAATTCGAAGGTCTGGATTAGGGTTAGGGTGCAGGAGGGGGCTCAGGGTGGGAGGTCTGGGAGGGAGTTAGGGTGTGGGAGGGCGCTCAGGGTGGGGGTTTGGGAGGAGGCTCAGGGCTGGGGTAGGCAGAAGGTGCAGAGCACTTATCTGGGGCAGCTCTGGTTTGGTGGGGAAAGTGCCGCTTCTTTCTGGCTGCTGGCTGCCCCTGCTCCTCCATGGGTCGGAGGACTCAGGGTCGCATTCCAAACAGGGCTTTAGAGCTGCAGGCCAGGGCTCCGGGGCCCCCTTAGCCCAGGGCCCTGCAGCCCCTAAAGCCCCTGCATTCTGGGTGGCCCTGCCTGCGGGGGAGGAAGGAGCAGCTTCCCAGCTCGCTCGTTCCCTCCCTCCTCCAACTGCCCTTTCCCCCCTCCCCTCCTGCCATGCCCCCCAATGGTTCGCTACACCCCACTTTGGAGACCACTGTTCTAAGAGATGATGTGGACATGCAAATCCCACTGACTTCAACAGAAACTGAACGTGCTCAGCACCACTCAAGATTTGGCCATCAGATAATTTACCCATTAATACTGTCTTTAAATAAATGTTATCAGTACCTATGAACTCTGCATTGAACAGACTTTTTTTGCAGACAGATATGACTTTGAACAGTCATTTGTGTTATTAGCTCAGTCACTGAAGAAATATAGACATAAATGCATCTATATTGCATTCTACATTATTTAAATTTATGTAGAAGTGTAACTATTTTTTGTGTGTCATGTGATTTGCCCTCAAAGTTTCTTATTAAGAAGGCAGAGTTAAAAATCAGGCACACAGCATTAACATTGGCATTTCCTGACTTTTGACTGCTTACCAATGCAATCTTATCATTCATTTAAAGCTTTTTGTGTAGAATTTCCTAGATTTTTAAACAGGGGTTAAATGACATTTACCATCCTTCTATGAGGTTTCACTTAATAAGGGTTATCAAGTACAAGACATGATTAAAGGCAACAATGGAAGGAGTGGGTACATAATTCAGGACCTCTTTGCTCCAAGACTTGTACAGTATTTCCCTAGGCTAAAGGAAGCTATTTACATCTGACTTATAGCAGGTCATGAGTAGGATCACATTTAGTACTGTAATATTAATTTCATATCCTGTCTGAAAATTATATTCACGTTATGTGAAAATTAGTAGTAGTGGAAAAGGGGTTACGTGAAAATTGAGATAAATATATATTGCAGAAATCTGAATTAGTGGAATGGAGAAAACGTTATGATCTTATGGATTTATTCCAAAGTGATAGCCAAATTTTTGCTTCAGATGGTGCCATAGGGTTTGTGACATCCACTTTGAACTACAATCTAGTTGTGTGTCAAGTAGGATAGACCATCATTCACAGCATCAGAGCTTAGGAAAGAAGGTTAAAAGTTCAAGACATGCCCCAAGTGATTAAGGTTGTAAAAGTCAGGGATGTACCCTGGGAAACAATGTGATTTCAGAAGAAAACATGATTACTCATTTTGTCTCCATAAAACCTCTCTCTCTCTTCTATATATATACATATATACTCTGTGTGTGTGTGTGTGTGTGTGTGTGTAAGTGTAAGAGAAAAATAATAGGAACTAATTCTGTGTAAAAATAACAATATTAAATATCACCTTCCTTTTGAATTCCATAATCCAGACGTTTCAGTTCTCTTGAGGAAAAAACAGGATATAAACTGTTTTCCCATCAGTGATTTCCAAAAGCTGAACACCGAGCTAATACTTTTTCTTTATCATTATATTAACTTTAAAACACACTTGTAGTTAGCTTACATGTGTCTGATGAAGTGGATATTCACCCACGAAAGCTTATGCTCCAATACATCTTGTAGTCTTTAAGGTGCCACAGGATTCTTTGTTGCTTTTTACAGATCCAGACTAACACGGCTACCCCTCTGATACTTGTAGTTAGCTGTAATTTAAAATTAGTTATTTGCAATATATAAAAGACAGTTATTTATAACTATTATATGGGTCACTGGCTCACCTGTAGTGACTGTCTCTCAATATTCAGTCACATTGGTCAACAGTTCAAAAGCTTACAATGGAGATAACTGGCATATACGTCTCCTTCACTAAAGGTATGCTTAGTTCAATGACAACCCACTGGGGTCAATAGAGTTCACTTAAATGTAGGAAAGAATATTTCCTCTCCACTGCTAGAATTGCTATGTGAAATTTTGTGTCACACCAGAGATCGGTCAGGATAATCATAGTGGTACATTCTGGCCCTAAAATCTACACGTGTTGGACCTATCTCCATGTAATTAATTAGAACCGTATGCTTGTAGAAGTGAAAAATTTGCTGAATATATCTGGACTCCATTTAAAAAATACTCTGAAAAAGAAGGATCAGCTGCCTCTAAGCCATTTTTTTCCCAGTAAAAATCTGATTAGTTCAGGAGAGGCCAGCTCACCCAACCCCTCCATTTACAAACTCAAATTATGTTCTGCTGTTTCTGCTCTACAACTCTCTCACCTTAGTTGTGGGGTTTTGTGGGGATTTTTGTTCTGTTTTTTAATTTGTTAGTATATGCTCTTTGAATAGGGTGCAAGCTATCTTGCTCTTATTTTTGAAATAGTAACATCTTATTGTACATTGGTACAAAGCATAACTGATGAATGAAGATATACGTTTATTTCTTTTCTTATCTTAATATGTTTGAAATAAGAAATTTCTCAAGGAACTTTAACATATAGGCTCTGTGTATTCTCACAAGTGCACTACCTCAACAGACAATAACACTGCCAAGAGAGTCATGGTGTATTGTGTCAATGATCCTTGAACTAAGAAGCTGTTAAGTAGGCCTTGACATGATCGCCATAAATAGCCCCTTCATAACTTGTGTACAACGGAATCTTGTAGTAGGCCTTGAATCAAACTGAAGCTGCTCATTACAATATCAATAACCTGTATACTAAGGAAAATTAAAATCTACACATTTGAATCCACAAATAGATTAGAGAAATTTGAGGCCAGTTTTCTATATGCTTAGAAACTGCTCATGGTATGAGGAGCTAAACAATTTGGTGGAATATTTCATTTTTGATTCGTGCCCTAGAGCAGTGGTTCTCAAAGCCAGTCCTCCGCTTCTTCAGGGAAAGCCCCTGGCGGGCCGGGCCGGTTTGTTTACCTGCCGTGTCCGCAGGTTCGACCGATCGCGGCTCCCACTGGCCGCGGTTCACCGCTCCAGGCGATTGGGGGTTGCGGGAAGGGCGGCCAGCACATCCCTCAGCCTGCGCCGCTTCCCACAGCCCCCATTGGCCTGGAGTGGCAAACTGCGACCAGTGGGAGCCGCGATCGGCAGAAGCTTGGACGCGGCAAGTAAACAAACCAGCCTGGTCCGCCAGAGGCTTTCCCTGAAGAAGAGGTGGCCCAACTTTGAGAAGCACCGCTCTAGAGCAGTTCAAAATTAGGGTTTAAAATACTCCTTTTATTAAAACATCTTTTGGAGAATGAGCATGCTAAATGAAAGGCTACTAACTCTCATATTTTAGTCCTAAAACCATCTTTTGAAAGGTCTGAGCTACTGCTGCCTTGGGCATACTAGTTTTGGCTTTGTAATATTATTTTGCTATGATACAAATATATACATACATCCTCTTTATCTGTATTAAGCATTCAGTAAAGATGTAAATGATGCAATCAATTTCTGAAATATAAAGAGAAAAATCTTTTTAGGTATTCTTCTGAATTATGTGGTGTATATGAGGAAACCTGATGATCCTATTAGACTATTATTTAGACACTGAAGATGGTCTAAAAGAAAGAAATTGCACTACATCCCTTCACTGCCATACATTCTCAAACAAAAGTTATCCAGTCTGTGAACTTTTTAATATTACATATTTACTAAGGCATATACTTTGTTGTAATGTAAATGGATTTTTACACACTGCAGTACTGATGGCAAACCAGGGCTGCCCGGGGGGAGGGGAGTGGGGCAATTTGCCCAGGGGCCCCTATGAGAATATAGTATTCTATAGTATTGCAACTTTTTTTATGGAAGGGGCCCCTGAAATTGCTTTGCCCCAGGCCCCCTGAATCCTCTGGGCGGCCCCGTGGCAAACTTACAATATGTGTGTTTCTGTAATTTTAATCCTTAAAATATTTTTTAAATTACAGAAATTTGAACTTCTCATTATGGAAGACCAAGAAAGAACTATGATACATTGAAATGCAATAATGACAAGTATAACAGGTGTCCAAATTCCTCCTTAGTTATAGGTGTGCAATCCAGTTAGCTTCAATAGGCTAAATTTATCCATGATATACCACCACTCAAATTCTACTGAGAAAGGAGGTGCCATTTGTACATAGAATCATAGAATTCAAGATCAGAAGGGACCATTATGATCATCTAGTCTGACCTCCTGCAAGATGCAGGCCACATAAGCCGATCCACCCACTCCTTAGCAAGGAACCCTGCCCCATGCTGGAGAGAGGCGAAAAACCTCCAGGCCATAGCCAATCTTCCCTGGAGGAAAATTCCTTCCCGACCCCAAATATGGCGGTCAGCTGAACCCCGAGCATGCGGGCAAGACTCTCCAGCCAAACCCTCTGGAAAGGTTATATCATACCAGGCACATAATTGACCCATTGACTAAGCCCGTTATCCTATCATACCATCCCCTCCATAAACTTATCTAGCTTAATCTTAAAGTCATGGAGGTCCTTCGCCCCCACTGTTTCCCTCGGTAGACTGTTCCAGCATTGCACTCCCCTGATGGTTAGAAACCTTCGTCTAATTTCAAGCCTGAATTTCCTGACTGACAGTTTATATCCGTTCGTCCTCGTGTCCACATTAGCACTGAGCTGAAATAATTCTTCTCCTTCCCTGGTATTTATCCCTCTGATATATTTAAAGAGTGTCATCATATCTCCTCTCATCCTTCTTTTGGTTAAGGAAAACAAACCGAGCTCCTCAAGTCTCCTTTCATACGAAAGGCCTTCCATTCCTCGGATCATTCTAGTGGCCCTTCTTTGTACCCGTTCTAGTTTGAATTCATCCTTCTTAAACATGGGAGACCAAAACTGCACACAATACTCCAAATGAGGTCTCACCAGCCCTATATATAACGGACTAGCACCTCCTTATCCCTACTAGAAATACCTCGCCTAATGCAACCCAAGACCGCATTAGCTTTTTTAACGGCCACATCACATTGCCTACTCATAGTCATCTTGCGATCAACCAGGACTCCTAGGTCCTTCTCCTCCTCCGTTACTTCCAACTGGTGCGTCCCCAGCTTATAACTAAAGTTCTTGTTAGACATCCCTAAATGCATAACCTTACACTTCTCACTATTGAATTTCATCCTGTTACTAATACTCCAGTTTACAAGGTCATCTAAATCTCCCTGGAGAATATCCCGATCCTCTTCCGAATTGACAATACCCCCCAACTTGGTGTCATCCGCAAACTTTATCAGCCCACTCCTACTCTTGGTTCCCAGGTCAGCAATAAATAGATTGAATAAAATCGGACCCAAAACCATAATAATATATCAGAGCATAAATTTGTACAAGTGACATCTCTATCCTCAGCTGATCTTTTCCTCGCAGGTATTTAATCATATCTGTTTACTTTAGTAACAAATACAAGTTTTTTTACTTATTACAAGTGTTTTACTTCTCTTAGCATGGTAGAATCAACAAAGCTAAGAGAAAGAGTTGAATGCCTTTCAATTAACACAGTTGTTTACTGAGTCCCCATTAATTACACCAGTGCAAGCCTACTGACAATAATAGAGTTGCACAGGCATCACTGATGGCATGAAATGGCTTTATTCATCAGTTAACTACACAATAATAGGTAGGATCATAGAATAAATCCTCCTTTTACTACATACCTGCAACTATCAGTGTTAATGGAAATTACAAGGGAATAAAGAAAATAAAAACTAACATGATGTGTATCAGTAAACTAAAGTGATAAATATTTAAGAGAATTTTTACTATTATTTCAAATGGGTTATTCAATAAGAACCAGTAATTGTTAAAACTGCTTTCTAGTCACTGCTTCCCTAAAGTTAACAGCAGTGTTGGAAAAAAACCATGTCATCAAAGCTTTGATTCAATCATAGGTAGCCTCAGAAGATGACTGGGGGCTTTAATCACACCAATGCTTTATTTATGCCCTTATAGAAGGCATAAAGCAAGAAATTAACATTTTAGTAATCTGAAACTGAATTTGAAGAACTTTATTTCCAATTTGTTAGATTGTAACAGTGGGAAAATCCAAATAGCTCTCCCCTGGGCACTTCCTTTAAGGAATGCCTGGAGTCGGTTCAGAAGATTCTTCTGAGAAAGCAGACATAGGAAGAGGGATTATGTCCTCAGAGAAGTACTGTGATATTTCAAAGGCAAAAGAAAATAACTGTGTAGGGATTTTTCTTCATTACCACCCACCCGAGAAGTGAACATACAATGAGCAAGGTCTGTTGGTTTTAGAACTGAGGAAGTGTGCAGCTAATAGCATTTTAAGTATCTCCATTTTCAGTTACTTCAACAAAATTACCAACGAACCAGGCAACAAAGTGAAAGTTTTTTGGTGAGAAATTGTAGACTACAAATGATCATTCGGGCTGTGAAATGTTTCTCTGTTCATTGAATGTAAAGGATTTTTAAAAGCAGAAGTAAAGTTACTGGGGCAATTGGCAGCTTTGTCCTCACTAGATATTTCACAAGCTATAATCTGTGTCTCTTTCAGGATGTTAATCTTGTGCAATTTTGTTGCTCAAAGACTCTTTTACTACAAAAGGGAACTCACTTGAAAGTGTCTAGCGTTAAAGATCATAACCAACCCTGGAAGAGTCTAAGAGAGTGCAGACCCTCCACCTTGAAAAAGAAGAGTTGTAAACATCTGACTCTCTAACCAAAGTAAACCCACCAACGTGGCATCTATAGCCAGGGCAAATCCAATCCTCTTCATTATTTCCCAGCTGTTCACACAGCCAGGGCACCTGCCACCTCCACGCACTAGTCCCCTGTGGCCCAAAGGCCACTTATGAGGCAGAGCAAATACCCTCATCCCCGTTTGGCTCCTGGGGAAAGCTGAAGGGCCGGTAGGTGACTTGCCCAGGGCCACACAGCAGCTCACTGGCGGAGGCGGGGAGAGAACCCAGGCGTCCGGGCCCCCAGGCTGGGGGGGAGGGGTCTGACCCCCGACTCCTCGCAGAGGGCGCGCGGAAGGCCACCGTCGCGCGAGAAGTCGGCGCTGAGGGAACGCGCTCCGTCTCCTAGCAGCAGCCTTCGCGGCCCCATGGAGCCCGGCGGGGAACGCGAGCTGCGGCGGCGGCACCTCCCCGAACTCAGGCACCAGGCGGCCGAGTATTATCGGAGCAACGAGGTCCCGCAACGGCTGGAGGAGGCGCTCAACGCCACGTTCTACCTGCGCCCTCCGGACCTCTACGGCCATCTGGTACCTACCGGGCGGGAGTAGTGCGCGGAGGCGGGGGGTGGCGGGTGGCTAATGCGCAGGCGCTGCACTACCTCTCCCCGCCCCCCCTTGACAGATCCCATAATCCCCCGCGCAAATACAAGTGGGCGGGGTAAGGTTGAGGCTAGGAGCTCTGCTCAGGGGGAGGGAGTGAGAACGAGGCTTACCCCCCTTAGCAGGGGCAGAGGGATGAGGCAGGTGGTCTTGGGGGTACCCAGCCTCCTGGCCTGGGCTGCTGTGGCCCTGCTCCAGACTGACCTTCCCATGAGATGGTGCTCGAGCCTAAGGGCACCAGCTTGCTCGACATTACTGCCAGGCAGGGCCGCCCAGAGGGGGGGGGGGGCAAGTGGGGCAATTTACCCCAGGACCCGGGCCCAGCAGGGGCCCCCACGAGAGTTTTTTGGGGCCCCTGGAGCGGGGTCCTTCACTCGCTCAGGGGGCCCCGGAAAACTCACGGAGCCCAGGCTCCCGGAGCTTCTTCGCTGGCCGGGGGGTCCTTCCTCTCCGGGATAGAAGGACCCCCCCACCCCGCCACCGCCGAATTACAGCCGAAGCGGGACCCGCCACCGGAGTGCAGCCGGGTCTTCGGCAGTAATTCGGTGGCAGGGGGGTCCTGCCGTTCCGGGACCTGCCGTCGAAGACCCGCGGTGGGGGCTGCACTTCGGCGGCAGGTCCCACTTCGGCGGTAATTCGGCGGAGGGGGGTCCCCGCCGTGGGTCTTTGGGGCACTTTGGCAGCGGGTCCCGGAACGGAAGGACCCCCGCCTCCGACTTACCGCCGAAGCGGGGCCCCCCGCCACCGAAGACCCCGGGCCCCCGGAATCCTCTGGGCGGCCCTGCTGCCAGGCTCAGCTCTTGGCTGTTTTTCATAAAGCCCCAGCTCCTGGATTCTTGGGATTAGGTGACAATTTCAGTTTCCACTGAAAGAGTGATCAGCCCTCCTGGTTGTGGAGCAAAGCTTAATAATGAGACCTACCTGCACCCCAGCAGTCCAGAAACCAGAGGACAAAGTGACCCCTCCTTTTATTTAGCTTAAAACAGATCTGTCACAGTTTAAAGCCTGGGGCATGGTTTTTGGATGCTTGGGGTTGTCACTGCTGGAATGGCAGTATTAGATGGCCCCTTTAACAGAGCTATTCAATCATGTTAAACTAGCTCGATTGAACTAACAAGAGATTGAAAAGCATTTTCTTTTGAGACTGTAGGCAGATGCTCCCACAGCCACAACTGTTGTGCAAACCTCTGCCACGCATCATAAGAATGAAGATAAAGGGAGTCTGGTTAGTTTTCACACTACTATTGGTATTCTGATCCCTGTGGGCCTCAGTAAAATGGACAAGAATCAGGCGAGCTTTACCCTGCAGCTGTTCAGCAAAGCTCTGGCCAGCAGCAGAGAACTAGTGTGGCCAATAAAATATCCACTTAGTATAATAGTGGAATGGCCAACTCCATACTCTAGAAGCTGTTTTAAAAAGATTGCCTTCCAATGCTTCCTCCTATACAAATGTGTCTATGATAATGAAGTCTTACATCTCAGGTATTATTCATTGCATTGTTCCATGTTGACCTCAAGTTTCATTACTCTCCCCGATAAGGTGTGACCACTATTTCCAGATTATGTTTTACTAGAAAGAAGGTAAATCAAACAAAATTCTATCATGCTGTGATAGTTGATTTTTTTTATGATACTTGTTAGGTATACCTCTGCCTCCTCACTGCAGTTTCCACACTGTGTACCACTCTATTCACCAGGATTGCATCCATAGCTACTCTGGTGTTTCTAGTTTCCACGTTATGGTTCAATTCCTACCTCACAAATCACTCCCTGGATTTGGTGATGATTCCTCTTCTTTGCTAAGACCAGCTCTCTTTAGAAACCCACAAGATTTAGTTCTTAGTCTTGTCTTTTCCCTCTTGGGCATTTAACGTATTAACACAGATGGAACTCAACTGTAAATAACTAATGATTCCTATGGCATCTTGACCAAGTCAGCTTGTGATATCATCTACATATTCAGCTGAAAAAAAGCTGAGACAATGAAATGCTTCTCTTGGGCAAGAGAGGCATTCACAAACAATCTTTTTTTCTCTATCCTTTTTCTTGAAGTCAGATCTCTCATTTGCTTCCTCTATAAACTTAGAAATATTCTTCCTCTAATTAACTTCTATTATGAAGGCAAAAGTGATAAGGCAGGTGAGGTAATATCTTTTAATGGACCAACTTCTGTTGGTGAGATAGACGAGAGACCAACAAAAGTTGATCTAATAAAAGATATTATGTCACCCACTTTGTCTGTCTAATATCCTGGGACCAACATGGCTACAACCACACTGCATACAACAATTAAGGCAAAAGTGGCAGACATGATGCCCTCAGTAACAGTGTATGCATAGCACTGCATATGAGAACCTCTTTTTGAAAGAAGGTGACTTTTTTGAGCCACCAGGATTGTTTGATAGTGGTTTTTTTCAGGAACACTTAGAGCTTAAATGGGATCTATAACATTTTACATCTTCAAAGTACTGTACATTAATATTTAGTTGACCAGTTAGCTAATAAATTAAGAAGTGTTACCGGATATTTAATGCTCTTTTAAGGCCAGAGCCTGTGAGTCATCCTCCAAATGGCTTTAGCAGAGTTGTTCTTGAGTAGGCTGGCTTTCTCCTCTGCCTTTCCCCCTCTGCTTTCTAGAGACAGACAGGTACAGTCTTTTTTCACGTGGCTTATTCAAGGACAGAGTGCCCTACATCTGCAACATCAGAAACTCCTTGGTGGGCCATCAGGCAGTGAGGGGCTTATTTTGTGTGTCAGTTTCAGGAGTAACTGCACCTTTATTCCTCCTCCATGGTCCACTCCAGGATTGCCCAGTCTTACAGCCATCACCTGTCTCTGGGCAGGAACCCATGTTCCACACCCTTCTGACCAGGAGCTTTAAGGATGCACACCCCCTGCCAAACACTGTGATATCCTCAGCAAGCCATTCGGTCTAACAGCCAGCACCTGTGCATTGCTTTCTTTCTGAGGGCTATGAACAGTGTATTGCCTGTAGTTACAAGTAAGCTTCGCAGAATTAGATGTTTATTTTTTTCTAATTGTGGATTATCGATTTTTATTTAAGATTTTTTTGATGATCAATTTGCATTTTTAAGATTTTTTTTATTTAACTATTTTTATTTTAACAGCTGTGCAGGACAGTGTTCAGATTAGGGCAGTGCTGACAGTGGGGATGCAGGAGGTCCTTGTGAAGCTGAGGGGCCAAAGACCCCAGGGTGCAAGGTACGGGATAAGCTTCAGTTGTCCTGGCCCCTTGCATTTGGAGTAGAGACTCCCAGCCAGGACTGGTAAGGAGGAGCATGAGCCCCAGCCACAGGGAAGCTACCCTGCTACTGAACAGTTCCTGCCTGGGAATGCTCTCACACTCTTGGTTGGTGCATGAGCGAATGGAGCCATGATAGCAGAGCTGCAGAGGGTTCCCTGCATAGCTGAGGGGCTAGTGGCACTGGATCCCTGCAGGCACAAAGTGCAGGGAAGACTGGGGTCCTGGTGCAGGAAAGCAGAGCTCAGGCCAGACTAGGGCCACGGGGCAGAGTTGTCATCCAGGGACAGAGCCACCACCATATCCAGGGACAACAACTCCAATCCAGAACCACGTCCTTCTCTGCACCTTGTGTCTGCAGGGATTGGATGTCACCGACCTCACCCACTCACTTACTAGTCAGAGGTGTGGGAGCTGTTCCTGAGCAGGAACTGTTCAGCAGCAGGATGGCCTCCCCTATAGCTGTGGGCTCATCCTCATCTTTGCAGTTCTGGCTGGTGGTCTCTGCTTCTCTAGATCAGGACAACCACAGCCTCCCCACACACATTGTGCCTGCAGGGATCAGGTGTCACCAGTCATGTGACCATGCAGGGAGCACTCTGCAACTCTGGTGTCATGGCCCTGCTCCCTCGCTACAGTGACAACAGAGCTGCAGGGCTAGTGACATCCAATCCCTGCAGGCACAAAGTATGGGGGAGGCTGCGTTCCTGGCAGGGCAGAACACAGTCTCTTAGCACTCCAGTGCCACGAGGGCTATTGAGGGCTCCCTCTAGTGCCACAGGAGGCATTCAGCAGTGGAGTGGCCTCCTCCCTGGCTGGCACCAGCTTACTCACTCCCATGACAGCAAGGTTGCAGAGGGCTCCCTGCACTGCTTAAAGGCCAGCGACACCAGATCCCTACAGATGCCATGTCTGGTACCAATTGATATTTTTTCAGTTGACTGCAGTGTGTCAGCTGAAATGGATGTTTACTGACCGTTATTGATTAAAACTGAATCCTGCCAAACCTAATTACAAGTTACCATGCAGCTTTTTCTCAGCAGAGCACGTTTATTCTTAGGGTAAAAGCATCACAGAGAAAACATAAAAAACAATGAAAGTTCTGACATGCTTATTAATAAACATATGAGAAATAATCCATCAGTCTTAGGGGGCCCAGATAGGCCAACACTCTTCCAACCCCACCCTCCAGGGTTGGTGTCCCCCTAGGATCTGTGGTCCTGTCCATTTGCTGAATCAAAAGGAAGGTCACAGGTGAATTCAAGCTCATTCTTTGAAACCCCTTTCTTTGTTTCCTAGTCTCTGGAAAACCCAGCCTAAAACAGTATATGCAAACCACCCCCAGGGGGTGGTATGTCTTGGAGTTGCATATAATCCTAGGAGTAGTCAACTCCTACTGTTTTTAAATTTCTGGAGGAGCTGTGGTAGCCTTCCCCCATGAAGTAGGACACAATCATACATAAAACATTCATAAATGTAATACAATATTCCTCAGCTATATGGCACAGGGCTGTAATATCTGTCACAATATGAACCTGAATAGAAATGAATAGTGCTATATAGATTGTCAGCAGTAAGTACCGGTATATGCCCAGATTCTAGAGTGGCTGGCTCTTAAGCACACAATGTAGGAGTAAGAATACTAAAGTATCCTGATGAATATCAAGACACAAAAATAGATTTACCCAATGATGGATTTAATGCTAACATAAAATGAAAGACTTATTTACACAGAAACTGATATTTTTAATCAAACTCTCTCTTTTCTTCAAGGCTAACTACTTCTCTAAATTTTCAAAACCTCCAGTAATATGCAAATTAATTGGAAGGAAGGTCCTTGATGGAGTTGGTCGACCAACATTAGAAGTGGAAATATTTTGCACAGTTAAAAACCATGAGAAGGTATGAGCTACATCTTATTTTGTTATATATCCTAACAGGACATTACAAAGAGATGCTCATCTCCACCATTGTTAATGATGGCTCATTTTAATTAATGAGGCAAAATGGAGGAGTTAAATGTGGATCAAGTTGCTGAATGAATTACTTTTGTAAGTCAGAAGTACCAAAACTCTGGTGAAAATTAACTACATTTACTCTTTTTGGAATAATAATGCTTTGTTTATATTTTAATTTGTAACCCACTTCTGATATTACATTGATGTATGTTGTCGTTTGTCATATAATTGTACCCCAGTCCTTGCCCTGTTATACTGCCACAGCAACCATAAGTAAAAACTCCTCTTGACTCCAATGGTGACAGGAGATAGCTTTTAGCATTTCTCACACTTGGACCCTAATTTAACTCATCCCCCCTACATAACATGAGCTTTGGAGTTCTTGCTTTTCTTTCTTTCTTTAAAATGTCTCAATGGCACCTTTCTCAGTCTTCTTAAACTGGCAATATTCTAGATGAGGCTGCTGTCCTGCAAACCCTCACGCATGTGCTCAGTAGCCCCACAGAAGTCAACAGAATTATTCATGTGCTTAAACATAAACACATATGTGTTTGCAGGATCAGGGCTGTCCCTGTTCTTGGAGATAGCTCTGCTTGCTTTTTACTCTTCATTTATTTTCATTCATATGTTTTGAGCTACATCTCTTTCTATTCCTACTACACTACTGTATTTCAGAAAAAAAGCATGCAGTCTAGTATTAACACAGTTCATGTGAATGAACGGGTTTTCACCCTGCGAGTTTAGGGAAATGTATGTTTCACTCCATTCAAAATATTGTTGTGTGTTCCAGAAATTCAAGACTAGTGCCGTGTTCCCCTCACATTAGCATTATTCTGCATTAGCATCCAGGGTTCTTCCATAGATGGCTGAATAGAGACACTGGATTTATGGCTTATTACAACAGTCTATATCCCACTAACAACCCGCTACCCCCAAGCTACTTTTTTTTTTACCCCTTCCCCCCCCCAGTGAATGGAGGGATGTTAAGAGACCCCTCACCTTGAATGGTCCATTGAAACATGTGTTAACTAGTTATGCTAAACAACCTGTTCCATCTTATATACCTCTACCTCGATATAACACTGTCCTTGGGAGCCAAAAAATCTTACCGCATTATAGGTGAAACTGTGTTATATTGAACTTGCCTTGATCCACCGGAGTGCGCAGCCCCTCCCCCCTGGAGCACTGCTTTACCGCGTTATATCCAAATTCGTGTTATATCGGGTGGCGTTATATCAAGGTAGCCGTGTATATAGCTGTGATACTCCCTGAACTGAAGAAGAGCTCTATGTAAGTTTAAAAGCTTGTCTCTCTCACCAAGAGAAGTTGGTCCAATAAAAGTTATTACCTCACCCATCTTATTTCTCTACTTCACTACAGATGGTAGCTGTTTACACTCTCCTAGAAGTAGAACTATGATTTACTTCATTGAAAATGCTCAGAAAAGGAGACAATTTATGTATTTTTTTTAATCCAGTTTGAAAAGTATTTAAGGTTCATTTTGTCTAACATCCTTAATGCAGAGTATCAGAGGGGTAGCTGTGTTAGTCTGGATCTGTAAAAAGCAACAAGGAGGCCTGTGGCACCTTATAGACCAGTGTTTCTCAAACTGGGGTCGCCGCTTGTGTAGGGAAAGCCCCTGGCGGGCCGGGCTGGTTTGTTTACTTGCCCTGTCTGCAGGTCCCGCCGATCACGGCTCCCACTGGCCGCAATTCGCTGCTCCAGGCCAATGGGAGCTGCTGGAAGCGGCATGGGCCGAGGGACATACTGGCTGTCACTTCCAGCAGCTCCCATTGGCCTTCAGCGGCGAACCACAGCCAATGGGAGCCGCGATCGGTCTGACCTGCGGTCAGGGCAGGTAAACAAACCGGCCCGGCCCGCCAGGGGCTTTTCCCTACACAAGTGGCGACCCCAGTTTGAGAAACACTGTTATAGACTAACAGATGTATTGGACCATAAGCTTTTGTGGATGAATACCCACTTCGTCAGACGCGTTAGTCTATAAGGTGCCACGGGACTTTTTGATCCTTAATGCAATCATCCTTAGGAAATTTGTAAAGGATGCACAGTAGTTAGTCACTGATCAAAATGGAGTTCACTTTAAAGATCACATTGTCATTATACGACACTTTTGACTTCAACAATAGACAGCCCTTGTACCATGATTAAGGTTAAGATTCTGTCATGGGTATTTTTAGTAAAAGTCAGGGACAGGTTATGGGCAACAAACAAAAATTCATGGAAGCCCACGACCTGTCCCTGACTTTTACTAAAAATACCCGGGTGGATAGAGGGGGACAAACAGTGCTGCCGGGGCTTTCCGCTGCTCCAACCCTGCTGCTGCTCCTGTGGCAGGGGCTGACCACTGCTGATCCAGCCCCAAAGGGACTGATCCAATCCCAGCTGCTGCTCCAGTGGGCCAGGGACCGCTGTTCCAGCAAGCCTGGGGCTGGCCAACCGCCAGCTATTCTGGGGCCACTGTTCCGGTGGCTCCAGGGCTGACAGCTGCTCTAGCTCTGCCCTAGAAGACGTCCCGGAGGTCCCGGAAAGTCACAGAATCCATTACCTCTGTGACAGAATTGTATCCTTAACCATGATTCACCAGCATTTATACTTGTTTGATACTGTCATTCACCCTCAGTTGTTAATGTAATTTATAGCCACATCTTCCTATAATATTGCCAGGTAAATAACACTTATGAAACTTATTTTGGCAGATGCTTGTTTCAGAAGAGGAAATGGATGCGAGGTTTTGAATTTTTTTTTTAAAGTTACCTATGGTCCTCTTTTTTTCAATTTTGTTTTGTACATTTGGCAATCTATTGTCAGTAATATTTGTAAAGAATTTCTATTGCTGAAAGATCTGGAAAAACACCAACTTGCACAGAGACGTTCATACTTCAGCAGACCTGAAGAAGAGCTCTGAGTAACTTGAATGCTTGTCTCTCTTACCAAAAGAAGTTTGTCCAATAAAAGATATTACCTCACCCACCTTGTCTCACAGTGAAAATAGCATTCTAGTGGTTAAAACACAAACTAGGACTCCTGGGTCTATTCCTGGTGCTGTCACTGTTTTAGGTCCAGATTCTATAATCTGATCCCTATCTCCATGCAGAGCCTCACTGAATTGGGATTGGACTGAGACACCATGTGCGTGTAAACTCTGTTGGCATTGATCACATCTGCAGGCTCAGGGTCAGTCACTGTCTCACTCTAAACCTTACTTTACCATCCTATAAAATGAGTATACAAATTATGTGACAGGAGAATTAACACATAAGTAATATTCATAAATGGTTTGAGAATGTTAGATGGAAAGCTGTAAGTGCAGAAGTACAAGAAACCAAGAAAAAGCCTGAATTATGGGATCAATTAAGTTCCTGGGAGGGGGGATATGTTTAAGCCTATATCATTTTAATCTTTTAAAGTGACATTTCAAAGTTAGAAATGGAAGCGTCTGTAAGCTTTTCACAATCATTTTGCAGAGCATTTGTTCCACTGTGGTCTCTTCTCACTCGGAAATCCTTGAAAATGCTTCACCTGAAGCAATTGATGCTGATGAGAACGAAAGGAACGACTCTATTAATAGAGCCCTGGAATGGGTAAATGGATCACTGAATGAAATGCTTAGAGACCTGCAACCTGCTGACCAGTGTAAAGCTGATGAGCTGCTTGGGTAGGTCTTGCATATCATTTCACTGATTTTTACTGGAGTAAAACAAATTCTTGCAAATAATTGTAAATAAATAATTTGTGCAAAATCTCAATATTTTTTCTAATGTTATTCCTAATTCTTTCTACACAATATTTCTAGGATATTATTGCCACTAGAAGCCTTGCACTATATTATTTCCAGTGCTGTATATTTATATAATGTGGAGTTCATCCCAGCCTGCACAAAATCCAGAAAAACCAGCATTGTGCAGAATACAAAGATGGGAGTTAGGAATACACCTCCAACACACACACACACATCCTGCTTTTGGACATGACCTGGAATATCAGCCATAGTCCCCACATTGGATCCATGTAAGGAACTGATCCAGTGCCCACTGAAGTCAGTGAGAGTCTTTCCATTGATTTCAGTATGCGGTAGTACAGATCCAGTGGTCTTTCCCTCAGCAGCTCATGGAGCTTTGGTTGGAATCTTACTCAGCCAGCAGCTTGGCCACTGCCTCTAGTGTGCTGCAGGATATAAGTAGTGTGAAAGGCCTTCCATGGGCCCTCAGCATTGCGATTAATTTTATACATAGTGTATATACAAATCTCTGGTTTTGATGGAGTACTCTTTCAAAGTAGTCCCCTCTGAGAGGATATCTAAGGCTTTACCTTGGGATCATTATCAACCTCCATTTGTTTCTGTTTTAAGTTTCTGATTTCTGTTTTATGCTTCCTTGGAAAATACCTATTCTGTAATCAAGTTCATTTGCATTTTTCCAAACAAACTTCTTGTGATCTTGGAGAAATTATGAAGCAGTGGAGAATGGTAATATTTTCCCATTTATAACACATTTATCTGGTCTTTTGTAAGAAAAAAATATAGGCTAACCTGAAGTGCCCCAAAAGGTGTTTTGGCTGTGGTTCGCTGCTCTGGACCAATGGGAGCTGCTGGAAGCAGTGTGGGCTGAGGGACATACGGCCCGCCACTTCCAGCAGCTCCCATTGGCTTGCAGCGGCGAACCACAGCCAGTGGGAGCCGCGATCGGCCGGCCCTGCTGACAGGGCAGGTAAACAAACCGGCCCGGCCCACCAGGGGCTTTCCCTACACAAGCAGCGACCCCACTTTGAAACACACTGCTCTATATGTTGCTTCCATTGTATACAAACAGCTAAAATACAGCCACTTCTAAAGCAGCAGCCATATAACCAGAGCTCAACTCTAGAAAAAGATGACCTTTTGGATAAGCAAATTAAGCCAAATTCTGACACTTTGGGGAAGTGTCATGGGATTTTTAATATCCATGCAAAGCAAATAAGCCTTCCTTTTGAGGGTCTTCTCTGTATAGAGATCACATTATTTACCTTGGAAGGATAAAGAGCTGAGTCAATCTTGCTGGGTTTGAAGGTGTTTTTGCACTTCAACCTGGTTGTTTAGACCACTAAGCCATCTCCTCTGAGTTTCAATTCAATAAGATATGAAATAGCTGAAAAATGAGGTTTAATTACTAAACAGCATTGCCACCCTCATTCGAATATGTATACTTTGCCCTTCTGCTACTTCTGTCCAAAGTTTTCAAAGTACATATCTATTAAGCCTTATAACATCCCTTTGTGATGTGTATTATTAAACCTATTGTAGAGATGGCTAGATTGAGGCACAAATAAGTTTATTGACTTTCCCAGGTTCACACGAGGAGTCAGCAGCAGAACCATGAATAGATCTTACTTCATCTCCCAGCATGTGCTTTTCCCACTAGCCCATGCCTGCTCCTCATTTACCTAAGAATATTCCTAAGCAACTGTGATAAATGAAGGTGGAAGGTAGCTTCCTTTTATGGAAACCCAGCCAGTTAGCTATAAGATCCCTCTGGGTAGCTGTTGTCTACTTGCTTTACCTGTAAAGGGTTAAAAAAAACCATAGGTAAAAAAGGGAGTGAGTACCTGACTAAAAGAGCCAATGGGAGGGCTAGAACTTTTTAAAATTGGGAAAAAACATTCCCTTTATCTATTTGTTGTTGTTCTCCGGAAAGAGGAGACACAGAGCAGGAACCAGGCTGAACTATGATGTAGGAAACTTTAAGCCAGGTATGAAAAACCATCAGATCATACCTAGAGATTGCTTATCTGAAACCCCAGATATTTAAGTCAGTCATGGGCGATCTAGGAAGATGCGATTAGTTTATTTGTTTTGTTTCTTACTGACTCCTCTGTGCTAACCCCGGGTGCTTTTGTTTTGCTTGTAACCTTTAAGCTGAACCTCAAGAGAGCTATCTTGATGCTTAATTTTAAAAAAAAAAATTTTTTGATCTAGCAAAAAGCCTGATTTCCAGATGTATTTTCTTTGTTTTTAATAAAATTTAACTTCTTTAAGAACAGGATTGGATTTTTGTGTCTCTAAGAGATTTGTGCATATGTTGTTTAATTAGCTGGTGGCAACAGCTGATTTCCTTTGTTTTTCTTTCTCAGCTCTTCCCTGGAGTTGGGTGTGAAAGTGCTTGAGGGTACCTCACTGGAAGGAATTCCCAAGTGCGCCTTTCTGTGTTCTCAAAAGGGGTTTGTTTTTTTTTGCATTTGGATGGTGGCAGCATCTACCCATCCAAGGTCAGAGAGAAGCTGTAATCTTGGGAGTTTAATGCAAGCCTGGAGTCGCCAATATTAATTTTTAGAATCCTTGCAGGCCCCCACCTTCTGCACTCAAAGTGCCAGAGTGGGGAATCATCCTTAACAGCAACTAATCATTATGCCTTTTCTTTTCCCATCAGTGAATACTTTGCAAAGAAGGTAGAAGAAGAAAAAGAAAGAAAGGCAATTGAAAAGGAAGAACAAGAAGCAGCAATTTCTGCACCTGCATATGTTCCAGCTTTATCAGCTGTAACACCATCTGGCAAAAAAAAAGGAGTCAAATTAGGTTTTAGTTGATTTTCTTCTAATATTTTTTGCAAGATAGTAATCAATAAAGATGCTAGCATACCTTCTGTAGCTCCCGATGGGCACTGAAGGGTAGCAATGCTTCTCTACAGTGCTTTTGTAGCTGTATCCCAGATCTCCTTACTGGCCACTAGCTGCAGTTCCTCTCTCCCAGAGCACCAGTCAGCAATGAGAATAAGTCATCTCCACTGCAAAGCTTGGGGCAGGGGGAGAAGAGAACAAAGTAGGCTCAGTCAACCACATGGGATAGTGTAACGGAGCCTCTTTCCAGGTTGTGATTGGCCTAGCCGGGGGGGTGTCTACTCTTCATCCTGGGAATGAGAATGGAGGAGAATGTGAATGAAAATGATGGGGGAGGAAGTGGGAACCATAGGAATAAACAGGAAAATGCGAGTGGAATGAAGATGGGGAGAAGAAACAATGGGGGGAAGAGAAGAGATATTGGGGAACACAGAAACGGAATGAAGAAAGGGGGAAGAATGGAGGTAAGAAGGCAAACTGAGAACACAGAGGAAAAGGGAGGGGTCTGTGAAGAGGGAATCAGACAGTGAGACAGTGTGGAGAGGAAAAGCAGAAAGAATAAAGACAACGAAGGGGAGGGGGAAGAGAAAGTGGTATGAGCAAAGGAAAATGGGTGGTAGAGACCAAAGGTAATAAATATATGGGCAAAAGTAAGGAGCAAGAATACTTACATGCGACCTTCCTCAGAGAAAGGGCCTCCTTTCTATTATCTTCTTTCTGTGGAATTGGAGAGTGAGCCATCACCTCTGCTGCTGCTGCCTCATCATGTTTATCTTGTTAGTGTCTTCTTACTTATCGTGTAAGATCAGTGTAATTTCTTGATATTGTGTTATAGATGTGCACATTAATGCAAATATACATCCACTTTTCAATTTAGATTATTAGATATGCTATCCACAGTTATCACGTCCATCCTCAGATGTCATCTTTTGCTTCACACAGTAGTTTTAGTGGGTTTTGATAGCCAAATGTCATTGACTACTTAGTTTCAATAGTTACCGTTGATTTCTTGCTGAATGTAAAAATCGAAAAATTTACACTTATTTAAGCCAGTTTTGGCTATTAGAAGTCAGTGGATATGGCTACTGACTCACAGTGAAGCAATAGCAGATACTCAACTGCCGTTAGCTGGTTTTAGAATGTACTCTGTCTGGTTGCATGTGGCACAAAAGGCAGTTTCCTACAAAGAATCTTTGGAGGACAAAACAACTCTTTGCTTTAGCTTTTGATCATTCACTTACTGCGTCCCTATTTGTGCTACTCTTTACCCTGTAGGTATAAATGGTGTAGAATCTATCACATGCTGTAAATGTAGTTCAGGTCCTATTTTGGTGAATCTTCACGTACAATACTATAAATGTACTCTGTTGCATTTGTATTTTGTTACTGAAAATTGCTCTGTGATTCTTGTATGAAGGGTCAGATTTTCAAAAGAGCATGTATTTAGGAACCAAAATAAATGATAAGATTTTCAAAGGAGATACATTGGATGCTGAGCACTTTTGAAAAATTTAGCCCAAATTGTGGGTGTTGAACACTTGAAAATCTGGTCCCTTCAGGTCATGGTTTAAGGGTGCTATATTCTTCTACTTAATGTTGCTTAGCAGAAAACAGAAGATGCACTTTGTCTCAGTGAGCTTATAATGTAAACTAGATAAATGCAGAAAATGATGAGAACAAGAAGGGAAGGGAGGGATGAGGTTTACAACAAATAAAGAACATGCAAAATGTGCTTTGTGTATGGAGCTTGAAAGATCAGATTATTGCATCTAAATACAGAGAAGGGTAAAAGATAAGATATAGAGATCAGTGGTTAAAAGCAAGCTGAAGGAAGTGAATTTTGAGGAGGGATTTAAAATCGGAAAGGAGGTGGAATGCATTGTGCAGTTGGAGATCAAGATAATCCCAAGTGATGAGAGCTGCAAGATACAACAAAAAATACATTGATTAATTGAAATAAACATCAGATTAATATTTAAGATTGTATTAGTACATCAGTTAATATGCATAACATTTAAATGGCAATATTTTACTTATTTGTAGGATGCTGATATTGTAGGTACACAACTGAATTTTAAACTGAGAAAACATTTCGTAAATATTCTTAATCACATTAGGGAAGAAGAGTTCTGTTGCAGAGAAACCAATCTCACCTGCAGAACCTATCGAACCAGTGCTCTGTGGCAGCATAGCCATTGCAGGATTATCACTCGCTGTTGCTAAAACTGGTGCCACCATTAACAACACACCTTTGTACCTACATCTTGCATTGATGAAACATGATCTGGTAATTGTCAGTATATATATTTTTTCATTTTGTCTTAGCTGTAGTCACTGTTGCAGAGTTGTGTACTTCAGGAATGTTCAGTGAAAAGCTGTATAGTTTGATATCCATTGTCAGATGACTCCTTATATGACATAATCCAAAACTCATTAAGGTCAATGGAGGGAATCTTTCCACTCACTTCATTGGGCTTTGGATCAGATCTGTAGTGAAAATAAAGAAGAAAACACTTGGTTAAACAATAAGAGTTAAACAGTCTTATTTTCACATGGCTTTCTCAATTTCAGGATTTGCCTAAGGAGTTGACTATGCCGCTACCAATGGTCACTCTGTTGAGCTGTGGAAAATCATCATCTGGAAAACTGAAGTTAATGAAAGAAGTGATGCTCATACCACCCGCAGAGTTAACAGTTAAACAAGTACTGTATGCTACTATTTTCACTTGAATTTTATGACATCGTAATTTATTGACCTCATACCTTTTAGATACAGTCCTGAGAAAGTGATTATTTATTTCTGTTTATGGGTGAGGGCAAAGTTCCTTTAACAAAATGTTATTGCAGAACTGAATAGTTAGAATATGGAATGTTTTATATTGCAGATCTCCAAATACAAAGTATGTGTGTCTAGTGGATTACAGGAATCAATTCAATTAAAAGCAGCAGCAGAGTTTTGTAATAAAATGGAAGCATATAATAGGCTTGTATAAAATGAAACTTGCCATTCATAGGTAATAAATCATATCATTCAGTGCACAGCACACAGTTAAAGGATGACTCCAAGAAAAGTACACAATTAGATATAAAAATCTTTACCAACAAATTGTTTTTAAAATGGAACTATGTAGAAGGGAAAGCAGAGAAGAACAGAAACCCATTAAAGGGCAGGAAGGGTGGATAAGGGCAGGCTGGGTCAACACCTTACTTGCTTAACAGTATTGGCATTAAAGAATATATATCTGCACAAGATGCCCACATTAAAGCTGTACTTTCTGTTTTGTATGTCAATGACCTGAACAAAGTAGCTGAGCTTTACTCTTGTTGTTTATTATTGTCACCATAACCTATTGCCTCCTGAGTACTTGAGGGGGGAGCAACAAGAGATTCTTTGCTACAACATGCAGTAGCAAGCATAGTGTGCCCTCTGTGTAGTTATGTTATCGACTGTGACCTCTGTCTCCACTAGTGCACCTGTGTAGGCATGATTAACATAATATGAAGGCATAGGATTTATGAAGGGGGAGGGTTAATCTTTTCCCTATTCAGTTGAAGAGGAAGGATGGTCTTGTGGTTAAGTAGTAGACTGTGATTCAAGATTGGGGTTTATTTTCTGACTGTCACAGCCTTCCTCTGTGAGTTTAACCTCTTTGTGCCTCCATTCCTTGCTTGTAAAATGGAGCTCACAATACTTTCCTACTTCACAGAGTTGTGGAAGATAAATACATATGTGTTTCTGAAGTGCTTAGATGCTAATCTCATAGGGCTTGTCTACAAAAAGACACTCAGAAAAATTAATCCAAATTAACTAAAAGTGTGAATTTAAAGTAGGTTAGTTAAACTGTATTAAAACCCTGGGTGGACACTTTGATTCAGAAAGTGAATTACTCTAAAGCGAATTAAGACCATTTTAATTCTGAATAAGAGCGTCCACCCAGGGGTTTCATGCAGTTTAACTAATCCACTTTAAAACTTAATTCAGATTAATTTACCAGAGTATCCCTGTATAGACAAGCCCTTACATAAATAGATCTAGGGAAGTGCTGATTAGTAGGCATGGGCAGATATATAGATGATATTTGATCCCTGAATACCATCACCTCAACAAGCTTGTGATCCTATCCACTGGAGACTCTTTCTCTCAGCACATCCCCTTAGCTGAAGTTATATGGGGGTGGAGCATAGTCAGGTAGCCTTCTTTCCTGGTGCCTGCATCACTTTTTGAGTTTTGGGGCAGTCATCTAGCTTTTCCCCTCCTGTTAGTTCTTAAGGGGGCAGACCAATGTGGCTGCTGGTTGTTAATTCAAGTAGGGTTCTTCTTAGGGTTCTGCCTACTCCCATTCAGCAAGACAAGGAATCATTGGTCCTAGCACCACTGCTACTGGCCCTCTAACATTGGAGAAGCTTGCCCAAATCAGAAGGGCATGGATAGTTTGTGATTTTTGTGTATGCTAATCAGAGCTACAGAATAAAAATTTACACTGGAATGTGTGCATTAGGATCTACGTTTTTTTTAAAGTAAAAGAAAAAATTCTCATGTTTTTATTTACATTCTTAATCCAAAATAATAATTCTGTTTTGGATGACTATTGTTATTTAATTTAAAGGGTATTGAAAGGCTTCTGGAGATTCAGAAACAAATGATGAGATTGCTGGATCCTGTAAGTAAAGGGGTAAGATAAATATCAAGGGTGTTTTTGAGCGATGTAATCTAAGTGTAGCAGAGTACTCAGAAGGTGCTGTAACTATTTTTTTTAAAAGAAAATAAATTACACATGTGAGTGCTCACTGGGAGGGAAGGGGTGAGATGGGTGCAAGAGTAAGTGGTAACAAGGGAAGAGAGGGTTGGGTCTGCTGTGAGGGATGGGGGTATTATGGGGAGGAGAGATAAATGGAAATGAGTGGAGGGAAGGGAAGAGGGCTTGGGGGCTCAACTAAAGAGGCGAGGGTCAGAACTGAGAGGGTGGGAAGGGAAAAGACAGGTGGAGTTGTAGAATATGAGGGGTAGCAGAGGAAGTTGGGGGCTTAGGGAACTGGGGGCTTGTCAGCCCTTCTGTGTACATGTTGGACTAAGGTGGAGCTCTGCACCTCAGCTCTACACCATTGCTGGCTGTGTATTCTGGGATCTGGGGGACCCTGCTTGTCTTTGGGTGTCTGAGCCCTTCTCCCTGAAATCCAGAAAACGAGTAGTTAAGATACATATCACCTCTGTGTGGAGCGTGCGGTGGAGGGAGCCCAGTTTGGAGGAGGGTTGGATTGGGTGGACTTGGGGCATGGCTAGGGAAGCTTGACTGAAGCAGGGGCAGATTCCCAGCTTGGGATGGGTAATGGGTGTGAGGGCCTAGCTTAGTGCAGCTTGGGCTATATAACTAAGCTGGTGTGCCACCTTCCAGTAAGCTGCTCCTGTGATATGTGCATGCAGCAGCACAGAGCAGGAGATAGCAAGGAGCGACTTCTGGCTTCTGAAGTGCCAACTAATGGCTTAATGGGATGGGATGGGAAGCTGGAAATGTTGGAGGGGCTTTATGTTGTGGGGAATGGTGGGATAAAGGGTGGAGAATGAGTGAAACACAAGTCTCTCAAACTCTTAAAGTTATTGTAACCACCATGTATTAAAACTATCAAAGTTTGGGGACATAGACCATGGATGAGTTTTCTATGACCGGCCCTGGTAGCAACTACACATTGTGCTTTGAAACGTTTGCAACATTATCCCTATTCCATGACAATAAAATGTACGGAATGGGGGAGGAGCTATGAGGAATCACATTGCAACTATGTGACCTAGTGGGAAGACTACTGGACTGGGACTATTACTAGCTCTGCCACTGGCCTGCTGGGAGACTGTTGGCAAGTCACTTCACCTCTCAGTGTCTCAATTTCTCATCTGTGAAATGGGGATAATGACGTAAAGTTCTTTGAGGTCTACCAATGGAAAGCACCATATAAAACTAGGGTTTTTTAATTATTACCTAGCCACAGAAGCATATCCATTACAAACCTAGGTGAAAACTATAACCGTCTGAATGAACACAAACATCTACTAACAAACATTTTTCTTTGTGTTAATGAAGTTTATTGCCATTTTCTAATTTTTTTAAACAGAGTTAAGGTTGCCTGATGATATCTCATGCACTTCCAGAACACTGAGTTCAGCAAAACTCAAATGTCTGAAAGCCAGGAAATAAGAGTTCAGGTAAATGCTGATGCAGCCTTAACTCTACTCTCTCTGAGTGGTGCCCATAATACACACACTCCCAAGTGCTACTTCGACTTGCCCTATGCTCAAACACGCAGCCTACTCTCCTGACAGAGTATCACACTTGTCAAATTTAACAAATCGCTTCCCACCCTTTTACAACTCCTTCACACTTGCACATAAGATACCACCTAAACCTATACTTTCCCCTATCCAACATTAAATCCACAGAGTTCTTTCATATCTCACCTTTCTACTGTCAATACCCATGGCAAGAAGACTCCAGTGCCCTGCTACTGACATAACCTACACAATTCTGTATTGAAATGATGCAGATTAGAAACTCAAGTTACCCATAAACCTCTCTCCTTCGATAACATACATGAGGGGACTGAGACCCAGATCTCTTCATATAAAAATCACAGCTCTTCCAAGCTACTCCATTTTATTCCTCCACCACTTAGTACAGCTGCACTACACAGTGAATGCATCTAGAGTGCATACAGATAATTTCCAGTGGTTATTGCCAGCTCTAGGGGGCATTTATCTTAACTCTGTATTTTCTGGTTTTCAGAAGTTTTAGTTTCACTGCACTTGACATTCTGGAAGGGCATGAGCCAGGCAACCTTAAGTGCGTTAACAGTGTATTTTGCCATCTCTCTCTCTCTCTGTCTCTCTCTCTCTCTCACACACCCCGTTTGGTGACATTGAACTTTAATGAGAAATGTAGAATGGAACATTTTCACAAACACGAGATAACCAGCTATTCCATTATCCTTACAAAAACACTGCACTAAGAAGGAACCACATTCCAGCATAGGTACAATATAAAAGAAATGACCCTGATCCTGCAAAGACACCTTTAACTTTACACGCAAAATAGTTCTACTGAAGTCAGTAGGATTATTGACAAAGTGTAAAGTTAAGTGTGTGCATACATTTTTTCAGGACTGAGGCCCTAGTTATTCTTCTTGTGCATAGTCAGTCCAGATCCACACTTTTGGGAGCACATGTGCAGTTGGCATAGAAAATGAAAATTCTCTGGAAAAAGCAGCAATGCACATTCTTCATTGAAATGAACATTTGGAGATGAGTTATTGTGTGGTAATAAAACAACATCATTACTTTGTATTGTACACAGAATACTCCTCTTCTGTGTTTTCCAAAATAATGTTTTCTAACCTAAAGGAGTACACTTAATGTTATGAAATCAAAGTTGATCAACTCTTTTTTTTTTCTCTTTTCTCTCCCTGAAATAATTATGTAATTCTTGGATTTTCCCAAACAAAATCATTGCTTTTCTTCAATGCCAACAGTCCAGCCCTCAGCTAACAGACAGTAAAAAAGGCAGCGCGCGTAGTGCAGTGAAAAAAGCTCCGGTAAGAAAACAGATTTTAGTTTTAAGCTTCCAGAGGATTATTATGAACAACAGGAAGCCCAAACATACTACGTTATAAAATGTTCATTGACAGGGGCCTCTTTAAAAGGTCAAAGTCAAGACTTCTAAATTCCAGATAGGACACATTTTGTATAATCTAATAGGAAGTGTTTTTTGGATTTTATTAGCTAACACTGCCCCCTCTTCCCCCCCCAAAACAGGAGGGGGTACTCCACATGGTTCATCACATGGAGACCCTGATGCATCATATGCATAGGGGAGGGATTTGGGAGGCCAGTGAGGAGGCAGAGAGCATGACCCTCTCACTACATAGATTATTGAGACAACTGCATGTAAAGATTGTCCCTGTGTGTTGCTTCCTATCCCTGGCAGCACAACTACCTGGGAAACCACTCTACCTTTGATTTACCACACCCCTCTGAAAGTAGTAGAAAATTGTATTGTCAAGCTTCTATTTAGGTATTATAAACAATTAAAATCAAAGCTATTAAAATAGCAATGGATTTTGGGGTGAGGATTGTTATACTGAAGTTTTGGGGCTTTTGCTTAATATAGAAGGGTGTTTTGGTTTAATTCTTTTTTAGCCTGAAGCGGTTGGTAAAATGGTATTTTGAGAGTTGGCTGTGCAGTAAATAAATCCCCAAAATGCATGAAATGTCAATATACTATTTTATCAAAAAGCACATTGTTTTAAGTAATTTAAATCATCCATATAAGGGACTTCTATGTTTTGTTTCTTTGTGTCTGTATATAACACAATGCTAGCAGGCACTCATTTAGCCTATAGCAGTTCAAGACTGAGTCCCTGTTACATCCTGGTTCAAACATAGCCTGTTTTCTAGGGCAGATGAATTTTAGACTACTTTTTTGCTTTACTTAAACAGTTCACAAGGATGAAATTAGAGATGGATGTCAAAGGGCTTGGCTACACTACAGGTGGTACAACAGCACAGCTTCGGCACTGCAGCTAGCCTCATAGTATTGACCAGGGGTCGGCAACCTTTCAGAAGTGTGCCGAGTCTTCATTTATTTACTCTAATTTAAGGTTTTGCGTGCCAGCAATACATTTAAACATTTTTAGAAGGTCTCTTTCTACAAGTCTATAAGATATAAACTATTGTTGTATGTAAAGTAAATAAGGTTTTTAAAATGTTTAAGAAGCCTCATTTTAAACTTAAATTAAAATGCAGAGCCTCCCGGACCGGTGGCCAGGACCTGGGCAGTGTGAGTGCCACTGAAGATCAGCTCACGTGCTGCCTTCGGCACACGTGCCATAGGTTGCCTACCCCTGGTATAGACACTTGTTACAGTGACATTTTCTCCTGTCCCTGTAGTTAATCCGTCCTTTCAAGAGGTGGTAGCTAGGTTGATGGAATAATTTTTCCATAAACGTAGAGTATGTTTGCACTGCAATTAAAACTCAGTGGCTGGCCTGCATCAGCTGACTCAGGATTGCAGGGCTCAGGCCAAAGGACTGTGTAACTGCAGTGTATATGTTTGGGCTTGTACTGGAGCCTGAGCTCTGGGGCCCTCCTCACTTGAAGTGTCTGAGAACTCAGGCTCCAGCCCAAGCCTGAACATCTACACCGCAATTAAACCTGCAAGCCCAATCCCTGCGAGCCCAAGTCAGCTGACACAGACTAACTGGGGGTGTCTGATTGCAGCATAGACATAACCTTAGCAGGATCTGTACTGGGGCTTGGGTCAGTTTAACTACTTCTCTTAGGGACATAGCTAGATCAACATAAGTTTTAGGTGTAGACCAGGCCTCAGGAGGAAGGAAAAATAAAGAAATTGAAAAGAAACTATTTAGAGAAATTATATGAAAATACAAACTTAAGCCTTATTCTGGGAATATGATAGCATTCAGGTGGACTGCTTCACTCATGCACTATCCATTCCAGGATCATATTCTTATCTTAATGCTATATCTAGATAACTATGAGTGAAATAAATTGCCTTTTCACTTCCTCCATCCCGGTACAAGACTCTCTATCTCACAGTAATCTGAACTGTACCCATCTCTCCAAATTTTATATTTGAGAGAAGGTCCCCAACTCAGTCTCTGTAGCTAGTCTTCTGCTCCTTCTTATGGGTCTTACTCCTTCAAGATCTCTTGAGTTTAGGCAGAGACACTGTGTCATCTTCCAACTAACTTCTTCCTCAATAGAACCCAGTTCTGTTGAGTTACCTTAGCAATGTCTTGATGTCATTCTTTAGAATCCCAGGTCTACAGCTATTGTAGTTATTCAGATCAGCTGTGCTCAATCTGTTTAGGTGGTAGCATCAGTTTACCAGTCTAAGATTTCAGCTGTACTTGCTAGTATATTCAGTAGTATGCGCTGTAACCTGCTGACAAGCAGGGGCTACAGCACATGAAGGAGTCCAAGTTCCATTGTGGGACAGAGCACTCACAAATGAATTTGTAGTACAAAGGCTCTGCATCAGGGTAGAGCCAGGGGAGCCTGAAGTTCATACACCTGTTGTTAAGAAAGAATCATTTATTACACAGACATAGTCCCATGAGGTCTCTGAAGGAGAGCTCTATGTAAGCGCGAAAGCTTGTCTGTCTCACCAACAGACGTCAGTCCAATAAAAGATATTACCTCACCCATCTTGTCTCTCTAATATCCTGGCACTAACACAGCTACAACACTCATTTATTACATAACATTCATAGCAGTACAGTTTATAAAGCAACACAATTTTTGTAGCTGATTAAGCACCAAAGCAAAGCTGAGACACTTGATTTAGTACAAATCTGTTTATGGCTAGTATATTCCCACATGAGAAACATTTTGTCCGATGTTCAACACGATAAAGACCATAACAGCTATATTTCCCGCAACAATTTGTTTCCTCATGAGGGCTTGAAAGAGCTGTACTACCTCTTGAACGTTCCAATGGTGTCACGTTGGGGTAACGGACAAGGATAACTGAGTGGGAAGTGAGTTTAAAATTTAAATGACAGTTGGAAGGAAAAGGAAACAGTTGTGTGGAAAAGGCATAATCTGCAGCAAGGAAAATTTTTTTCATAGCATGCACCACTTCTTAATGGAGATTGCTGGGGGGGGGGGGATCCACAAGGCAATCACAGATGTGCAGACCAACTTCCATTTGTAATTTCATAACAGACTTTTGGCAATTACAAAATTTGCTTATGTGGAAAGGCAATATTAAGAGAGCTTACACAGTATTTTGGTGGTCCTTTAATGAACTGTAGCAGCTGGAAACAGGTGAGCCAGAACCCTGGGACCAGCCATAGTTCCACAGACTAGCCTTCCTTCCATGGACCAGCTTTTGGTAACCTCTCCTTATATAGGGTATTGTCCATAAGGTTTTCAGTATCAGTTGTGAGGGGAGAACGTTATATTTTTCTGAGCTGAGGTTGACTGAAATCCTACTGTCCTGTAGCTACATATATGTTAATACAGACATTGTTTCTGTTTTATTTCCAGCCATCGGTTTTGAAGAGAATATCCCATTTGGGGTGCTTAATAACAGGGTGCGATAGTCTAGAACAACCTCTGATCTTACTGCAAACAGCTTGCAGGAATCTAGGTCTGGAACTAGGAATAGATGTACATTTAGCAATAAACTGTGCTGCTCATGAATTGATGGACTATGTAAGTTATTTTTAATATCTCTTCTTTAACTGATTTTAAAGTGATTGCTTATTGCTTCTTATTTGTTTTGCGGTAGCACATAGATGTCACAACCGCATTGTGTTGGGCAGTGTACACACATACAACAAAGACAAGTCCTCTGCCCCGATACACGAGGCTTTGAACATGTAGCCCCCTGTGGTGTGCACCACCCAAGACAGCAGAAAATGTTATGGGTGAGTGGAGGGAAGCAAGCTTCAGGGAGACCACTCAGTTGTCTCATCCCCTTGTGTACTGTGCAGCAGAGCTCTGTAGTGACTCTCTGCACATGAACATGGAGAACAAGGGACAGCTAGTGTGATGAGACATACCCATACCTACTAACAGAATGGGTACCCAGGAATAAAACCTTGCATGGAGCAAGGCACACTGGCATATGACCTGGCATAGCAGCTGTGGCTCGCTTTAGAGACACTTGGGACAGTTGTGGCTAAATCATCCATCCCTTTTCATGTGGGGTGTGGCCCATTATTCACAGTGTGGCCTTTAGAATTTAAATACTGAAAGGCTAATTGTGCCAGCCAGCATTACTCCTATTTTTCTTGGTTTGAGACTTTTCTGATCAATTCTTGTCAATTGTAGCAATGCTTTAATGGATAAATATTCACTACTAGTTAAATCAAGCAAGCCAAATTCATTTCACTTATGATCTAAACTGGATGTGAGTCCAAATTTCCAAAAGAGCCTTCATTCATACCAGCGTGCAGATTATATGCCTAGCTTCCACCACCCACTTTGCCTTTAAATGTCTAAATATCTTCATATTCTGCAAAGTAATGGATTCCTGCTGTAATCCATTCACACTATTCTCCCCCCTCCCAACCCCGTATTTTATTGTACACCACCTGTTATGCTTTAAGGCTATACACACATCAAGGTGTAGGGTACAATCTAATCTGTAAAAACAAAAAAACACTTGCAGCAGCGAGTCTCAGATGTGGGCTCGTACTACAGGGTAAAAATAGCAGTCTAGGTGTTCCTGCTGGGGCTGAAGCCTGAGCTCTGAGACCCAGTGAGGGGGGTGAGACTCAGAACCGGGCTCCAGCCTGAGCAAGGAATGTCTTCACTGCTATTTTTAGTCCCGTAGCACAAGCCCTGTGAACCCAAGTTAATTGACCCAGTCTCTGAGACTCGTTGGTGCAGGTTTTTTGTTTTTGTTTTTCTTGCAGCGTAGATGTACTCAAATACCTGTTCTGTCTGGCTTAGTATTTAATGAGTTTTTTTTAATGTTTTTCTGTCAATGACAGAAACCCTTCATTTTTAATATCAGACATTTTATAAGACGCTTGTGGTGTGTAACAGAAACCGTGCCAACTGAGGTCAATTTGGCACACCCAGAAATCCTATTTTAAAATGAACAGAACCTTAAATGATTAAATAACGGGAACTGTCATAACATTAATGGTGTGTGAAAGTGATGAAAGCTAAAACTTCTCCTGTAGTTTGGCATTCTGCCATTAATTCTACCACTACCTAGACAGTATTGCCAACCTCAGGTGTGCCAAAATCATGAGTCAGGTCCCACAAATCATGTGTGGCATAAAAACAATGTATTTTGCTTCTTTTTCTTTGCCCTCTGGTTTCTGAGCCTTTAGAGTGCACTCAGTTCATGTTTTCAAGCTTTTTTCTGCACCCATTAGGGCTAGAAACTTTTTTCACAAAAAAAAAAAAGTTTTTGTGCAGTGTCTTATTCAGCAGCAGAGGCTTTCAGAAAAATGCCAAATAGTGTAAAGCTCACAATAAAATCACGAGAGTTGGCAACACTACCTAGGACATAAAAATAGCATGAGGTAAACTCCATGCACCTCACACAAAGCCTGAGTAAATAGCTAATGGTCTCTGGACTGAAATAAGGGTCGTGTACCCTGCACTCACCTCGGAAGGGTTTTGTGGCCACGATTGCAGTGGAAATTGTTTACCACAAAATTGCTACCATTTTTATCCTTTACACATTTAACTTATGTTTTTAGACCAAAGGAAAATATGAAATACTGACTGGAACACTCAAGAGTCCTGATGAAATGGTCGATATGTATGTGGACCTAATTAATAAATACCCCTCAATTATTGCATTAATAGATCCCCTGAGGAAAGAGGTAAGACAGAGATATTTTGAAAGCTTTTAGATTATGCTCTGGGAAATATATTTTCTAAAGGAAATAAGAAGTCATACATAAACACTCGTGGGTGAAATTCACTCCTATCCAGAGGGCCAGTACACCATTTATACACCACCTATATCCTACTTAATCCCCATCCTGAGAGCTCAAGTTATACATATGTGATGCATAGGCCATATGTTAGCTCTCTGCACAGGCCTTGTGTACCCATCAGGAACCATGGGGAGAATATCACTGAGTTTGCATGTGTATACCAAAAATTAAAACCATAAGGAAAAAGTGGCATTTATCACTCTCTTGGAGACACACACAATGAAAATTTATGTCAGACTTTATTCACATGTCCACTAATTGGTGATAATGGCCCTTACTTTATATACATTTGACGTGACACTTGACAGAAATTAATCCTGATTAGTGTGAGCATAATGCAGATATACAATACGTAATGTGTTTTAAAGAATTAAATGAAAATGAAGTTCTGGCAGATTCAACTTGCTAAGCCACTCTCATTTTAATTACATATCCTTTCTTAGGTGCTCAGGCAGTATTTTAGATACATTGCAAAAATGAAAAACTACTTGTGCAGCAGGAAAAAAGATTTAGACATAGCTGTATTCCTAAGAATCATTTAGTAATGAAATAAGTTCCTATGATACTATTGCACCAACATTTACACTCATACTGCAATATAAACCTATATTTGACAGTGCTGCTCAACAGAGTTAAAAGGAGTGGCAGAACCACATAAAATTAACTGAAGTATATTAACATTAGATTTAACTACCAATAAAATCAAAATTAGAAGAGATAAGTGGACGTGGCCAATGAATAAATCATAATTAAGTAGAACAATATTAAATATGATATTAAGATACATGTGTATGGATGAAAGGGACAGATTTTATAAATTTAAATATCAATGGTTTTATCATGGTTTCCAATGACGTTAATATTTAGGTTTGCCATATTTCAAAAAGACAAAAACCCAACTATAGCCATGTAAATATATTTTCCACAGTTCTGCAGCCACATCATTTAATGTGGAATCTGTCCCTTTGAGAAGAACTGTGCACCAAATCCCTAAGCTTTCATTTAAAAACAATGCATCTTTCTAGCCTTCATGCTTATGAAGAAAACCTTACAAATGTGAACCAAGGGTAAACCAATGCAATGTTGTCTTTCTGAATCATAGCCTGAAACAATAGCTCTGAGAGGAGTGAACTGCCCCATTCATCTCAATGAGTTGTTAACTCTGAAACCTAAAGGTGACCATTTAAATATGAAAGTTTAAAACAATTTAATTGCTGATCATCCTAGCAGAAATTTATAACTAGCTTTGCTTCTCTCACAGTTCTAAACTGACTCACGCCCTTCCGGAGGTGCCAGAAGCCCAGATTGTTCCTTAGCTGCCCAAACTTCCAACTTCCCGACAGCTGCTGTTATGAAGTTATGTGCTTTCAATATAGAAATCTGCCAGAATATAAAAAATTGAATATGGGACAGCTTACAATAGTTCAATATTTAACAAAAACAAATGACAAAGCTTATTCACAACACAGCTTTGCCAGAAACATTTGAGCATTTTAGAAATATCACTAATCCGGACCTATTTCATCCATCCATTCTTATACAGCAAAACACTTTAGTGAGTGCTTAACTTTAGGCATGTGCTTAAGTGCCATTAACTTCAATGTGACTTGAGCATGTGCTTAAATGCTTTGCTGAATTGGAGCCCTACACAGTGCAAATTTCTAATTACAGATACAGATTCTGTGTGATTGGTAGAGCAAGAATTATGAACTGAGGAAATTCACAAATCTCATATACATTTGAGAATTTTACAATCTATTCACAGATAATTTGTGAACAGAAAAAAGGCAAACTTTATTTGCTGTTCTCTCTGAATCTGCCTGCAGCTCTTATCTTCCTGTCATGATACATGTCATCAGGCTGATTATATGGCTACTTCCTGTTTCACTATTTCATATTTAAATGAGATAGGGATTTTAAAATAAATAATTTCTAGCTATTTAGCCATATTTTTTATTGGATCAAGTGACTGGAAACTATTTTATATTCCATTAGTTTTCTTTTAACCAAGTCTGCAGGAGAGTATCTGGGTAGCAGACTCCTACATTCAATTCATTTTGCAGTAATATATTAGCTGATGCTTTTTACCTGTGACTAGCTCTCTTCTTGCCTTTAGCAAAATCCCTACAGCCAAACAAAATGCCAGTGATATATTTGATTTGTGTCTGCTAATAAAAATAATTTCTCTGTGTGAATGATAGCCCTGGGGCGAAATCTTGGTCCGACTGAAGTCAATGGCTGTTTTGCCATCAACTTTAGTGAGGTCACGATTTCATGCTTGGTGTTCCCTATACCCCCCCCCACCTTATTTTCACCCCTCAACATTTTTTTTGATTGTTTTCCTAAATTTGTCCTTTAAACAACTAATCATTTACTTTACTGTTTACCCAGGATGGCCAGCAATGGAGCAATATATGTAATGCTGTTGGTTCCAGATGTTATTTGATTGCAGAAGATGCAGCCAAAAGTATTTCTAAACTTGTGGAGGATCAAAATATAAACGTACCAAAATGCAGTGGTCTTATAATAAAATATACAAATCAAACCAAGATATCTGACCTCACAGAACTTACCCGACTTCTAGATGGTGAGTAGTGGAAAAGTCTGAATTTCAAAACCCTATAATGAATACATAAAAGACAGCTACACTTATGCAATCTATAAATATGTAATATTTCACATTTAAATACAGCAGTTGATAGTTTAGGACGTGCTTGTTAAAAGAAATTAAAACTCATGGCTTGATTGCCAAATATATGTAGGAGTTCATATATTCTGAAAATATTTAAGGAATCCTTATATGTTCCAGTGCTTCAAATGTACCTGAGTGATACTGTGCATGTCTTGAATGTGTATGTATTTTTAAGCTATGGCTAAACTTTATATATTCAGACACCAGAACTGAAAAACAAATAAACAAACAAAAGCTGAGCTGGAGGAAGCTGAAATGTTACCTGTAACAAACAAACAAAACCAGATTGGTCCACAAATGTAGTCTAGACAGCTAAATTAAGGATTCTCTGTTATTGACCCTTGGTTGTTACTGTATGTAATATTTGTGGGGGGTTACATTTGTCAATATCTTATTTTGTTCTTTATATGTTCCCAGAGACTTTATAAATGGATACATTTTTATATATCTAACTGTTCGCCTCCTCTCTAAAATAAAACAAAATGAAAAACCACCATGTCAAAAAATCAATGAATAGTGAGCTTTAGGATTTAAATCACACCAGGTGGGAGGGCTCTTTTTCATAGTGAAGAGGAATCACTTGTGCTGTGCTAGAGAATACATTTAGAATTAGAATACAGTACCTAGAACCCCATTCTACCATCTGGAATACATTGCCAGAATGAGCAACTTAGCCTGGAGTACACCTCTACCTCGATATAATGCGACCCGATATAACATAAATTCGGATATAACGCGGCAAAGCAGTGCTCCGGGGGAGGAGGGGGTTGCGCACTCCGGTGGATCAAAGCAAGTTTAATATAACACGGTAAGATTTTTTTGGCTCCTGAGGACAGTGTTATATCGAGGTAGAGGTGTAGTTATAAGAATTAGAGCACAGATGTTAGGTGTCACCTTAGCCAGGCTGAAAGGAAATAGATTTAGCAAGGTAAAAGGAGAAATAATAAAAATGCGGACAGGTATTGTATTGCAACTGATATTATTGTGTACTTTTCTATCAGGAGGACATTTACTCCATCTTTCCCCTATTTGTATTTAACCTCAGAGCAAGCCAAAAGAATTAATGTATAAAAAGTGAAATCTATATTTTTGTGAAATATATAAAATATTTACTAATGAAGGCTAAAACCTCTTATTATATAGGTCAAAGACATATTGCCATATTAGGAAGTCCAGCTGGAGAATCTTCTGATGATAGCCTTGTAGATCTGGTATGTATTGAAAGCTGTTCAGTTGCAGAATTGCTAAACCATTGCTTTTATCATGAACTGGTATTTAGGAGAAAGGCTGTCTGTGTTTGAGAAAGGCATATAATCTATTAAAAGGTTTTTTTCCCTTAGAAAGTCACCTTTTACAGACAGTTAATCTTTGAACTTTTATTTTTTTTTAAAAAAGCAAGAAAATTGCCAAAGGAGGATAAAGAGAACATACTTAAAAGTGTGTATTATCTATTTGCTTGCATTAGTTTGTAAAAATGTAAATGAATTACTGAAATTATACCTGAGTAGTAATAACAGTCTTGTATAGTACATCTTAGCTCTGATAGTCTCTTTGTATTGACATTGCATTTGCAAATAAAATTTCATCTTATGACAGTGATTAGTGTGCAACTCCAACTACATCTTTAATTAAAGGAAGGTTTTATTCCCACATAGAGAGATGAGAAGTGTTATTGTGAGTAGGGTTTATCTTAGGACACCAAGTTAAATAACTAGGAAGAAAGCGACTTCCATTGCTAAAGCGTGGAATTTTAAAAAATGCACTTTTTTGTCCTAAGGCTGTTGGCCTGGGTGCCAGGTTTATCAAGTTGGGAGGTCTTTCCCGTGGAGAAAGGGTGACCAAATACAACCGCCTTCTTGCTATAGAGGAAGAACTGGCCAAGAATGGAACACTGCGTATGAGCTTCTTTCTTACTTGTTTTCAGCTTGCAATGAATAAGAGAACAAAGATTGCAGGAGGAATGATTGAAACTGCTCCACGGGAGGGAAAAGGAATGAAAAGACTATAAATAAGCAATGACAAAAAACTAGGATGGCACTTGCCACAACGTATATTGTTGTCCTAATGGATTATCTGTTTACCTGAATGTTAAAATAGTCCCCTTATTGAGGAGTAGCTTACATCACATTTTTCAGAAGAATTAATTGGTTACAATCTTCAAGCCCATGTTGGCAAAAATAAGATGATAATTAAATTAAATTAAGGTTTCTCCTCACAGAAAATTTTAGCCAAAAGCAGATGTGTCACAACCAAAGCTTCAGTTTACAACCCATTTCACAGTAATATTCTTCACAAAAAGTATGTTGAGAAAGTTCAGGTTGCATGAATAAGCACTCAAAAGTCAGGAAATGCTAATGTTAAGGATGCACGTGCAACCTTAGCTGTGCTCCTTCTAAGTACCAGGATGCATGACATGGCCTGCATCTTCTCTCACACCGGATTTATGCTGGTATAACTTCACTAACTTCAGTGGAGTCACTCTTGATTTTTACCTGTGTAAGTGAGAGAATAAAAGCCCAAAATCTTTAACCCTTTGATAGCGTATTATTTCTTGACTAATATCTCAATTTTTTTTCACACAACTTTATATTCACATGTGTAGCATGTGATACATTTTCATTCTTTTATACTTACACTAACTCTAGATTTTTCTTATAGTCTAAGATATGTATAACTGTCAGCAACCATGTACTCTACATGTTCTTTACAAGTGTAATAGCCTTCCTTATGTTCAATTCGGAGGGTGAGGCAGCTAAAGGAACACAGCCAATTTAATTTTTTGGGGGTAAATAAAATGTTTACCTATTAACAACACTTCAGATTATTATATATATATATATATATATATATATATATATATATATATATATATATGACACACACACACACACACACATACTACTTACTTCCCTACTACCACCATTTTTGCATTGGTCTTGGCTGGGACTATGAAAAAAAAATCAATGAAATCAATTTACTTTGCACATATGTAAAAACTATAACAACAGAAATACAGTAATATAATAGCCCATATATAAGTTCACCATGTCCCTTTTACTAGGAGAGGGACTTAGCTGAACATGCATGCAACTTTTCTTATGTGCATTTCAAGTGATGGGGCAGATAACTACCGTGGTATGAACTTAACTGGCTCATGGGTATCTTAGTGCGCAGTACTTAGTACACTAAACAGAAGATACCAAGCACTGACAAATGCTTAAAAATACACCTAATAAACTTCAGCAGTTTCCTGCAGATAACACTGCTCTCGCAGTAATAAACCCCAGTAGCAAAATCAGCATCCACCTCTAACTACTCCCATCTCCACATAGATCAGGGAGAAGGGATGGACCTATCACTCTGGCCTGAAGATTAACCAACACAGGCTGTTATGGACCAAGGTTCTGATCCTGCAACCAACCAAGTGTACGGGTGAACTGCTACATCTGCTTTTAGCCCCATTAGACTCTAAGGGCCAGATTGCGGAAGGTATTTAGGCACCTAAAGATGCAGATAGGAGTCTAGTGGGATTTTCAAAAGTGCCAAGGCATCTGGGAGTTAGGTGCCCTGTCACTTTTGAAAATCCCATTAAGCACCTATCAGCATCTCTAGGCACCTTAATACCTTTAACAATCTGGCCTAGCTGCTCTGTCAGTTGCAGATCAGACCCCAGGGAGGTAGTGAGTTTTCATTAATATTAAAACTGTGTACTTATGTAAATTAAATATAATGCATGCATCATTTGGGAGTATATTTTTTTTAAATCTAGTGTAGTGTCTGCATATTTGTTTAGGACAATCAAGAAACTTTTTTCATTGCAGGTTCAGGAGAAAACCATGAATTTGTTGATTTTGCAGAAGAGGCACTAACAGTGGAAGAACTTCTCGATGCACTCCCTACCATAGAGCAGGACCCATGGCCTTCAGAGCATTCTCAGCCTCTGCTGGCCCAGGACCAAAATCCTGTTTCCTTACATGGTAGTACACTGCATCTCAATGAGGCTACCAACTTGGACCCATCAATACTTCCTTGACAGTTTGGCACTAAGGTGATATCAAAGGTCTAGTCCATCCTCAACTCTCATTAAAGTTAATAGGAGTTAAAGGTGCTCAGCACCACACAGGATTGGATCCTAAATTTGGAGTTTTAGGTTCTGATGATGCTATTAGATCTGTGAGGAAGGGATCATGTGCTTGTTTGGAACCATACTTAAGTTTCCACATGGTTGCAAGGATTTCCCTCTCGTGCAGATGCAATAAGGCTCTAGTGAATTCTCAGTGAATCAAACTTCAACTGTTTGATTGCCATTAATTCTACCCTGTTACATCTAACTAACAATAAACTGTTTTTAAATGCCTGAAGTTCAGTGATTACCGGTACTTTGTCTTCATTCAAACCCATCCTATTTTGAGTTTTTGTACCTACGCATGTTTTATTAGTCTCTAATTCTGATGTATCTGCTCCACCTTGTATTTAGCTGTGACACGCTGAGTACCTTTCCCAGACCAAGAGCAGCTCTGTGTAAGCTCAAAAGCTTGTCTCTCTCACCAACAGAAGTTGGTACAATAAAAGCTATTACTTCACTCACCCTGTCTCTAATTCTGCTACAAGACACTGCATTACTAAAATAGGTGTTTATATTGCTTTGTATATATTTTTGCCAGGGTAAATTTGTAACACAAAATAATCCTACAGAGTAAGTCATTTCTTATTTTAGATATTCCATAACACTTATCTGAAGATACTTTGTGTGGGATTTTCAAAAATGGCTCCACACTGACCTATCTCTGCTCCTACTGACTTCAGTAGAAACAGAGTTAGGCCAGTAGTGAAAAGTTTTTGAAAATCTGACCCATCATCTCTAAAACAAGATTTTCGAGTACTGGATGTTTTAATAGCATTATTTTCTCTACACTCTGCATAACTGTATTTACTTTTTTAAACAATAACTGTCTATTGATTTTAAAATGATGCCTAAGAACAAACAACTATATTTAAGAACAAACAACTGTGGACAAGTAATAAGCTAACACTTCATGAAAACAAAGAAACTTGACTGTTACGCTGTTTCATCACACAACACGTCCTCAACCTGGTGTACATCAGGAATTTCACCCTGATTCTAGTAATCGATGGCCAGTTACATCAGTGTAAACCCCAAGTGTAGACAAAAAGAGCTGCACTTCACACAGGTAGAAGAGGTTACCCCATTTTCAAGTAAGGAATAACAACAAAGATTTCATAGTGTCTGGGAAACTGTCAGTAAGATTTTTAATAAGCAACACTGAAAAGAAATAATTTATATCAGTGTAACAGAAATAGTTTACATAAAAGAAGTTTTTGTTTTTTTTTAAATCTGTTTTAGGACAGCTTGCAGTTAACATATACAGCAGTAGTAATAAATTGAGGAAAAATACACTTATAAAATTTTACATTTTAAATTCAGTGTAAGCAAACAGATACCTAAGTGTAAAATTATCTACTAAAAAAACCGCAGAAATGTAGATATACAAGAAAATGACAAGTTTCCCCAAAGTTAGGAAATACATTTAGTAGACTAATTAGATCAACCCCAAGATTTGCTTAGCAGACATGCCAAAAAAAAAAAAGGCACAATTACCAAATTCATGACTATCATTTTCTTTCTAAAAGAGAAGCACCAGACAGCTCCATGCAAAGCCAAGCTAACAAACTGAACACATTCATCCTTTTCAATAGTTAAAATACTATCACTGTTTCTTATGGGCATTAAAAAAAAATCAAATAGTGCATTCAAGTATATTACCACTCAACATCAGTAACACCAATCTTTAGTTTAAATTAAAAAATAAATCCCTGATTACATTTGTTTGTTCAATGTAGTAGACAAGTAGTGAAATATTGTGCTAATTTTTAAAAAGTCTAAGGAGTGGGGATTGGTAGTGAAGAGTAAGTTATATACCTGTGGCTCTATCTTCATTGGAAAGAAAGGCTGTGATAAAATGTGGTACTTGTGTTATCACATGATAACACAACTCATGCCACCACAGTAGAAGGCTTACGAAGATCACGTTGTAAGTTTGTGTATAAGTCATGATATTGGACCTGCTCTTGAAGTCAATGGGAACTCTGAGTGCAGATCAATTGCAAGACTGACAGAGAGCCCCAATCCTGTTTACATTTACTCAAAGGAATCCAGTAACAATTATTATTTATTACAGTAGCCCCTAGAGGCTCCAACCAACTTCAGATCTCCACTGTGCTGGGTGCTGTCCGTGCCCTGAAGAGCTTACAATCTAAACAGACAAGATGGACAAAAGTTGGGAGAACAAGACAGGGAACTGAGGCACAGAAAAATTAAGTGATTTGCTCAACAACATATAGTAAACTGTGTCAGGGCTGGGAACAGAATCCAGACTTCCTGAGTCCCAACCCAGTGCATTAACCACAGGCCCATCCTTCATCTTCAACTCAAAAGGATTTACATCTACTTCAGCAGGAGTTGATTCAGGACCATGAGTTGGCTCATTAAAGCCAGACTACAGTGGACTCCTATGCACATGTGTAATGATGTGCAGGAATGGACCGTCACACTGTGATCCAGTGAAGGGCGAGTGGAAATGTCCACATAGGCACAGCTTTTCAGGATTGGGCCTTGTTCATTATTTTCCTGTCACACTCTAGACTGAGGACCTCACTCCACTGAAATCAATAGGAGTCTTTCCGTTGATTTCAATGGAAGTAGGATCAGATCTTAACAGAGTTTCAATTCCCAAAGGCTAAGGAAGCAGCAGTTTATTATTCTAAATTTGGAAACAGTTAGCAAAACTCCTGGTGCCAAAGTGGCAAACTGCACTGCCTGTTTCCCCTGCTCGTGTCAACCATTTACTGGAGAGACTGTTTCACGTTTGTGCTTTAAAATGATTTAAAATAGCCTGTGTGGAGATGTTAGTGAGAAGGAGATCAGTAGAAGCCCTGTATTAAATAGGTATCAAAACATTTTTAAGGCAGTGTCTCTAAAACTGATTTGTATTGATATTACCCAGTCTAAATGAGGAAAGGTACTTTTGTGTGATTACCTACTTAGGGCCTGATCCAGAGCCCACTGAAATCAGAGAGGGGCTTTTCCACTCACTTCAGTGGTCTTTGGATCAGTACCTTATCGGCCTTTACAAAGTGTCCAGTTGTTAACACTTTAAAAAAAAATTGGGATTTTTTTGATAAAATTAAAAAACAATATTGTGAGTAACCAATTATCTAGGAAAATACACATACGAAACCAAAACAAAAAGGGATTTTGAGTTGTACATAGTTATGTAACCAACTAATGCATATAACAAAACTGCATACAATAGGCCATTTCAGTAAGCTACTACTGAATATAGTTCTGAGTGCAGAATATAGCCCTTGCCAATTCACTTAAGCAATTTACACTTACTGAGAAGGACTTCCAAAAGTCTCGGCCTTTTAGCATAACAATTAGCAGTTGGAGCTGTCTGGCTCTCTTGCTTTATCAACACTAGTTTCTTTATATAATTGTTTATTTTTTTCTTCTTTCGCCTTGTGTTGATTTATGATTTTTTCAGGCATCTGGTCTTTGGGTTGTGCTTCACTGGTGGAAACAGGATCTAAAACTACAATGGATTCCATTTGATTTTCACTGCTAACAGCTTTTCTTGCAAATCCCACGTAACTAGGTGACCTGGGAAGAAAAGTAGAATAAATAAATACACAGATAAAAGGTTTCTTTATCACATTTTTGGAACAAAAGTAAGCAGAAATTTATTTAAATTATTAACAGCATGGATGACCAAGACAGTTACATTGTACAGACAATGACACACAAGTATAATAATCAGTTGATATACTAAAAACACTATGAATTTAAGAAGTAAACTAGGAAAAATTAAGTTATACAGCAGCAAACAAGGGCTTTCAGATTATGAAGGAGAAAGTCATTTTTAGTGACATTCTTTTTTCTGTGATCTCTCTACAGAGGCTGGACAGCTCATAGCTGGACCCCAGGTTTTAGGTTCTACATGTCAGCCAGGGAGGTGGCAGTAAATAAAACTCGGGATTTTCACACCATAATCCTGTGGCAAAGTAGGGAAAACCTGGCTTCTTGTCTCACATCTGCGTTCTGCACCCTTGAAGAGAATGAACACAGCTTCTGATGTCCTAAACTCTGCCACATGCTAGAGAGACCTAGATGGTCAGATTTTCAAATTGTGCTCACCACTCTGCATCATTCTCAATGTAGAGCACTTTTGAAAATCCAGCCATGAGATTCACTAACATGCAGAGGGTAATAGGCCCAGATTCTACACTTTTTGACATAGGCTTATACTCTGATAATTTGCTGTGGGGAGATTCTCACAGGAAGAAGAAGATTTGTGGGTGCCTGCCTAGGGAGACCACCACAAAGCAAACTGTAAGGGCTTGCCTACTTTAGGGAGTCTTGTACTAGTGAAGTTACATGCGTGCAGACCCCTAGTGTAGATAAACAGCACCAGTGTTGAATTGGGCTAGCACGGGTATGACTTAGCCTAAACGAGATTATGGAAGGGGTCTACTTGGGGCAGCTACATCCTTGTGATTAGGTAAGCATGGGCAGATGATCCACATCAGTGCAAAAATCCCAAACGTAGATAAGCCCTAGATTCACCACGAAATTGGTGACTCTGCTCTCATGGAGGGACCAACTACACATAACTGCTGGGTTCAGCTGCACATGCTTGCCTGGAGCCATTTTTTGCCTTTCTCCAACACAATCAACAATGCATCTCCAAGCTGCCAGTAAGTGAACTTGAGTATTGAATGGAAAAACTAGAATCTACTGAAGGAAAAGAAGTGAATGTGATGGTTCCATCTCTTATGAGCTGCCCTCTCATGTGACTGTTCTATCTGAGACAGAAAGACAACAGGGAGAGGGGACACCTGGTTCAGCAACTGAAACTCAAGTGATGAGATTTCATGGGCTCCTACCTGATGGACAGGGAAGTAGTAAATTCTGCAACCTGAACTGATGCAAGTAAAGTCACAGAAATGGCAAGTTGCACTGAAGGTTTGTATTCCACACCCTAAGAGTGAAATTTCTCATCTGTTTTATGCAAGAGACGAATGTTTTGCATCTACATTTCAAACGGCACATCGTCGTTTGTATTTAGTGAAATTCCATGTTCAAGCGACTTTCACAAGCATCATGTCTAACATAAGAGCTTCAGTACAAGTTAATTAATTCTGAAATTGGCACTAATAGATACAGTTGCAGACTCACTTGAATACAGTCAAAACACACAAAATTAACAAAGAAACTAACGCTTGTTTTATGCAAATGATGCCTCACTCAAGCTTATTTTCTGCTGAAAATACAAGGTGGGATATTTTGAACATTATAGTGAATGAAACTTTTCAGAGCAGTGTAACTACAAGAGGGTTATTTTAGAAAGTGCTACCTCTGAAAAGCTGATTGCTCAACACTATAAAAATGGTCAAAGCCATAAATGCCACGTTCATTTTTATTTCACTTCGGAGGTAACTATCTTTCAAATCTCAACAGCTGGACTATTTAATACAATCTGGTGAATCAAAGTATAATTCTTCACTGGGCTCACAGCAGGGAGTCTGCATTAGTGCGTGGCAGCCATCCAACAACTGATGCACAGCCAAACACTCTGAAGTCTGTTTCACTTACAATAAAAATGGATAAAACTGCAATCATATTTACCACCTTCAAGGACAGAAAAATGAAAGATTTAAATCTGTCGATATAAAATAGTTTAATGGAGAAATCCAGTGATTAAGTCCAGTGTTATATTTTCTAGTGTAAAAGAAGAATGACTATTCACAGTTCATTTTACTAGTATTTCTTTCATCAAATCCTTTACACAGCTACACCAGTTTGTCAAGACTGCTGCTAGGAAGTGTTATTGTTTAAATTATAAATCCCATTTATATATCTCACTCTTAACAGTTCAAATAGAACTGAAATTGGACATGATAAAGTTTCAGCCCAAGAGTAAATATAAAGTCATTTTAAAAAGGCAAAGAAAATTCCATGCTTTGTCAAAAAAAAATAAAAATAAAAAACCACCAACTTTTATTGCCACAAACAAAGCTTGGGAGAGCAATTAGTGTATAATATGGTTAACTGCCTTTTTAAACAAAAATATTACTACAAATCCAACCGACTGAGATATTTACGTCCAGCTCTATACAAAGCTTCTTTCCATTCAGAATTTTATTTTGGATGTCAAACTCAAATTATTAGTTGTGCAAATGTGTGTTGAAGACGGAAATATTCTCTGAGTTCATATTTACATAATAATAGTGCTTAAATCCACACATATTACATTTTTCAAAACGACTAAATGTTTCTAATCTATTATACGAAACCTAAATACATTTTTACATGATAAACAGTAATATAACTGACAGTCTAATATGTCAGCTCCCCTGCAGTTTCGAGCAGGAGTACTTGTAATTTTAACATAAAAATACCCACATTAACACCGTGACACAAGCCAACAAAAGCAGTAAAACAAAGAGTTATGACTGACAGTCCATCTGAGAACTAGTGCCACTGTGGCTTTTGCAATGATTCTGACCTTGGGGGCAGCTGCAGAATGACAGGACAAACTGAGGACCAGTTCTGTCAGCTCTGATGTGGATTTTCCTTTGTGTCACTGGTTTGCACTGTAACTTTAAGATTATTTAAATCTGGTTTTCTGTTAGTTATATCATTTTGTTATAGACATTAAAAGCCAAAGACTTCTAAATACATGTCTGGACAGAGTCTTGATCATTTGCAAAAGTACAAGCCCCAAAGGACAACATTAGGAGAATGAAAAAACACTGTTGAAACATCCATGTTTTGATCCCACATTTTGATGACATTAACACGATTCTACACTAACCATGATTTCAGGATTTCCCTATTAATTTACCACATCGAAGCAAAATCCCCTGAAAAAAAGTGTGTTATCCTCGTGCAAAACTAAATACGGTTTGAAGCTTTCTGATAGCTGTGGACTAGATTACCATCATATTGTGGGACACTGCAGCTTACACTACCTAGAAACCAAAACTGCGACTCAGGTTCGATTTTGAGTGTTGTGGTAGCCGGGTCGGGCCTGAGAGACAAGCAGGGTGAGGCAATATGTTTTATCGACCAATTTCTGTTAGTGAAAGAGAGAAGATTTCCAGCTACGCAGAGCTTGTCTCTGAGACTTGGTTTGTCACGTCTGCTAAGAAAAACTTCCCTACAACCTCTCCCAGAAACTAAGGTGAAATTCACTCCTCTACTACAAAACTTGAGTTAATGGGCTTTATGCACAGAACTGAACAGGGGGTCAGCATGTGTGACATTTATCTCCCTCAATCCACAGGCAGGTCACAAGGCTGCAATGCAACTTTTCAGAGGTTACTACTCCAACCTATGTGCCCTTTACAACTCCCTAAGACAGGGATTTGGGCCAAATCACAGATCAGTAACCTGTCTCCGGACCCAGCGACCCCCTTCTGCACCAGGCTTTTTAGGGAAGCACAGGCCCACTGTAGCCATCTACAGAGGTGTGGCAGACATCAGCTGGCAAGTAAATTCACCCAGTGTGAGCATAGCAAGTGCCGCAGAAATGCATATGAAAACATTTTAGAATCTGTAGCAGAGAAGTGAATAAAATGCAAAGGACTAAAGGCAAATACCCGTTTTATTAGTACATAGAGTTCATAAAACCTTCTTTACACTCTAGGTCTTTTCAAATGTGAGTTTCAGGAATGTAGAAATTGCCACAGTAGATTAGAACAGTGGTCCAGCCATTCCTTTTTCCTATCTCTGACAGTTGCCAATACCAGGAGAAAGAAATCTTCTAATAGACAATCATAGAATACTTTGCCCATGTTGGAAGTTCTTTCCTAAACCTAGGCAGGTAGTAGTTAGCTACAAGGAATTTAACGCTCAACAGAACTGAATTTTTAGAAATACTCCATAATCAGCAGGCTCGATTTTCAAACCACCTAAAAACCATTGTCACTTTTATGCCTGTCGTAGCATGTACTTGAATAATCGGTGAAAGTCACTGAAATGGAATTGTTTTGAATATTGTTTCAGTGTCAGCTCTCTAATTTAGGGTATTTTTTTATACATTATATATACACACACACACATATACACACACAAACACCACACACACACACACACACACACACACGGAATCTATGTCAGCTACTTTAAAAACTATTTGTTAAAAATAAGAAGATTCTCAACTTCCAGAACATCCCATTGTCCTCCTCATTTTGTTGTTCAAGCTTAATTGTCCATGTTCAACCTGCACACGGAAAACCTTTGTAGCTGTGTCTCGCTGAGGCCGAGCTGTTTCCTGCAGTGTCAGTAGACAATTCAGTGGTACTAAGATTACAGCTGAGAGAAGGAGAACAAATCCTTTAATTGTATAAAATCATCAGATTAAGCCTTCCCCTCTGTGTGGTTCATTCTGTTAACTGAGTCATCTACTGCCTGGAAACAAATGTTTACTAAGTGCAAAAAAAAAAAAAAAAAAAGGAAGCGCGAGGCACACCTTTCCTTTCTGTGTGTACACACCACGGGAGCCATGGGAACTCCCTTGGCTTCCAACCGAACACAACATTAACTAGTCTCTCTTGAGGAATTGCCATTAAATTAGACTCCTGCTGGGATAAATGTTTGGGAGGACAGTTGTATGGGGAGTCGTCTTAAAGTTGAGCTAAGGCCCTCAATTTCTGTTTGTGACCCATTCCTTCCTTCCCCCCTCCCCCCCAACCCGATTCCAAACCAGCTTATTAACAGCTTCTAGCCTTCACTTTGTTAACCAGTTGTATTGAAATCACTGGACTGATAGTCAAAAACAAAGCATTGTCCTCTGAACTAATTTTTCCAAATTCTGAAATATGATCAGTCAGTCAGTCTGTTTGCAGGGATGTTTTAGAACTGACTTGCACCTACTCACGTGAGGCCCAGTTCTAGAATCCTGGCTCAGACTGTGGAGCGCTTACATATATAGGAGTACTCCAGTTACTTTATTTTAAGTCACTATCTTGTAAGCACTTCTACCCAAGTAACTTTATTCACGTGTTTAGTTCCATTTAAGCCAATGAGTGAAATTTTGGCCGCACTGAAGTCAACGGCAAAACTCTCATTGAGTTCAGTGAGGCGTGAGTGTACTAGTGTCAGTAAATTATTCATGTGTTTGGATTGCAAGGTTGGGCCTTCACTGATTACATGATCTCCTTCTGCAATGGGACTACTCACAGGAGTAAAAGCTACTCAACATGAGTAAAGGTTACAGTATTGGGCCTTTAATATTAGCTAACGTTCTTTGAGTACCACTCGGGCAATGAAGCAAAAAGCAATACATCATGCAGGACTGTTTACATGATTTTTCGATAGGGATGCTATAGATCTTTACATTTAAAGTTAGAGCAAACCAGAGAAAAACAGATTACATGGGAAGAGAGTTCCTGTAATTAGGGAACCTGTACTCTTGCATGGCAGGGTGCACTGTAGGTGGTCTGACAAAACACTGAAAACAATAATAAAGGTCAAACCTTTGTCTGTGTTTAAAGAAATGTAAATGGTAATGAGATGGATAAAGCCACTTATCTTGGGTGGGAAAGACAGTGACAGTTGATAATTTGCTTGTACCTCTTGCTTAGGTGTCTGGTCAAAGCAGAGTGTTGTTTGTTTCTTACCAGCCTGGTTAACCAGGAAGTAAATCTAGGATGCTGCTTAATTACAGCGTCAAATTGTCAACTGTGTTCAGCAAAATGATTTTGCCCTGACTTGAGTCCTCCTTCCAAAGCAACATACATTAGGGCCTAGGGCAGGGATTGGCAACCTTTGGAACATGGCCCATGAGGGAAATTCGCTGGCGGGCAGGGACAGTTTGTTGACATGTAGCGTCTGCAGGTTCAGCCAATCACAGCTCCCACTGGCCGCGGTTCACAGTTCCAGGCCAATGGGGGCTGTGGGAAGTGGCACCCAGCACATCCCTCGGCCCATGCCGCTTCCTGCAGCTCCCATTGGCCTGGAATGGCGAACTGCGGCCAGTGGGAGCTGCGATCAGCTGAACCTATGGACACTGCAGGTAAACAAATCATCCCGGCCTGCCAGGGGATTTCCCTGACGGGCCGTCTGCCAAAGGTTGCTGATCCCTGGCCTATGGGCTGCTCCAACGAATCCTGGCTGTGAACAACCCCAATGGACCAAAATGCAGTTAGGTATCAATATGATGCAAGGCATCCTGACCAGGTCCTCTTTTCCCTCTCAGCCCAGCAGCATGAAGGGGGAACAGCACAAGAGTCCCTACACCATCTGTATTCCATTGGAGGATCCTCCTTGACAATACCTTTGGGATGGTTCCTCCCTAGTTAGGCCAGTTTGCACCAATGGAACAGCATACCTCACTAGAGAACCTGGCCCACAGCATCTGTATTGGTGCATTAACAGATAGATTAAAATTAAATGTGTCTTTTAGGTTCCCACAGAATAGGCAAACTGCAAAATAAATTAAGCTTCACATATGCTTTTATAGCACATAACAACTGTGACTGTCAACACAAGATCCTTTTCACTGTCAATTCACCACGCATTCTGCAAGACCTTGGGCCTGCAATTATTTCATTTCCTTTCTTGCAAATGTAATTTCCACTTAGTTTGGTGGAATAAAAGGTAGACAAAAGGTGGTAAGAGTCACAGAATTTTCTGATTAAGATTATCTGTTCAAAATGGTAAAAAATCTATAGACTAACAATGCAGTGTTTCTCAGAAACTAACTCACCTCTACTGAATTGATTCTGTATCAGGGTATTGGTTAAAAAAAAAATACAGCTACATTGTTGAGGTCAAATTAACTCTTAAACAAATTGAAATCATAAAGATAAAGAGTAAGTATAGATCATAGTTCTGTTAAGGACTCATATTGAATATATTTCAGTGGAGGAAGACACCTGATTGGAGAGGGAAATTTGCTTTTAAAATTCAATCAGGATTAAATAAAACTATAAGGCACAAAAAAGATATAAGGCCTTTCATTAAATAAAAAACAAAACAAAAACCAAAGAGAGACAGAGAGAGAGATAAAAGCACCAACAAGAGAATAAAGCAAATACCAGTTCACAAAAAATATATCTGAATTGAATTTCCAGTTCATTTGTCCCGATTCTCCCCTTTGAACTAAGCAATGGAGACCTACGAGAATAGGTGTTCTTTTTCTACTGATGGAACAGGAAAGCAGAGGTTTAATTAACCATGATTATAATATTCTGCTGATCTGATTTGTCTCACCTATTTCCTTTTTCTTTAAGTGACAGACTACCTGACAGACTACCTGACAAACATCCTGGCAAGAGAACTAAAGCAAATCTGCAGACTAATTTCAAAAAGGGGTTTGCATTGTTATAAAACAAACTGATCCTCAACCGGATCCGTCTGAAATGTATATTTCTGAAGCAGGATTAACTCTTTGATGCTTAAATGGCACTTTGAAGCTTCAATCTGTTGTACCAAAAGAATCCTCTGTCTGTTGTGCCAAAATAGTATCTCATTCTACATTTTCTTTCAGCATCTAAATCCTGTGACTTCCGGATAGTTCAACATTTCCATTTCCTGCTGGTAAATGTTATTTTGAGATTGTGAAAATGTGCATTCCTTTTGGTCCAGTGGGGGCAAAACCCAAAACAAACACTTTTCAATTGGTCAGGTTTATTTGATACTAATGTTGGATTTACAAACTGGCTGTTTGTTTTTTAAAACCAAGAATACACTGCCCACATGAATCCCCTCTTCTTTTCTAAGAATGGAGAAAATACCTCAAGTGAAACATTTTGCTATTCCTCAAAAAGTCCCACTATCTTTTTGTAGCAAGAGATCCTGACTATCTCTGGGCAGTACATTCACTGACTCTAGGGTGAGAAGAGCCTTGTTATAATGGAGAGTTCAATCTCCAAGTGGGACTGAGAGATAACTTGCATGGGCAGTTACATATTGCACATTTTCCTGATTAACCAAGTGATGTAAATGGCATAAATATACACCAGTGAAATAGGTTTGGCATAAACATATGACTGGATGTCCATATATAGCATTACTTACTGAATTGTAACCTTAGAACTTGCGCTTCCCTTCATTTGAAGAGACCCTTCACCTGACTCAGGTGTTTTGGAGCTGAATTCTGCCTCCAGAGTTTTCTTGTTCAATGCTGTTTGTGCTGTACTGGATTCTGAACCTAACACTGGCATGGATTTGGATTCTGATGTGGCCAAGACTCCAGCCGGACCTAAAACCCAAACAGAGTTTAGCATTTTTGTTACCCCTGCTTGTCATGGGTATTGAATCACAGATCAGCTCAATGTAATTCCAGTCAGTTCGGTAGGTCAAATCAGTTCCTGAAAGGGAAGCTTCTAGTTCATGGAAAGTGTTGAAATGCATTCCATTTAGAATCAGCCTCTTTCTCTTTACAGTGTCAAAATGCCAGGGCTCAATGCAGCCAAGCCTAGGCTTTAGAAGAGTCCCATAGGAACTACAGAACCTCAGCTGCTGTCTGAAATCACTCAGCTGAGAAGCATGGACTGGTGAGTATATTGAAGGTGTTAATGTTTCTCTTTTCTGCTATAAATGGATATTTGAACAAAGCTTTAAAACCATTAAAAGCTGCCACAAATACTTGTTCTTTGGCGGGAGTGAATTCAAGATGGCGGCCGTAAGCTATCATTCCCCTATTTTACATTAGTTTATGAAACAGGAAGCACAGAGTGGCAAAGTCAGTCCAAGGACTTCAGTGCTGCTGCATGAGCTCGGGAGCAGAAGGTTTACATGAGTGGGTGGAGAGCACTGAGAGACACTTATACTAGAGAAAATCGTGATGGCAGAGTGCAGCTATTAAGGGAAAGTGGATCAGTTGGAAAGGAATTAGAGCTCTCCCAAATAACATTGGGTGAACCTGGAAAGGTCTTAAAGACAGAGTAATTTGCCATTTAAATAGCTTTAACACAAGTTCTATAAAATTCAACAGTAGGACTATGAAGGACAACTTACTACTGCTGTCTTGCTCGGCTGTCACCTTCCTGCGCCGTAAAATTCTTTCTAACTCAGTTTCATTGCTGTCTGTGTCTGTTTCAAGAGATTTTAAGCTTCTTGAACTGGTGGATTTGTTGAGTGTGTCCTGTAATAAGAAATATTCACAGAAGGTCATCAGAACACAGGCCCTTCCAAAACAGTAGATAAGGTCAAACAAGTGAAACGGGTATTGGAGATGGTAAGTGTTATCATTTTAGATTAAGTAACAGTTCTGCTTGGTCAGCACTATGAACCAGGAACTCCTGATTCTAATACTATCACAGAGTCCCTCTGGGACACTGGGCAGGGCACTTAACCTTTCTATCTCAATTTACCTATCAGTAAAATGGGGAGAACCATGATTACAGAGTGCTTGTGAGGCTTACTGGCCCATAATCAGCTCAGGAGGAGGCCCCTGGCAGTGGAGAATTCCATCTGTGGGGAAGCCTGCAAGGGACCTGGGCTGGCCAAAAAGGGGGTAGTGCTGGCAAGGGAGAGATTATGTCTAGGTAATTTAGCACATCCCCTGAACAGACTCCACGAAGCCCTGACCTCAAACTAACGATGCCCTTTCCTGGTGAATCCCACTCTGTAGCAAGGAGTCAAGCTAGCTCTGAGTGGGTAAATCTGGTGGAGTATTTCTAAAGCGCTATGGAAGTGCTAAGTATCATTACTGGAACAAACCCAACTATTTACAGAAATATTAAAATACTCCCCTGTTAAAGCTGTGAGGATCTTAACAAGATTTTACAAGAGGAATATCTTGTTAGTAACAAACCTTCTCTATTAGCTGAAAGCCAGAGAACCACATTTAATTGACTACTACAGTATGCAACCTTTTCTAAATGAAGTTCACTCCCAGGTGACACACAGTGTCTTACAAATCAGCATGCTAAACTGCCCTACTAACCAACATTACAGCAGGTTCATTTAATTTACAAAAAGAAATACCCGCTATGCCCACGTTGATCTCACAAATCCTTCAGTGCCCACTAAAACCTCAAGTATTTCCATAGGCCTGGCTGTGTCTTTTGGTGGCACTATCAGATCTCTGGTTACTGCTTCCTTTTAGCATGCACAGAATACAGACCAACATCACCGCTGCCTTATACTGAGACTAACACTTTTGTAGTCTCTGGCTTAGGCCAAAAGGCAGGGTCTTATTTTACAGCCCTCCTAAGAAAGAGTCTTCCTAAGCTGAAACCCCTAAAAATGCTGGCACTGGAATTTTAACTGGCACAAAGCATGCTCAGTATGCTCCTCCAGTCTGGCTGGAGTTACACTGCCACCTTGTCAAATACCAAATTGACTGTAAAATTGCCCTAAATGTTTATAAATGGAGCTCAAAATTTGGGACGTGTATTTACTGCTGTCTCTCTCTGAGCCTCACCATTGTTTGTGACCCTTGTAAGGCCTGTTTGCTGACAGTTGCAAAAAACACATTTAGAGACCTACACAGCATGTTTTCAGCAGTATATCCCAGCTCAGATTAGGCTAGGTCCAGAATGCTGTGCCAAATCTTTTTTTAAAAAACCAAACAACCATCCCAACAACCTCCTTACCGACAGAATCTTTCATATGGTACATGGGCCTGATTCTCAGAAGTGGAGGACATGCTGAAGGGGAGTTGTGAGAAATCATCTAATACACTAGGTTTACCCAGGAGGATGTAAAGCTTATTTGCATGAAAGCAGCAATATTCGTTTATTCACTGTTGAACTGTGTTACTAAGTGAGAATTAGTTGTCAAAAATTATTATTAAAACACAGCAATCCAGCTCATTCCCCGCAATATTACACACATGTGACAAGAAATACGGTTACATGTATTCTTTCCAGGTGTTTATAACTACACTCCTCTCACTGTAGTATCTCAATGCCTCCTACCAAGTTAAAAAGAAATTCTCCAATGACAATGGCCTTAATTTTTTCCCTACTTCCTTCTGATGGAGTCTGGGGTACTCTCTCCCTCCCCCATTTCCTTCTTCTCTTCTCCTCCAAATTCCTTTTCTCTTTTTCCTCCTGCTTGTCTTTACCGCCTTTTGTTCCTCCTCTTGCTTCTCCCTTCTTTGCTAATTCTAGTTGCGTCTGTGAGAAAGCCAGGCCAAAAGAGTGAGTGTAGAAAGACCTTGAGACCTGTGGTCATACAGACATCCTCCTGTATGAATGCAAAGTCTTGGACCTGTGGTCAGACAAGCCTGGTCTCGCACTGTCATGAGATTCTCACTGAAGTTGATAACTTCACAGCGTCTCACAATTACTCCCAAAAGGCATCATGTATCCTTTTAAAGAGACATGGGCAGACAATTAGTCTTGTGGGAGTCCACAAGGGAATATTCTGAAAGTGGAGTTACCTGGCTCTGATCTCTGGGACAACCAATATCATCTGTTTCTAGGCCCTGCATTGTGCAACTCATTGCTAACCAGTTGAGCTTATGGACCTTGAGTTGGTTGCTCGCTATTTTAATAATAATAATAGGAGATATACCTATCTCCTAGAACTGGAAGGGACCTTGAAAGGTCATTGAGTCCAGCCCCCTGCCTTCACTAGCAGGACCAAGTACTGATTTTTGCCCCAGATCCCTAAGTGGCCCCCCTCAAAGATTGAACTCACAACCCTGGGTTTAGCAGGCCAATGCTCAAACCACTGAGCTATCCCTCCCCCTATTTTGAGACAGCACACAACTGGTATCTTCAGCTCAGTCCAATTCACTCTCTTCTATGGATCCATTGTTCCCGTGGCACTATTTTCTGATATGGTATTGCCTTCCTACAGTGTTCCACGACAGGCATGAGCAATTGTTACTTATTGTCATGGCTACCAGGAAAAGTTTGGACTCCAGGAGTGGTGTATTTCTTCAGAGAGTAATCGGTGAAGAGATACAAGATACAGTGTTGTACATGTACACTCAAGAACGGGGGTATTAGATTGCAAAAGCAAACAGCAGCTTGTAAGTCACAGAGGCAGCACTACTTCCAGGACTCCATCAAAACAGCTTGCCCGTCAATAAATTAAAATATTTTACTTTGTAGCTATTCTGAAATTAACTGAGCTGGGGCATTATTAATGAGTAATAGTCCCCATCACTGTACTAACGTTACAGACCTAAAAGTAAACCAAAGAACTGAGTTGCTTTCCTTGAACTCTGCAATTTACAGAATGAGTATAAATGTGTTTATAACAATTATATGGAGGTCTGCATGGAATGCACAATTAGCACAGTAACAACAAACATGTAAGTATTTATTTCTTCAGTATGCACCCCCATGTTTGTCATCTGACTGTGCGTAATGATTAGTCTCAAGAATAGACTCAAATTTAGTTTATATAACACCTCTCATACTCTAAATATCCTGAAGAGTTACAAAAAGCACTGAGCTAGATACTGATAGCACAGCGGGTCTTCTCTTGCTCAGATTGAAATCAATGGCAAAGGACACATTGAGTTCAGTCGTGAAGAAGCAGCCCTTGACAGCAAATGAACCAGCCATTACGTACACTGCAATAGCTCACTCGCAGCCTTGGACAACAGAAGTTAGCTCCTAACGGAATACTAGCCAGGACATCAGGGTGATCCTCCAGTCTCTTCACAAAAGTGCCATTGGATCTTTAACTTGCAGCTAAAGAATAATTTCTGCCAAAGATGGACAGAACTACCTCCAGTTTAATGTTACCCCAAGATTGCCACCCTTGCTGCAAATTTCCCTTTCTCAGCACATCACACTGGGGGGCTTGAACTCAAAATCTCCTGGACGAGAAGAGAGAGTAACCAGGTAAGCCAAAGATGGTGGCATAAAATAGTGTTCCCTGTTTTAAAATACCATAGTAATGGCCTCTAACACTGCAGTAGCAATACTGTCAGCTGTAGTATTTCGGACCACTGCTGTACAATACTATAGTATATATTAATAAAGGTTATGTAAATCCTAGCATAGATTGTTAGGAACTGCAACATTGCCTATTAAGCACGTGTGCAATAATATTAACATATTCTGGATAAAACCCTGGGCTCACTGAAATCTATTGCAAAACTCCCATTGGCTTCAATGAGGATAGGACTTCACTCTATGCATGTGCTGAAGTTACACCTCAACTTTTAACTCTCAGGACTAGAGAAGCCAAGTAGGAGAAGCTATGTTGATTTGACTCTTATTCAATACAATTCAAGCACCTATTCAGGAGAAGCAGCTACTTAAGATGTATAATGTACAGTGTAAGTACATTACAAAACAGAAATAAACTGAACACATTTTGTTAAAGATGAGCAAAATATCAAATATAACTGCTTTATTTAGTGACAATCAAATACATATTTGTAACTATATATATATATAATTGTATATATTTATATAAATAAATACAGATAGAAAGATAAGAGAGTTCTAGGTTTTTAGATATCTACATCTATTCAGATATCAAGAAAGAGAGAGTTAGAGAAATCTCTCTTTGACTCTATTTATATCTATCCATCCGGCCTCAAAATGTCCTCTCATCTCACGTGAAAAGAGAGCAACAGAATGTAAACAACATGTGTTCTTACCAGTATTCCCTTGAGTTCCTTCACTGCACTATCAGAGGCTTTTGGTTCTTCCGGCTGTAATTAAACAAAACACACACACATAATCAAATCTGATTCTGCAAATACTGACTGTGCAAGATGTGTGTGATTGTTTTGTATTGTATTTTAGGACAAACACCACATGAATCTGCAATGGGTTTGCTGGCAAGGCCTATGTAAATTTATTAACTCACCACACCTCAAAGTGGGACATTTAAAATTGCTAGTATTTCCAAAAATATTCCAATACTTGGAAAGATATTAACTAGGAATTAAGGAGAAAATTAAATAACTTGAATTCTAGCGAGTATACTTTAGTAAATTTGAATATTAACGTTTCAGCATAAAAACATATTAAATAAAAATGAATGCAACAGAACCAGGGAGTTCACATAAAGTCCCGTTTTTACTACTGCTCTCCTTGATTCCCTACTTCTCCCACCTCTCCCACACCACTAGAGGCAGGACAGATGTTGAAGGGAACTGGGGAGGGGCAGCCTTCTTTCCCATCTCAGAATCCTCCCCCCAGTGGGGGTGGGGAGAAGGGAACATGGGAATTTAGAGACAGCTACTGTGAATGGCAACCGTGCAGCAATACAAGAAGGTGCAGGGGAGTCTTCTTCCCCCGTCCTCTACCCCATACTGTTCATATTAAGACAGACTATTGCTTATGTCAAACCAGTGCCACATCATTGTAGAACCCTTCCCTCTACAGCCGTTTCCGATGTCCCCACCCTTTCCCCAGGCTGTCTCATGCTGCCCTGGTGACAACTTTGGGTGCCATTATGGGAGTGGATGGTGCTCAGCACCCTGCAGGACTGGGCCCAGTGCACTCATTGGGAGATGCAGGTTCCCTGCTTTTCTTAGGATCAGGCCTGCTGGGAAGCAGCAGTAAAATGGCAGCTTTCATTCAGACACAGCAGAACAAAATCAGCAGGTTAGGGTCTATTAATAGCATCTACCCCTTGAAATATTTCTGAGTGTTAGGGTTTGGTTCTTTTAAAAAAAAATTTTTTTTAACAATAAATATTCATAAGGTTCTCTAGGATACTAATTTCTGCTCTTTTCCTTTCAAGGTGCATAAATCTGACTACCTTAATTAGTTTAATCCCCTTCGCCAAACGACACATTTTAATGAATGTGAATCCCTTTGTGTCGTTATATTAGTGAGAGCAAGGGACGGGTGACCGTGAAAAAGAGTTAGTCACAGTTAACAACTACTGCCCCTGCCTACCCATCCTGCAGGGAGCAAACTGGAACAACAGATCCGACTGCTATCCAGCTGCACTCTACCACTGGTATCTTGCTTGCACTAATTGCTTGAGGTATTAAGGTTCATCTACAGTATTTCAGCCCAAGTGCCTTTAGTTCCCTTGAAGCCAACAGAGGTTAGAGGGCCGTCAGCCAGTGCTGAATGAAGGCAATGCAGGGCCCCAGGCACACCTCTACATACAGCTCTGGAGAGGGCTCACTATACTGTAACTCAGATCACCCCTGACACCACCTCGGTTGTTACTGTGACTCTGGCAGACCAGGTGCCAGCTCATGCCAAGGCCCCTAGGTCTCAGTGAACACTGACAATTGCAGAGCTGGAAACCAGTCTGGCTCACCTGTGTATTAGCATTGTTAAAACAGATGTTAACTTTATAAGGACGTGTTTAGACTTTATGCAATGCTCATAGGATACCGCATGTATTGATCTCAATTATAACATATGTACCCCATGGTGTAAAGTTATATCGAGTGTTCGCATTATACATCTCCGTAACTGGGTAACTAACCAAACAGGAAAGGAGCATTAATTAATGTCAAGTGCTGGTCCCCCACATAAGAAGCCCCACTGAAACCAAATGAGCCATTGTGAAATAAAGACTTTGCTGATTGCCCCACACACACCCATGAAGAGGAGACAGGTGCAAATACTTGTCCCATGAGCAGGGCCAGCTCCAGGGTTTTTGCCACCCCAAGCGGCAGAAAAAAAAAAAAGCCGCGATCGGCAGCAGCTCCACCACGCCGCTTTCTTCTTCGGCAGCAATTTGGTGGCAGGTCCTTCCCTCCGAGAGGGACCGAGGGACTAGCCGCCGAATTGCCGCCGAAGAGCCCGACATGCCGTCCCTTCCCCTTGGCCGCCTCAAGTACCTGCTTGCTGAGCCGGTGCCTGGAGCCGGCTCTACCCATGAGTTTGAACTCTGGGGGCAGGACATAAAAATCCCTGACCAGAAGGAACTATATTCCTATGCTGCTTGGAATTTGGAGATGGAAAGGGAGCCCCAAGCTGCTAAGCTTGGGTTAGCTCTAAAGGACATAGGAAGCTCGCACAGCGCAGCAGCTTCTATGATGTTCTGGAACCTAAACTGTAACTCATTATGTTTACCTGCTTTAACCTTCTAAATAACTCTCATTTCTTTTTCTTTGTTAACAAACCTTTAGTTAGTTTATTATAGGATTGGCTACAAGCGTTGTCTTTGGTGTGAGGTCTAAAATGCAATCGACCTGGGGTAAGTGACTGGTCCTCTGAGACTAGGAATAACCTAAATATTGTGATTTTTGGTGTAAGGGACCATCTATCACAAAGGCACATTTGCTTGCGTGGCAAGATAGACCAGAGTACCCAAGGGGACTTTCTGGGACTGCATTGTTAGACTGCTATAGTGCTTGAAGAATTAACACTTGTTACTTGGTTGGTGAAATCTATATATAGGACTCACTACCAATTTGGGATTTATGCCTTGCTTCTTGACAGTCTGCCCTGAGGTTGATTCCAGACAGCTTGACAGTCATAATATGTATCCAAAAGATAGCTAGTAAGGTATCATATGTAAACTGGGGACGTGTTGGTCAGGAATACATTGCATGAGGTATGTATGGCTTATGTGCAAAGAGTTATGTACGTGTGCCGGGAATATGTTCTTAAAATGTGTTTTAGAGGCAGTGCATAAATCATGCCAGCCCTAGACAAAGGACTGTGGATTTACCTGTCTCACTGGCTTGATTACAGGCAGAAGATGACGAAAGTATATTTACGTATAAGGTAAACAAAGCAATCAAGCTAACAAGCAGCAGAGGAAACAGCTTATAAACACTCTGGGGCACAGAGTCTATACGCCCAGCAAGTCTTCCTAGCTCCAGAGGCAGCAAAATATAAAGAGGAGCAAAAAGACATTTTAGTTATCCATCCCATAAGGGACAAAGGGGACATCCCCTTCTGATTCTATGAATGTTGGATCCTCTGACCTGGAGGGCTGGAGATGCTGGTAACCTGATGTGACTAAAAAAAACTGCTTAGGCAAAGATTGTAACTTGCTAAGATTAAGATTTAGCCACTAGAAAGTGTGTTTTGTTTGTTGTAGGGATATTAAAGAAGGTTTATATTGAGCATGGTTTATATGAAAAATGAACATGGTTTATATGAAAAATGATTTATTGTTAGAAATAATTTATTGTTAATTAATACTTTATAACTTAAGATTTATGTTAGAAGTAAATTTGTGATTCCCAGCATTTAGCCTCTAACCTGCAAGCCACCAGCTGTGTCTGTGTAAAGCCTGCTCAAAGAGATACTTGGTATAAAACTTGTTAAGCTCAAAGAAATACTTTGTATAAAACTTGTTAAACATTAATTATCTCTGTAAGCCAAAACAGTAGCTGTTATAGTGTATAGATAGAGACCCCCACACTCTGTAAGTTTTCATCTCACTTTATCTTTGCTTGTTAAAAGACAGGGAGTCTCACATAAATTGGTAACACCCCAAAAAGTAAAGAGACAGTAAAATAGATGTGATTAAGATAGAAAATGTATGTGACTGAATGGTTAGGGAGTCACCAGCCTGAAGAATTCAGTGTCGGCTGAAGAAGGTGTCAAGTGGGATCAACCAGATGACTCCCAGAGGGCAAACTGGAATCCACCCACCACACCTCAAAGGAAGGAAAAACAAAACACCTATTAACATGGAGCCAGCCATCTGCTGATTGATTTAGCAACAGCAAAATGAAGCAACTCTCATGAACTGACATAGGAATAAATTCCTATAAAACTGGACTCTAAAGACTGAGGACTTTGAGTCTATGGTTCTGCTGCCAGCCTCCAGGAGCATCAGATGCATCTGACACAGACTCGGCTCCATCCTCATGACCAAGATACCTGGCCAGTAACTTGGCATGAGCAACATCTAGGCTGGTAACTATAACATCTATACAGAACCTGAATGAATGATTGTGTGAATGAATATGTGTGTGTGTGTATAAGGAATAAGTAGTAATAGAAACAAGTAGAAAAACATTGTTTTTTGTTTTGTTATGGTATTTACAATAAATGTGGCATCTTTGCCTTATCCCTCTTAATAAGATCCTGCTGGTTTTTATTATATTGGTATAACATTGTAACCATACCTGTCTCTTCTTCCTCTTGCTAAGTATCACTTAAATCTCTGTTCTCTGTTAATAAACGTATTCTTTGTTTTACTATAAACCATCTGAGTAGTGTTATATTGAAGTAAAGAGCGAGTCCTCAGGTAGCCTAACAGGCTAGTGTGTGCACTGTGTCTTTGGAGGCAGCAAACTTGACAGTGAGCATCCAGTGAGAGGGACTGGACACTGTAAAGACACATCTCTGGGGACCTGCAGAACTGGAGTTCACCGATTGTTACCTGCAAGGCAAGGATTAGCCAAGCAGCGTATTAGCCAAGGTTGTTTGTGAGGCCGCCAGAGTGGTGTGGCACGGAACTGACACACAGTCTAAGCTCAAGCAAAGTGCTCCCTTGTTGAGGCAGAGTGGTAACATAGTGGCTTATAGTTCTGGGTGCCCTGAGGAAAGTGTCACAGGGTCCCTCAAACCCCACAAAGGGGCAGCAGGGCTGCAGCCAAGCAGGGAGCTTGATTTGCATTGGCGATGGGTGTGGGCTCAGACAGCTTCTGTGCCTTCAGACATCACTGTATTGGTTACACCTAGGTCATGCTTCCATTTTTTTCTTTACAACATGAAGACTAGAAATATAATTTCTTTTAAGGAAAGCTGGAATTCTGATGTCACCAGAAGACTCTCCGAGCTAAGCCTGTAGGTAAGATCCTGAAGGATCTGGGCCTTTATCTTAATGAACACTCTGAGGTCTGATCATCCTGCAAACACTTACGGTCACGAAGACCTTCTCACATTAGTAGTCCCACTGCGTTCCAAGTTACTCGTTTGTGTAAGCGCAGAATTGTCAACCCAATTATTCAAAAATCATGAGTAAGGTCTTTAAAAAAACCATCAAGAGATCTTTTTAAAATGTTTGGCTTAAAAATTCAGAGGCATCTTGTATGCATTGTATTTGTTATCTAGTTTCTGAGCTTCTCTGTTTCACTTGGGATTATATTTTCAAGCTCACTTCCGCAACCATAAGGATTAGAAATGTACTTTCTAAGAAACACCAAAACAAAACATCAGTCTGGCACGTAATCCCATGACTCCAGGAACTGTAGCTTTATGAAAAAACACCAAGAATCACAAGAGCTGGAAAGACTCTCAGCATTTCTAGGATCAAACTCTTTCACAGTAGTGAAAAAGCTTGACTTTTTGGCACAGGGCTAACTTTTCATTTATTTTCTTAAGATAATTGCTACTTTAATCAAGAGAAGATTTACTTAGCTTAAATATAAACACTTGAAAACCACTATCCCATTATCTTACTTTTGCATGCAGGCTATTTCAAGCTTTTATGCAGACATAAAAAAACACTTTGCTGCAGACAGGTTCACACTTTACTGCTGTGTCTTGCATAAGGGGAAAGAAAAAATACTGATGAGATAGGGCATAGAGGGAGGCACAGCACGTGTATAACAACATTTGAAGACTATCGGGGCGGGGGGGAGGGGAGATCATAAACTTGAGGTCTGTTAGACTGGCTTCCTAAGGACTTGAGCCATTGCTTGAGTCATTTAAAATTGCACTAGACAAAACTCTGGAGAACAAACTGTCAGAGAGAATCTTACACTAGCAGAGAGATGAATGAAATGACAAAGTAGCTTATTCCATCTCTAATTTCTGTGATTCAATAACAGCTCTTCCCGATTGACCTTTTAAAATTACATCTTGTTTTGGAATCACTGCCTTATTTTTTTTTTTTTTTTACCTTCTCTCAATTATTTTCTCCTCCTTCAATCTTTTAGGCTGAATGGTGTATAGCCCAGCAGTTAAACCCACTACTTTACCTTATTCTGGCCAAACAACAAGCAAAGTAAAAGGGAAAAAACAAATTGCACTCTGATAAATGTATTATGGTACATTTCATTTGTTTTCAGCATACATTACAGTACCAGGCAGGGGCAGCTCCAGGCCCCAGCACGCCAAGCGCGTGCTTGGGGCGGCAAGCCACGGGGGGTGCTCTGCCGGTCGCTGCGAGGGCGGCAGGCAGGCTGCCTCTGCAGTTTGCCTGCGGAGGGTCCGCTGGTCCCGCGGCTTTGGAGGACATCCCGCAGGCTCCGCAGGCAAGCCGCGGAAGGCAGCTTGCCTGTCGTGCCTGGGGCGGCAAAATTCCTAGAGCCACCCCTGGTACCAGGCTAATATTGTTCTATCTTCCTCCAGTGTAAAACTAAACACACAAAGAAACCAATGTTTAATTATTCCAAACCTTTGTCTTAGGTCTGCTTGACTGATTAACTGGCCTTAGGTGAACTCCCTTTTTAATTCTATCCATCATTTCTTCCACTGCTTGTCTCTTCAGGTCTTTTACTTCTTCCCCTGTTCATAAGGTATAGATAGTGTCAAGTTAAAGATACTAGATATTAGGAAGAAACATAAAGAAAACACATTTTAAAGAGATACATTATAAAAATAAGTAACATTCATCACATGCGGCAAGTTATAAATAGTTAGTAATTTAGTCACGAAAATCAATGATCAAGCAACAATTAACGTGCAATGCAGATAGTTGTATAACTGAAAAAATTCCTCACGTCAGTGAGAGCAGGTGGAATATATACACACTATATATAATCCAAACTTTCATCCTCTCTCAGTTTGGCTGTATAATGTACATGAAAACTAAATTTAAACATAATCCTTTTTTTTTTAAACTCAAATCTTGGTTGTTCATGGGGTTTTCCCACAGGACCTCCTCTGTCCCAGCCCTTAGCTCCCCCTACCCCAGAGACGCACACCTTACATCACTTTAAGGTATGTCCAGATGGAGATAACATGATCTACATGCTAGCAGAAGTCAGAAGAATCTACTTTGTATCTTTTTACAGAGTTGTAGCACCTGGATTTAGGGTGACTCAGGACCCTCACAATCATATGCAGGATCCTATGGACAGTTCCTCAGTTGCTGTAAATTGTTACAGCCCCATTGCCTTCAACTGAACTATGACAATTTACACAAGTTGATGATCTGGCCCTCAACCTTTCCATCCTGTTATAGTCAGATAATTATTATTTATTTTTTGTATTATCATAGCACCTAGGAGCTCCAGTCATGGACCAGGACCCATTGTTCTAGGTGCAGTACCAACAGAAGAAAAAGATAGTGCAGTATATAAATTCAGACCTGGAACCAGGGGTCTGATCCTGAGCAGTTGGAGATGCAGGTCTTCAGACCTCAAGAAATTAGCAACCCTGGTTAAATCAGGAGGTCAGGTTCTGATCTCACTTAAACCACTGTAAATGGAAACAATCCCATTGGCTTCATTAGAGGTGGTCAAGATGGTCAAGTCAATGATGCCCACAGATGAGGCAGTATCAAGGCCCCGATTCAGCAAGATACGTAAGCACACGTTTAACTTTAAGCAATGGGGCTACTCAGTGTGCTAAAAGTTATGGGCGTGCTTACGTATCTTGTGAATCCGTGCCCAAAAGTCTTAAAAGAAAAAAAAAACCAGAACTAAACAATGTGGCATTGATATAAAAATGAAAAACCTAAATACCACCAAAGGATCTGGCTTCCAAGAGACCCAACAGCAGACCTGGCACAGACCTGTGAAATGTTCAAGTAAAACCGAAAGTCCTATCTGATGAAGGTGAGCTTTTCATGCTAGAAGACATGACTAAAACCATGTAATTGCACCATACAAAAATGGCCAACCTAATTAAGAGAGACAGATGGAGAAATATGGTCAACACTATTAAAATCTGCTGTAGTGCCTAATAACAGGAATTTTAAGTAGACCCTCTCTCTTGCTAACACTGAAGATCTACAGAAGGGCAGTTCCTGTACTGTATATCAATTTAATGCCAGGCTTTAATTTCCCAAACAGTCTGTTTTAAATGTAAAAGCTTAATTGGCTGTGAGGAATAGGAACCACTCATTGTAAGTCCTTAACAAGGGTCAAAAGAAGCCTGAAGTTAGATACAATAACCAGAGCAAGAGAGACCTTTTTTTATTCTATTTTATGACCACTCAACCATTAAGGGAAGAAGCAATTTATGTGTGATTGAAGAAAGATCAGAACTGTTCAAAAGTTTACTAATAAATAATGGAAGAATGGGGTGTACTATTCACAGTATTTCCTGTAATCACAGCTGGTAACAGTCAATGAAAAGGTACAATCAAAACATCTAAAATGCTTGAAGTTAAAAAAAAAACATGATAAATGAAGACAACATAGGTCTAGCATTATTGAACAGTTACTGGAAAATAAGATTAGCTCTTTATAAGATATACAGCTACAAGGTCATTTCTCTACTAGTAACTGGACCGAGATCACCAATTTCATTTTTCATGGGCTGGTAAACAGCTAACATCCACAGACTTCCTGTGTGACCTTGGCCAAATCACTTAAAGGGTCGGTTCCTCAGTTACCCCATCTGTAAAACGGGAACAATAATACTTCCTTTCTCCCACTCTGCGTTGTCTATTTAGGCCACACAGTTACACACAATGAGAAAACAGTAACAATCCCGCAAATAATTACCTACGTGCTTTCTTTATGTGCACAAGGATTAATGGGACTACTTACCTGCATAAAATTAAGTTTGGGTATAACTGTTTACAGGACTGGGGTCTTATAATGTATGTTCTTCAGGGCAGACACAATCTCTTACTATGTGTATGCACAGCACCTAGCACATTTGGCCCTCCATGTGCTATCATCATATTACTACGAACAGATGGTAACAATTATTAGTCTTTACTAACCTGTTTTGCATTATAACTGGTGCCAGAGGTGAATCCTTCCAAAATGGGTGGGTTGTTGAAAACTACTTTTTTATTTTTTTTTTAATTTCACAGAAATATTGTTTGAATTTTCTAACAAGTGATCTACACTGCTTGAAATAGGATGAGCCATACCTGATTCTTGCTGAGGAGCTCTCTCTTTTTTATTCACACTGCTGCTAGGATGAGACCTCTTACGAATCATGGACATAAGGGACCTTTTCAGGACAATTAAAATGAAGATAGTCACACTGCTTTCTCTTATGAGCAACATCTGTACTTTTAGCATTGACCCTGAACATGTGTCATATATTGTAAAACGAGCCAGCATTGAATGCTTGCTTCACTGATTTATAGTTCTCCTATTTACAAAAGAGGCGTTAATCATTCCCATGCAGAGAGAGAGGTGAAGCACCCCTACAAATACAAAGATATTATTTACTTTTCTTGTATTGTTGCCAGGCTTCATGCAGAACACTTAAGATCTGAGTATTAAAAGGTAACATGGCATTGTGACACGTAAGAAATTAAAGCCCTCCCGCACAACAACAAAAAATGAAGGATTGCATATATTAATGTCAAGCATTATTCTCCAGAGGACATTGCTAGAGGGTGATTATATCACTCCCTCATTTTTCAATGAATATTTGTTGGCCTACATTTACCAGATCAAAAGAAAAAGCAGAGCCTATGTGTTGTGTTCAAAATAAATAAATAAAAAAACCCACCATGATATGCACTGTGAAATAGATACCTTCAGGCTAAGTATGCCGCCAGAATTTAGGGGTTATTTTTAAAATAAAGGTTTACAAAACTTACGATCAACAGAAGTGTTTAATTCCATTGATTAGAAAAAACATAAAACATTCCTCTGTAGTGTTTGCGAAACAAGCACTTCACCATTATCCTAACACATGAAAAACTAAAAGTGAAAAACTAGAAACTGATCAGAAACAAAAAGTGAAACTGACCAGTCTATTTTCATTGTCCAAGTTGAAAGAGAAATGCAACGAGGAAACAGCCACCCTATACAATTCAGAGAAAATTCTCTCTTTAATACTCTTTCAGTTTTAGTTTAAGTTATTAGTAACACAGAGGGAATTTTACATTTCAAATCATGTCTTTGAACTTGGCAATGTACCCTTTTATCAAAAACACTGTAGAGATGTTTATACTGCTACATAATCTTCTATGGCTAAATTTTATCTGTATATTCCTCATATACTATAAAAACATATCCCAAGAATATTTCAGAATAACTTTTTTTTTTTCCAGTCAAGGAGACTTCCATACAAAGAAATTCAGTTTAATTAAATAACATTGATTTCTTATCAAGGTAAAATAATTTACATCTGGTTCATGTCAAGTTTTGAAATACCCATTTATCTTTTAATAATCGTAAGTTGATGATGAATATTCTACTTATACTTACATTATTATTGCTGTCTTTCTTTGAACTACCTGTCATAGCAGCTGTAGAGTGTGTGTATGTGTGTGTGTGTGTGTGTGTGTGTGTATTATATATAAAATTAAAAATAAACTTCTGAAAAGAACCCACTTACTGCCCCTATTAGTCATTACAGATTTTTTTTTCTAGCAATCTGTGCTGTTACATAATATGCAAGTTCTTTTGGTTCTACAGACAACACTCCAGAGATGATACACTTAGAAACGATTGCAGACGGTCTATTTAATCTTGTTTAATTGTTCATAGCCTTGAAAAATAATCTCTTTATGTCACAATGTAGCTACTTCCAATGTTAGGACACACTTCGGTGTTTCTCTCATCATCAATTCCAAGGTCTAGGCTTGAAATTTTCCATACCATCTCAAATAATTACACCTTATTGAAAAGAAAAGAACTGAACTAAAAATTCAGAAACCTGTCCTAAAATAATGATGTATTTAACTCCTAACTTTTAAGGCAATCCATAAAATATATCCTGAAAATGTAGCTGTGTATGAGTTACTCCGCACTCCCGAAATTCCTTCATCTGAGCTTCAGATCACATGTAAAAGTTACTCTGCATTAGCTACTTTCAGCACCCTGATTAGCTATGGAATTTGTCTTACAAGAGGTGCAGTTTTGTTCGTGGCACGGGAGGAATTTACATACTAAACATACTATTCAAATGTGTATATAACTGTAGTGGAAATGAATAAAGTAGTTGGATTGTGTAAAATAAATAAGCAAGTCACATGAGCTAATGAAAGGTAAAATCAGCAAGAGTCCACATATGGCTGTTCAGAAATATATTTTACAGAATCAGCTAAACAATGACAGAACAGGGTTGAATTTTCATTGCTAAGCATTGGAATTTTTGTACATTATTCCAATAACTTTATAAGATTTGCATATGTTACATCTAGTGCAGTATGACAGAAAATTTCATTCTTAAACAATCTATTAACACAAAAATCAAAGGCCAAGATTTTCAAAATGTGTCTGAAGTATGACTTCACTGGCAGATGGCAAGTGCTCCGCAGTTTTGGAAAAAATCAAGCCACTTTCTCAGGTGTCTAATTATAGGCCCCTAGGCCGAGATTTTCACAGGAGTCTAAGTGAGTTGAGCAAGCCAGCAAGGCACTGGAGCACATACTTAACTTTAAGCATGTGAATAGTCTTAATGTAGGACTCTTCAAGCACTTAAAGATCATGCAGTTTAATGCTTTGCTGGATTTGGTAACTACAGCTATCAGATAAACAGGAAGAACAACCTTCCAAATTCAGATCAAAGAGGTATCCCTCCTGCCCCCAAAATCGCTGTCTAAACAGGCCAATCAACTTGAGTACTTCTTGGAGGACGAACGCTAATTGGGACTGGTCAATGTGTCAGCCAAATATGGAAGACAAGATGGCCAGCTGGTGGAGAGGAAGAAAAGAAGCCCAGAACAGCTAAAGAAAGATGGTTTATCACTGTTCAGTCTGCTTGAGTTCAAAACTGCTCAGCCTACACCACTGCCTAAGGAAAAACAGTTTCCAAATATCTTGACTTACAGCACTTACCGAATTGGATTGGGAGGGGGAGGAGGAAGCGGAGGTGGTGGTGGGGGCGGAGGTGGCGGTGCTGGATTTTCTGACCTGTGTATTCGTTTCTGGAGTTCATCAACTGCATGAGAGCAACAGAAAAGCAGAATGAGTTCTCAGTAAAAGCATTTCCCCATCTGCTACTGGGTGATTTGAAACCAGAGTCCTAAACAGAAGTTCTGCCTGTAAAGAAAACCACCGATTCATTCAAAAGCAAAATGGCAGCACATCTCAATGGCTGATCTGCTATCACACTGGGTCAGTGGTAGTTTTTGCACTCATCTTCACCAAGAACGCTGATCCAGCTGCATACAATTTCTACAATCAAGGCAACTTCTGAGAACTGAATGCCTAGCTGCATAATATTAAACTCTTCATACACAATGATTGGAGCCTTAAGGAGAAACCACAGTGGCTGCGACATTTCCTAGTTGTGAAAGGGACATCACATCAACTGGAAATCTAGTCAATTAAAAAAAATCATTTCAGTTTCTACTCTTTACCTTGCATCGCTTTGATAAATTTTTGCAGGTTTACAGTCATGTTCTTTAAAACATGTTTTTCTGTTCTGTTGCTTTGTGAGAGATCTACACAATCAACGGGGAAAGCTACCCCAGTACAAAGGGGAAACAGTGAAAAAATATATTTTTCTCTAATGTCATTTAGTTACAGTAAATCTTAGCAGCTGTTTCTAAGTATAGAGGGAATTTCAGACAGATGGATGGGATGGGACTTCCAAAGTGGATCCTCAATTCCTATTAATTATAAATTAATTACATTTTAATTTAAATTCCTTTCATGGCTTTAAAAACCCATCTGATAATCTTATGTTCATGGTGCCCTTTTTAATAATAAAATATGTAAAAGGGAAAAGGAGTACAGTGAATGCACATTCAAATCCACTTTGTGCTTTATGTAAATGAGTGATGTGAGGTTTAAATAATCTCTGCATAGTCATTCGTAAAGAACCTACTATCATACAGAACAGCACCTGCATATCTTTACTGAAAATCATGTGCAATATTCACCACATCAAACAATTTTCTCCAACACTAAAGATTATTCAAATGACTTCAACAGGATTACTCACGTATTTCCAAGTAAGCCTGGGCTTGAGCCTCTGATTCAGGAAACCATTCTGGCCTGAACAGGGATGGACTTCAGCATGTTTTTACGGGCTTTTTTGAATCAGAGCCTGACTTATGGGTTCCCCATAGAATCATAGCTATATAGGACTGGAAAGGACCTCAAGAAGTCATCAAATCCAGATACCTGCTCCATGGCAGGACTAAGTAAATCTAGGCCATGCCTGACAGATGTTTGTCCAACCTGCTCCTAAAAATCTCCAATGACGGGGATTCCACAACCTCCCTTTGAAGCCTATTCCAGAGCTTAATTACCCTTATATAGGACCTTTTCCTACTATCTAACCTAAATTTCCCTTGTTGACAATTAAGTCCATTACTTCTTGTTCTATCTTCAGTGGATACGGAGAACAATTGATCAACGTCTGTTACGTTGCACTCCATATGATTTTATGCAAATATGCTAATGAGTGTGAATATAATGTAACTGGAATATGCTTCATGCAAAAGGTCTCTTGTAAGGTATCATTACAAAGCTTATAATCTACTGAGTGTGGTCATCCTATTTGTATAAATGTTATCATTCTTGTATCTGAAACTAGAAATATGAAATATAACTCTGAAGTCCTATTGTAATTATGCAAAGTGTAGGCCATTAATGGTGGTTTGGAATCTTGATGGCTCAAACTAGGAGTCATCAACTAGGACAACTGGTTGTAAATGGCTCTGCTTATTTGCAAGCCTTCCTGTGAGTCAGGCCAGGAAGAAGGCAGGCTTGGGGTCTCAGGACAGGTGACCATGTCACCTGGTACTGGAATCCATCTTAAACCTGGTGCTTTTCCATTTAGAAGGAAGGGTGGGGACCCAGAGAGACCAAAGATTCCCACCTTGTGCCAAAGCTATATAAGGGGGTTGAACAGAACAAAGGAGGTTCCAATCAGGAGAAATCCCCTAGTTACCACCTGAGCTGGAGCTAACAATAACTATACCAGGGGAAAGGATTGGGCCCAGACTAGAAAGGAGTCTAGTCTGTGAAAGAAGCTTATTGGAATATCTCTGAGGGTCAGATTTACCTGTATTCAGTTTCTTAACTGTATTGGGCTTAGACTTGCGTGTTTTATTTTATTTTGCTTAGTAACTTACTTTGTTCAGTCTGTTATTACTTGGAACCACTTAAATCCTACTTTTTATACTTAATAAAATCACGTTTTGCTTATTAATTAACCCAGAGTAAGTAATTAATACCTGGGGGAGCAAACAGCTGTGCATATCTCTTTACCAGTGTTATAGAGGGTGAACAATTTATGAGTTTACACTGTATAAGCTTTATACAGAGTAAAACGGATTTATTTGGGATTTGGATCCCATTGGGAGCTGGGTGTCTGGATGCTAGAGACAGGAGCACTTGCTACGTCGTTTTCAGTTAAGTCTGCAGCTTTGGGGGCGTGGGTCAGACCCTGGGTCTGTGTTGCAGCAGATCAGCTCAACAAAACAGGGTTCTGGAGACCCAAAGTGGCAGAGAAAACTGGCTCTGAGGCAGTCTCCGCAGGTCAGGTGACAGTCCCAAGGGGGTCTCTGTGACCGAACCCATCACACCATCCTCTTTATAATAGCCCTTAACATATTTGCAGACTGTTATCAGTCCCCCTCCCACCCAGTCTTCTTTTCTCAAGATTAAACAGGCTCAGTTTTTTTAATCTTTCCTCACAGGTCAGGTTTTATAAACTTATCACTTTTGTTGCTCTCCTCTGGATTCTCTCCAATTTGGCCACCTCTTTCCTAAAGTGTGGCATGCAGACCTGGACATGGTACTCCAGCTGAGGCTCACCTGTGCTGAGTAGAGCAGGACAATTATCTCCCATGTCTTATATACAACATTCCTGTTAATATGCCCCAGAATAATAGTACCATGTTTCACAGCTGCATCATATTGTTGACTGATATAAAATGTGTGATCCACCATAGCCCCCAAATCCTTGTCAGCAATAATACCACCTTTCAGTTATTCCCCATTTTGTATTTGAGCATTTGATTTTTCCTTCCTAAGTGAAGTTCTTTGCAGTTGTATTTATTGAATTTTATCTTGTTGACTTCAGACCAATTCTCCAATTTATCAAGTCTTTTTTTAATTCTTATCCTGTCCTTTAACATGCTTGCTACACCTTCCAGCTTGGTGTCATCTGAAGATTTTATAAACACACTATCCACCTCATTATTGAAGCCATTAATGAAAATATTGAATAGTACCAGACCCAGGACTGACCCCTGAGAAATTTCACTAGATACATCCTCCCAGTTTGGCAGTGAATCATTGATAACTACACTTTGAGTACGATCTTTCAAAAAGTTTTGCACTCACCTTATAATAATTTTATCTAGACTACACCTTCCTAGTTTGCTTATGAAAATGCCATCACGGACTTTATTAGAAGCCTTACTACAATCAAGATATATCACATCTACTGCTTCCCCTCTACTCACTAGGCCAATAACCCTGTCAAAGAAGGAAATTAGGTTGGTTTGACATCATTTGTTATTGACAAATCCATACTGGCTATTCCTTATAACCCTTTTATCCTCCAGATGTTTACAAAATGATTGCTTAATAATTTGTTCCAGTGTCTTTCCAGGTATCAAAGCTCAGCTAACTAGTCAAGAATTCCCCAGATCCTCTTTGCTCCTTTTTTTAAAGATAGGTACTATGTTTGCCCTTCTCCTGTCTTCATGGATCTCACTTGTCCTTCACAAGATCTCAAAGACAACTGCTATCAGTTCCAAGATTGCTTCAGCTAGTTCCTTAAGTACCCCGATGAATTTCATCAGGCCCTGCCAACTTGAGTACTTCTAACTTATCTAAATATCCTTTAACCTGATCTTTCCCTATTTTGGCATGCACTCCTTCCCCCGTTGTTGTTAATTTTAATTATGTTGAGTATCTGATCTGACTTATAGTGAAAATGCCTACCCAACAATAACCAGAATGACCTTATTAGTGTCAGTATAATAATGACAGCCTAGTTTACATTTTCAAAGCATTGCATATGACAGGCACACACAATCCCCGGTAGAAAATAATGGTATTTCCACGTGTATCTCACATGTTTTGGACATCTGGTTGCCTTCTATTCACATTGCACATGAAACAAACTGTGCCAGAATCAGAATCTTGTGGAAGCCTGGGATCAATTTTCAATTTCCCCACTCTCAGAGACATGCTGTAACAATGGGAAACTTACTCAGGTGTTCAATTCTCTGCATCTTAGGACTTTCACTTAATTCTTTAGGGAAGAGCAAAAACAATGATCATAAAGTTGAAAATGTATGGAAAAACTAAACTATCTAAATATGTGTAGCTTGGCTAACCAATGACTCAGAGGGGAGATGATGGAATATAATGATATGACAGATGTAAAACCAAAGGATGGAAAGGAATTATTTAGTTTTCTGGTTTTTAAACTTAATCACATACCAAATTTAGGATGGCTATCAGGAAAATACCATGACAACCATGTTACCTGGGACTTTTAAAAATAGACTGAACAAGCGAGCCCTAAGAAAATATATTCTAGGGAATTTTATCTGCTTATGTGTGCTTATCATCATGGTAAGTGAGCACCTAACAATCCCACATTGATTGTGAGATGGACTGCATGATCTAATACGCCTTTCCAGCTAAATTCTATGAGTCTATGATTAATTTGACACACACGAAATTGTAAAATATTTTTTCCAGAAGCTCACACCACCACATTGATATGCTTTTTCTCTCTGACATTTTCCATCTACACATTCCAGCTGTGTTTGGAGAGTTAAACAGTAGTTCACCAGCTGCTAACTATATTTTGAATTTATTATGAAATGGCAATTTTAAATAAAGAGAGTTAAATTACAGTTTTTAGCATTTAATAGGCATGATGCTGTAAGCTGGTCAGGCACCATTCTAGCATATAAGACTTTGATAACTAAATTACAGTAGTTGTTCCATACTGTACATACTGTAAGTGATTTTTGTCAGTGTTGTGGAGGCTTTGGTTTAGCCTATGAACTGGACAAATAACAGTCAGAAAGCCAGACAATTTTTTTCAGTCAGATAGTAAGGGGATAAACGTTTAGCATGATGCACAGGGAATTAGACACACAATTCCCATGGATTTCAGCCATTAAAACCCACAGGAGTTGTGTGGTTAATTCCCTGTGCAAAGCTCTGAATACAGTATTTACCTTTTAAATGTCAGTATCAGAGGAGCCTGTAATATGAGGAAAAAACCTTACTTCAGCAGGAGTTGTTTTTTCACAACTCAGTCTGAAGGGCTAAATCTTTCCCACAAATTCACCGATAACTGCTAGATCAAGACTAAATGCTTGTGTGATTTCCTAAGTTGCTTGATAACTTCCACATATGGAATTTTTCCACATATGGAAACATGAGAACACCCCCCCACAACATCATCTGTACAATAGGGGTGCTACATGATAAGCCCGGGGTAGGCAACCTATGGCACACGTGCTGAAGGCGGCACACAAGCTGATTTTCAGTGGCACTCACACTGCCCGAGTCCTGGCCACCGGTCCGGGGGGCTCTGCATTTTAATTTAATTTTAAATTAAACTTCTTAAACATTTTAAAAACCTTATTTACTTTACATAAAACAATAGTTTAGTTATATATTATAGACTTATAGAACCTTCTAAAAACGTTAAAATGTATTACTGGCACACAAAACCCTAAATTAGAGTGAATAAATGAAGACTTGGCACACCACTTCTGAAAGGCTGCCGACCCCTGTGATAAGCCATGGTGTATTATGTGTGTATCTCTGTGAAAGAATTAACAGAACACTCATGTTCTATTTATTTATGTCTTGAAAGATATAAGTTTCAGCTGAACTTAAAAGGATTATCCTTTCACATGTAAACACTGCATTGAATCTTTACTTATTGTAGACTTGGCGTTACCTAAAGATTTAATTTTATATGCCTGTGGAAGGTGAACAACCACCGACCATGCTGCTTAGTGGTCAAGCAGGAGTGCGGCAGGCCATCTTCCTCTTGAAAACATAGTCCCCTCTTTCAGTGCCTCCCCCATCTCTCCAAGAATTTCCAGTCCTTCCCTTTAACATGGGGACTTGGGGTCTAGGCCCTTGAACAGTCAAGGTCTTTTCCAGCTGGGTTCTCAACCGAGGTGAATGTTCTTGTAATTGTAATATCCTCTTGAAGTGGGTAAGGGAACCCTGGACCACCCCATCCACTGCTCCATTCCAGGGCCCTATGACGGGCAGCTACACTCTATCTTGCAGTGCTACATAGCTGCCCCCCAGGCCATCTCCTAAGAAAGCCTCCTTTAGCTTCCCACAGTAAATCAGAGAAGTCTCTGACCTGCACACTCAGTCACCTGACTCTCCTTTATAGGTTTGCAGGGGTCTGCATTGTCAGGTCTCAGGCAATGAGTTCCTGGGCAACATTTCTCCCACAGCACAGCCATCTGTTCCCTTCCACTGCCCCCTGCCTCTGACCTGCTTTGCTTCCCTTTTTAAAGCCTCTGCCTCCAGTCTGTTCAGGCCCTCAAGTGTGGCTGGACAGGGCTGCCTGGGACCAGAGCTGTTCCTTAACCCCTTGTTCTCCAGTGAGGTTTGTATGCCTCATCACAATGCCACAAAATTTTTAAAGATTTTTCTACTGAATAGATTCTAGACATTATGTTGAGTTGAATCATTGAACTTCATGCTGTGAAACACAAATTATGCACAGATGCTCATGGCTTCATCTCAAAAGTATCATGTATAATTCTGTTAGGTCTGCACCAGTAACATTTGAGAGAATTTCACTTCTAAACTTAATTTAATTAAGTTATTTTACCTGAATGCTTTAGGTTTTTAACTTTTTCTTCAGAGTTCTGCCACTTTAGTTCCAACTCCTTTTTATCTTCTTCCAGAAGTCCCAGCTGCTGCTGTAGACAACTGATCTCCTTATGTAGTGCTTCATTTTCTAGCTTCTCTTCTAATTCTTTAACCTGCGGATGGCAAACACTGGACATTGTTACAATAAAAAATAAATGCTCATTCTGTCTTTTGCCTTGATGAATAGCTGGACCATCTACCAGACACCGTAGGCCTTTAGAATATGAGATAAGCAGGAACACTGTAAACTGCAGTAATATACATGAGACGTCTTTTTAAGCAAACAGTTTTGAAAGACAGCCACACTTTTTTCTTTAGAGATTTAATCATCTTATTTGAACACAGCTTCTTCATTTGAAGCGAACATTAATGTGGGGTTTTTTTTAGTTAACTGCTTCTGTTTAAAGGTTATAATTTAAACTCACTCCTTCCGCAGTTCATGCAGCTGACAATGGATGAACTACAGAATGACATCAGATTGAGTGGCAACATTCAAGTACGTTGAAGCAATCGCTTCCATAGCTATTAAATATATACAATTTGGTCTAGTTTACAAAAAAATCAGAGATTTTCTATAAGCCGGCTATTACACCTCAAGTATGTTTTTAAATAAATATATTAAGTGAATATATCTTTAGCTTTACTGTACCTGTGAGAGTACAGCTACTGAGCATTACCCTATGGCAGTGGTCCCCAAACTGTGGGGCAGGGGGCACGGCAGGGCCCAGGCCAGACCCCATGGGGGGTGAGGAGGGAGCACCACCCAGCCCTGCTTTGCCCCGATGTTCAGTTCTCACCCCCAGGTCCAGGGCCGGCTTTAGGAAGTGCGGGGCCCAATTTGAACAGTTTTGACAGGGCCCTGGCAGGGATGACTTTAAAAAAAAATTTAAAATAACCACGTGGGGCTTGTACTCACTGGGCGGTGCTCCGAGTCTTCGGCGGCGGGTCCTTCACTCGCTCCGGCGGCGGGTCCTTCAGTGCCGCCGAAGACCTGAAGTGCTGCTGAAGACCCGGAGAGAGTGAAGGACCCACCACCGAAGTGCCGCTGAAGACCCGGAGCGCCGCCAGGTCAGTAAAAATTAAAAAGGCGCCTCTAGCCAGGGAAGGGATTCTCACTGGGCGCGGGGCCCTCTTGGGCGCGGGGCACGATTTGGGGGAATTGGTGGAATAGGCCTAAAGCTGGCCCTGCCCAGGTCTGCCCTGGCCATAGCCACCGGCTCCCGGCCCCGGCTCTGATCCCAGCCGCAGCCCCCGGCCCCCAGCCCCAACTGTGGGTTTACTTCTAGCCCCGACTGCAGCCCCACTCCCAGCCGAAGCCCCAGCTGCAGCACTAGCCCCACTCCTGACCATAGCCCCAACTCCACTGTGGCTTCCGGGGTGGGGAGGTGGAGGAGTGTGTGTGTGAGGGGTGGAGAGTGCCTGGACGAAAACGTTTGGGAACCACTGCCCTACGGTACACACACACTGAAAACTGAAGTAATTTATAGGTGCAGCTCCTCAGCTGCTGGAAATGGTCATAGATCCACAGATACCATACTACATAGTCTTACTTCAGAGATGCCATCTTCCTCGTGCCTTTCATAACTCTGGGATTTTCCACAGCACCCACATACACAGCATTTTGTATAATTTCTATATTTTTCTATAGTTCCTCGATACTGTGGGATTTATACTTCCTTCTACTGCTCTCGTTTTCCTGCATCTTTGGAACCAGGAACCACCTTCCCATTGCAGGATGCCTGGATCCTGCCTTCTCTTCATTTAAATCCTTCCTGAAAATCACTGCTTTTCCCAAGGCACATAAATATTAACGCATGTCAATGTGACATCATATCACCCCTATTAATTTAAAAAGCAACACTCAAACTTATCCATTGAGTCTCCTATTGCTTTGGTAATCCATACTAGCACATGCCTTTATTAGTGTCTAGTGGCTGGTTCACAGAAGGGTTAAGTGCCTACTACACCTACCAGCTAGAGGGGTCATTCCTTTACCTCCAGTGTTAAAGGAGCAGTCTTTCAAGACCTGATTCAGGAAAGAACATCTTTAACTTCATCCCTATTCAGGACATAATTTTAAGTACATGCTTAAAGTTATGCATGTGCTTACCTGCTGTCTTGAAGAAAGATGCATTCCTGAATCAGGGCGTAAATGCTGCAGATTGTGTTCAAACCCTATCAACGACCCAAAGAGACAGGGGATAGGGCAGGGACCAGACCTCTGCATTTAACTGTCCTGAGCACATTTAATAAATGGCAATTAATATGAGTTTTGAGAAGCTATCTAAAATCCTACAGTAGGTGAAAAATCTTATACTACCTTTTGCTGGTGTTGATGTCTCTCTTCTTCCAGTGTTTGGGTCAACTTGGCATTTTCATCTAAAGCTTTCATAAGCTGCTGATCAGGAGCAGAATTTTGCAGAAGCAGATGACTTTGTCTTTTCATCTTGTTTTGTTCAATATACATCTGCCAAAAACAACACACATGCCCAAAAAAACCTGAATGGTTAAGTAAAGTCTCCCATCTTAACTGGAACCAGATAAATAATAATAATAAACACAGTGAATCCTCTAGCATTGGTTAAGAAACTCGGGGTGAGAGGAAGTTTACAATAGCTAAGTGCATAAAGTGCCTCCTTGTTAAGGGAACGATGTCATTTATTATTAAAATTGTGTGTGTTTGCAACACTCGGAAATTAAAGTTCATAGATGCTTTAAATTAGTATTCTCTTAAGAGATTACAGCTCACTTGGTACACAAGCACTTACGCAGTCAGTTTTTCACTAGATGAGAAATTCAGTCACTGGGATAGGAGCCAAAAGAACACGGGGTCTGTAACAGCAACCATAGAGAGGCTCATGCCCAATCTAATTGTCAGGTGGTAGATTTTATCTGGCGGTGGCGCGCGCGCGCGTGTGTGTGTGTGTGTGTAAAAAAGAGAGAGACACACACAGTGGGGAGGTGAATTTCAACCCAAGTCTATGTAATCAGTCACCATACCTACTCCACAGGGAAGGTGGTGCGTTATGGTGTGACTTTAGGCTAGCACAAATGGGGCTCAGAGATACTCCCAACAACTTGCCTTTGAAGCCATTGTTCCCCTTTTAATTTTGAACTGTCTACTTCTTTCCCTTTCCCAAATGTTAATACTTTTGGTTTGGAGGATGTGGGGGGAAATAATCAGGTGGGTGTCACTACTCTAAGCCTTTTCAATAGGCCACTGGGCCCTCAAAAGGGATTGCTCAGGCCTTTGCACTGATCAAATATAGAGGGTACTTCCCTTTGTCTGCTGGAGAGCTCCAGGGAGAATTCTGCTTTCTTGCAATAAAATTTCCCAAGGATCTACCCCTGCAGCTCTATGCTGCCAATAACATGGGGCTGTGCCTGAAGTCAGTGGGTGTGCCAGGAATCCAGGATTGGCCCAAAGAGAACCCGATCTTTGTAGCAGAAATGACGAGTGTAACTAGGAGAGGAGATTTCTCATGAGAATGCTGGGTTTTGCGCAGCCGGTGTTTATCCTGTGGGAGACACTTTCGATCATTTATGAAAAACACACCCTGAGTACAGTGATTGTTCCCAAATTGCTGAAAAATTGATCTCTTGTTCAGCAGAATGATTTATGACCAAAATTATTATGAATGCAAAGCTCCATGAAATCTTGACAATTTCCCTCACTGCTTATTTTCTGGCCAAAGTTACTAGCACAACTTTCTGACGAACTATTTCTTCCAATCCACTATTATTGGACTTTACGGTATATTATTAAAAAAAAGGAAATGCAATCAGATGTCTGTGTATTTATTTATGTAGCTGAGTTTTGTATCAAGTTTCTATCCAGCACTCTGTTGGGCTATGTTTCTGTTGGGCTACATGATGTATTATTATGAGGTTGATAATAAAAAGGGGCAACTACTTACCTTACTGAATTGAAAGGCCTTGTCTACACTCACACTTACTTCAGTAAGGGTGAGAACAAGCCACCCCCTTGAGCAACGTAAGCTACAACGCCTAAACGCCGGTCTGGACAGTGCTATGTCGGCAGGAGAACGTCTCTCACCAACATAGCTACCGCCTTTTGCAGAGGTAGTTTTATTATGGCAGCGGGAGAGCGCTCTCCTGTCAGCACAGAGCGTCTTCACCAGACATGCTTTAGCAGCACAGCTGATCAGTACAGCTGCACACTGTTGCACTTCTAGTGTAGACGAGCCCTAACTTTTGATGCAGCCTAGATGACTCACAAATGCAATTCGAATGCAGAAACAGAGAGAGAATCGATGTGGCCTTAATATTAAAAAAGCCAACAAAGATCACCTCATTGGGTAGAGCTATGCAGTGGGAAAGGCACTAAAGAACTGAAAGCAGCCAATGAAGAGAAAACTATGACTACAGGCTCCAGTCCTCCACTTACATAAAAACAGGGACTGTTGTGTGGGTGTGGGACCACAACACAGCAGAAGTTAGCATCCTGCAACAACTGCAATGACTCTTGTCTGAAGCAAAGTAATGGTTTATCTTCCTCATGGTCACTTACTGAGTAGTGGGCCAGGATTAGGTTTAAGTCAGCCTTACCCCACCCTTTCAATACAAATCCTGGTCCTCTTCACCTTCCTTTAGAAAAGAAGGAAGCAGAGAGCATAGTGCAGCAAATAGATCAGAGATTTCCTCTAGAGACCTCACTACACGGAACTAATTGTCCTGTGCAGTACTTATATACTACAGACAGAGGTGAAAGTAAGCCAGTATGCCCCGGTACGGCGTACCAGCAAGAACCGGTATGCCGTACGGGGGAGGCCCGGCTTCCCCAGGCAGCAATTTAAAGAGCCTGGGGCTATCAGCAGTGGCTGGAGCCCAGGGCCTTTTAAATTGCCGCCAGAGCCCTGCTGCCGGAGCCCTAGGGTAGCAGCAGCAGGGCTCCAGGGGTTATTTAAAGGGCTGGGGCTCTCGCTGCCTCTATGGCCCTGGGCCCCTTTAAATAGCCGCTGGAGCCACACCGCCGCTACCCCAGGGCTCCAGGGGCTATTTAAAGGGCCGAGGCAGTAGAAGCAGGAGAGTCCTAGGCCTTTTAAATAGCACCCAGAGCCCTGGAGTAACTGCAGGGCTCCGGGAGCTATTTAAAGGGCCTGAGGCTCCCACTGCCTCTATGGCCCCGACCCTTTAAACTGCTGCCAGAGCTCCCGGCTGCTGCTGCTACCCCAGGGCTCTGGCAGGCTCCGGTGGCTATTTAAAGGGCCCGGGGAGGTAGAAGCAGGGGAGCTCCAGGCCCTTTAAATAGCCCCCGGAGCCTGCCAGAGCTCCAGGGTAGCAGCGGCAGCTGGGGGCTCCAGCAGCGGTTTAAAGGGCCCGGGTCATAGTAGCCCTTTAAATTGTTGCCGGAGTCCCCAGGGGAGGGGAGGGCACTTACCGGTACAGGGCAGGCTGGGCGCTGGCTCTGACCCCCCCATCCCCGCCCCTTCTACCCCAGGCCCCGCCCCTTCTGGGGGCCAGAGCCGGCCCCAACCCAGCCCCGTACTGGTAAGTCCCTATTTCTACTTTCACCCCTGACTACAGTGATGGGTGCTATACAAAACACTAAGATGGGTAGATGGCTGTATTTCTGACTAGGGTATGCACGGCCACTTTGCATTCCCTTCTGCACACTGAAACATGATCAAGGGCCATACTGTCCTACAAATATATGTTAAAATGACCAATTAAACAATACTAAAACTGTGCCACAAACTGACCAAAAGCAAAGAAGAAATTCAGATTTAAAGCTGGCTGCTCATCCAAAATTTTGAATCTTTGGCAGGATTTCTTGGTCACCCATTATATTACATATACTTGTTTTATGTATTTAATCTCCTCATCTAGAAAACACATCTTTGAAGAGTAATAATTTAACTGCTTACAGGTATTTCTGGAGCACACCTCACCAGAGTATAAAATCTATCGTCTGCCTGGGAGAGCAAGACATTTGAGTCAGGTAAAGTTGTATAGCATTTAATGTCGACAGAGTCTCATTACTTGACAGAGGAAGGGATCTTTGACCCTGATATGGCAACGAGCTCCACCATGGCACCTACGTAGCACCTCTCTGACTTCAGTGAGGGTCTGCATGGACCCAGTGATCTGGCCACACAGATCCCTACTGACTCCATTGAGGTGGCATTCTGGGTCGCATATTATGGAAAATAAAAGACATATTAGAAAAATTGTTTCTATTTTACACCCCCATTTTTTCACCCAGGATCTTTTGGTAGCCTGGATGCTTTCTTTTGTGCCTATAATTGATGCTGTCTGCAGTTTACTGCAGGCACTACATTAGAAGCAGAGTGAAAACTTCTCAAATATCTCAAAAAAAGCCATACTGAAAATCCAGCAAGCAGTTATTGTGCAAGAGCAGAAGGCACTTTTAAAAGGTTTAATTTCTGTGCCATGTTATTTTGGTTTGCACAATATAAGAACTATTAGGCTATCTGGTGGGCTAATATTTAGCAAGATTTCATTTTTTAGTTATACTAGAATGAAGCAACTTTACAAATATGTACATTTAAAAATTGCTTCTTGATTGAAATATGCTACAAAACCATAATGTAGCATTTTACACTCACTTTGCACTGGTGTCTGTGATTTACAGGAGAGGCAAGGTAAAGAAAAATGAGGACTGGGAACTTCAAAGTTACACCAGAGATCAATTTGGCATATGGAGTCTTGAAACCAATAATTCCACTGATCAACAACAACAAAGTCACTCAGTCACACAGAATAGTTGCTCCCAGTGAAATTTTAGTCATCTCTGAAAAGAAAGACAAAACACGAGAAAACAGCATAGAAGTTTCTCTATAATTCTGTTGTGGAAAAATGTTTAGCAGTCGAAATTAAGGTGCATACAGTGTGTTTATTAACAGAGCTGGTCACAGTTTTTCAGTCAAAACATTTTCCTGCTGAAAAATGGTATTTTGTCAAAAAAACACTTTTCATGTGAGAAATTTTCCTGACAAGTTTCAAAGCTAAATAAAAATTTTTACTTCAGAATTGAAAATTTTGTTTTCAAAACCTGAAAAAAAATTGAAATTTCAAAATTCCAGGTTTCTGTCCTTTCACTTCCTTTTTTGCCAACAAATCTAAAGGAATGAATGATGGCTATAATTTGGGGAGGGTTCCCTTTGTGCACTCTAACTTTTCCAAACTACCTCAGCTTTTGAAAACCTACTCAGTGGCAAAATGAAACATTAAACACTGCAACTTAGCCACTCACTAGATTTTGAAAAAACAGATAAAATTGTAATTAATTTTATTTGATTTCAAGGTTTTCCTGTGAAAATCAAACACTTTCTATCAAAAAATTGAGTGAAAACTTTTTGTTCAAAAAATTTCACAGAAAACTGCCTGGGTTTTTCGACTACCTCTACTTTATTACTTTCTTAGCATCACAGATAATGTGCATGGTGCTTACAATATGGAGAAAAGGAGATTTCTAAGCCAAAAAAATGCTTATTATGTATGAGCCTGATCCTGTAATCACGCATGGGAATAATTTATTCACATGAGTAGTCCCACTGACTTAAAATATTATACTTATGCTTAAGTATTCGCAAGATCAGGCCCTAAATTAAGGGAACAAAACAGGATAGGACCAAAAATACTGAGTGAAGCAGAATGAAGAGGACCATCTAATTAAAGCACATTTCAGCAGCACAGAAACCTGCATGTAGCACCAAAATATCAAACAAAGTGTTTGTTGACAAGGCAAAAGAACTACTTGAAGGGATTATTTGATCTGTGGTGGGGTTTAACTAGCTGATCAATTAGTTCTGACTTTACCACCTGTGAGACAATTATCTGCAGAACATCCCAATCAACACTTGAAGCATAAGCCAGGCTAGGGGGAATCTACTGAAACTACTACCACAGCTAAAGAAGGCTTAAAGAGAACAATAGTTTGATAAAGATAAAGGGCACCTCATCCAAAGATCTCTACATATTTTACAGAGGACGCTAAGTCTCATTATTCCTATTTTATAGAGAGACTCTGTGGGACCGAATGTCTGCAACTTGGCCAAGCTCAAGCACCAATCCAGTGGCAGAGTTGGGACAAGAATCAACGGGATTTTGCCATAGACTTCAATGGGACCAGGATTTCCTCCAGGTATCTCAACTCCCAATCCTCTGACCCTTACACAATTCTGCATCCTGTGCACTTGATTTTTATTTTGATGCCAAATTTGAAGAGGGAATTCTTTCTGTTTAGAAGAGTTAAAATGTAACGCTGAGAACTTTGATCCTCATCTAGGTAACATCCAGATTCCAATTTGGAGACTTTCAAAACTAACCCCCCACGCTGCAGCTCAGCAAGATAAAGAAAAACACTTTAAAGCCATGTGTTTCCATACATATGTACACATTCAGCATATTAAATATTGGCACTATTTTCAGACTGTTCCAACAAATGATCCCCTTCATCATAGGCTAAATTACAACTTGCACATTCCATGCTTGATCCCTATTTTGGTAGTCCCATGGGAAGAAGGGAGCAAGATTCCAACTCTCTGCCAAACTATCGATCAACTCTGGTTTCAAACTCTCAGGCCTGCTGCTTGATCCAAAGAAGAACTGACTTCATGGAGTGGGAACACTTAACTATACTTTGTCATAACTTTGGGGTGCAGATGCATTATAGCCTTGTAGTTTTATGTCAAACCTGAACAGGTACCCAGTTCTGGAACAGGACCCCTACCTACGTTTGCTAAGTAGACGGGCTGCTGCTTATTATAACAATAGACACAAATGAGAAAGGTGAGCAGTATGGATCAAAGACTTTGTGTTCTCTAGTTGTTCATAACATTTTATTATTTTGTGGTTCATATTTTAAAGGATATTAATTTTGTACTTTGCTAAGGACAGTATCAAATTTGATGGTATTTTATTAATTAGTTAATAGCTGTACAGGTTGAACCTCTCTAGTACAGCACTCTCTGGTCTGGCAACATCTGTGGTCCGGCATGATTTCATTTTATGTTTTTCATGCTTTATCTACTTATTTCCTTGTGCCAATACAGTAAAATTGTGCAACGACACTTTGTTACGAAGAGAGCCAGTAAGCCTTGCCTAGGCAGCATTGCAAGCGTTGTTCCGTTTATTCGCCTCAGCGAGATAAAAATAAAAAGAGACCCGCTCGCTACAATATTGACTTCCTGTGGTTCAGAAAATTCTCTGGTTCAGCATCGGTCAGGTCCCCAGGGTGCCGGACTAGAGAGGTTCAACCTGTACAACCTTTTTAAGAGGATATGTTCTATACAAAGTGCCAAGTGCTGCATTTATTAATTCTATGGGTCAAAGGAAAGTGGCCTAATTCACCAAGAACAAGGCAGCAGTTGTCGTTAGTTCAACTAAATTTAGTGCCTTGTTCCTTGCCCGTTGCATACTTTTCCCTGAACAGTCATTCAGAGATTGCATTTTAAGCTGCAGATGGCTGAATCCTTACCAGAACGGTAGCACCCACAAAAACACAGCATCACACTGTGATGGGGTGTACCAGGCCTTCATGGCCCCTTACTGGAGACCCCGCTGCTCTGCCACATCCCACCCCAGGAAGCAGCAGGGTGGGAGGAAAAGAGTAGCAAAGGTAAGTCCTCCAGGCCTGCCTAAAGAAGCCTCACTGGAGCATCCATCTTGGAAGCTAGAGAGACCTGGTCCTCCAAGGGCTGACAACAGCCAATCAGAGCCCAGCAGGCTCAGATAAAAGGAGCTGCAAAGCCTCAGCAGGTCAACTCTGGCTGGGACCAGTGGAGTGAAGAAGGGTGCTCCTCTCTGGCCAAAGGAGCCTGATAGTCAGAATTTATGGCTGGCTAAGCTAACCTAGTTGGGAGAGAAGGACCTGAGAATGGTGGCCCTGAAATAGGGCTGGGGATAAAGGGTCCCGGTAGGAAGAGGCCCTAGGAAATAGCAGTGAAGGACTGAAGTTGAGCAGCATGTGAGCTACTGTGTATACAGTCCCTGGGCTGGAACCTGGAATAGTGGGCAGGCCTGACTTCCCCTCGCTACCATAGGTAAAGTGGTACAGGGCTTATTTGAGATTCCGAACAAGGGGCTGCATTTAAAGGTCCCTAAACCGGAGCTGTAGACCCTAGCAAGGGCAGAGAGACAGTTTATTTATTTATTGGACTCCTTAATATCCCAGCAGAAGGGGTTCACTCACACGTTGCGACTTGGCCAGAGGGCCAGGCCACTGAAGACCTCCCAAGGTTGGCTGGCAGCCTGCAAGGGACACTAGGGGTGAGAAAAGGACTGTGGTACCACTCCCAGTCACTTGGAGGCGCGTGCTCCATTACACATCTTTACAGTCGTCTCTGTATGAGGAAATTCATCACCAAGTCATACCAATTATCTTACATCTATAGGATGATGCACCATCGCTCACAAGTCCCAAACAAGAGAATCTCTTACTGCTACTTAATTATGTTCTCCAATTAACATTTTCCCATTTTAGCATCATATAGAATGGATTATATTATTCTATATATTCCTAAAGCACCCAGCCTTGTCTATCTGGATGCCACTGAATCCATTTAGAAAGAGATCAGATGCTTCCTGGAAGAGGAGCAAATCTCTTAACCCTCTTCCCAACAGATTAAATGGCTGACTTCAGAGGAATCAGATCTAGGTGGTACACATCCTAGCGCACACAGCTGTGGCCATTTCACAACTTTGTTCTTAGATGAAAGCTTGATGAGAGAGATTAGTCTCGTATCATGCTCTAAAAGTGGCAAGATTCAAGCTCAGAGTTTAAGACCTAAACATATCCCTCCTCTATTTCAATTATTTTCAGTTCAACCAGTATTCACTAGGCAGTGAATTAATTATTGTGACTAGGCTTAGAAGGATTATCTTATCGGGTAAATGTCGATTTTGTCATATACACATACAAATATTTCCTCAGAAGATAATCAAAATTTACAGATAGACAAAGAAAAATGCTGCTGGAAAAATTATTAAAGTTTGATGTAAGGATATTTACTTTCTATAGTTTGACATGAGATGTTGACAATTTCTGTTTTAACAGTTATCAAGTTTTGACTTTTTGAATCTCAACATCTACTGTCATTAAATAATTCTTGTCTGACTCCCCCCATTATTCCCTGCAACTGTGAACATTTAAATAGATAAAAGTAAAAAAAAAAAAAGCTTAAAAATAAACAGATATTATCCATCAAAAATTAAAGTTTAATTCTGCCAAGTCTAATTATTACATAGCAGCTTTTGTTAAACTGTCCTTGGTAATACATAGACGCAGGTACAGAAAAGTCTTTCCAGGGGCACAGGTCTTGCGGTATCCACTTGCAAACATGCCACATGGTCATTATAAATGACTCAAATGCTATTAATGGCTCTAAACAAGAGTTCTTGTGCAGCTCATCACTAATGCAACACACTCAGATCTCTGACTCAATTGCATGCAATCTCATGAGGAGCACAGGTCATCATCCTTTGTAGCAATTATGACAGTCCTTCTTAAGAGTCACAAAAATAATAACAGCATCTGCCCTTTTTATATAGGAAGGTTCAATCCTGGATTAAATAACGTGCCAACCAAGCACTTTCACAGGGCCCCATAATGAGAAGGGGCACCCTGAAGGTAACAAAGTTAAACACAGATACCGTACTGTACAGTTGATGTATACATACAGAAAGACACATTGTGCTGTATATACACACTTTTAAAATGCATCTGTAATGGTCAGGGATTGAGAGGAAAATTAAAGTAAGCTGCAAGCAGGGCATGATACAGGGTTTTTTAAAACCTATATTAAAAAGGGGACTATAAAATGTGAATTTACCTCTAGGTAAAGCCTAGGTTGGCCTCTTAAAATATAAAATATATAATCCAAACCATTCTGCTGCTCACTGTAAACATTTACAGAAGCCTGTTTCTTTCACCAGGTGATGTGTTTTGGGCAGAGACTGTACCAATACCCAAAGTAAGAGCAGCCCTTAAAAACCTGCACAGCAACTCTACACTTGTTTTTAATTTTTCTCAGACACGGGCAGCATAAAACAACAGTCTGGCACTTTAATTCGGAGGAACATACTGAATCGTTTCTCAGCAAGATTTCAAAAGTAATTTCAGGTGCAGGTATTGTATAGGAGCCAATGAGAGATTCTAACAAAGTGTCTACAATTACTTTACAAGTATCATTGCAAGGCAAGATACATGCTTAATAAATCTTTTATATTAAATATTTTATTAAGCATATGCGATTGCAGCATCAAGATCCTTAGCTCGTCTTCTCTCTCTCCCCGCTGCTTTCCAGCACTGTCATATCTTCCTTTTCATTTGTGTTTATGGTACCTAACACAGTTTGCTTTCCTTTGTGGAATATTGCTTTTCAGGTCTAGCCTATACATTATTGCTGTGGCCTTCAAGATCCCCTCTATGTGCCTTTGTTTTCTTGTATAGCATTTCACAAAAAACTGATGAATCTTAAAATTCACTTAAAACATGACACTAGCATTTTGATTATGCTTGCCAAGATCCCTAGGTTAACAGCCCTGGCTTATTCAGGTGGATACAGATTTTCTATTCCCTCATCCACCGCCCCCCCCCACACACACCATTTATTTAGTTCTTTTATTCAGATTCCTTTAGCTTTCACAAAGGATGACTCACTTTAAACCCTCTTCTTTTCTCCCCCCTTCCTCACCACAGCTGACAATATTTACTCAGTTTCTTTAGAACCTCTAAAGAGAATGAATTCTAATGTTTGAAGTTACATCATTTTTGATTAATTAAATACATATTATGGTGGTGCTAGCAGAACGACTATAATTAAAGCAGCACTGGATTTTTTTTTTAATCAAAAGCTTTGATTTTCAAGTGTTCTCATTCCTATGTGTGTGCGCGCTCGCTCGCTCTCTCTCACCTGCACCTAGCACACATACTTCCCTCCCAACTGCCTGCATTTCAGTGGCAGATCCTCATCACTTATCGCAAAGACAAGGGGCACAAGGTGCACCACACATAAATGGACCCTATTCCAGCTGTCTGCACAGTTTCCTGACTCCCACTATCTCAGTAGTAATGGTACCCTAAGAGTGTCACCTGGGAGATGCATAACAATGCAGGGAAGGGTTTGATTTGAATGGGTGGGCCCTGTCCTCCACCTACTGGACATGAATAGCTCCCACCAAAATTAAGAGGAGCTGCAGGTGTTCAATCTAGACAGACCAACAGACCGACCGACAGACAGACCAACCCCCTAGGTAAAAGGCCCCTATTTTCAAAATAAAAAGCCAGGACAATATTTCTTGGCTCACAAAATAGTCATACAAAAGACAGAAGTGCACTATGATAAAGCGTATGTGCTGGCATTACTATTGCCAGCTCATTACTCAACAGTGACACATGCATATTACTCAGAGTGGTGGCTTATTTCCAGTAACAGTGTTCTGAATGAATTTATCATGAAGCTCTGCACAAGTGTGGTTAACATTAACTTTGAGCGAAAGAATGGCTTGGACAGTGTCTACGCTCACTCCAAATACTGTTCATCACAATGAACACTCACTCCACTGGCCTGTATGTTCCTGATATACTCAAAGCAAGTTCTACTCCATTTAGCAAAATGTTTATCACATATTCTACGGTTATAAAGAAAAAACCCGCCTGACTGACAAAATGAGACATTAGAGCACTTCAAGACATCCCAAAAGATATTCCTGACACAGGCACTGACTCCGTGGGTGGTCTGGGGCTCAAGCACCCACCAAAAAAAACAGGGGTCCTCAACACCCACAGGACCGGATTAATCTTTTGTGGGCCCCAGCACTGAACTGTGGCCCTGCCCCCTGCTGTGCCCCGAGGCCCCACCGGTCACTTCACCCCGCGTGCTGCTTCACCCCACCCCCACTCGGCCTCTTTCCCCCAAGGCCCTGCCCGCACTCTGCCCCAAGGCCCCACCCCCACTCGGCCTCTTCCTGAAATGCCAGAGATAACATAATGCAATCATTACAAAATCATATCCAACCAAGGTGTTAAAAATCATATTTTGTTAAACACATTTCTTCTATGACCTCAATCCTGCAGTCAGCTGTGTGAATGGATTCTTGTGTCCACATGAAGATCCACTGAGCTTCACAGGAGTGCAAGGATCTGCTTGCATGGATGTGACTGCAGGGTTGTGGTCTGTGCATTTAACACCACCTCAGAGTATTAAAGGGATACCAACTAGAAATCGATGTCAAAATTATTAAAAGTAGTTTCAAATACTCCTGTCCCTGAGTCCCTCTAAAAATGCTGATTTTACCATCATATTTTCCAAAATTTTAACATGTTTCTCTCTCCCCTGCTGCTCATGAAAGACCCAAACTAACAATAGGGGAAACTGAATATACAGGGGAAACAGTAAAATGGAGTTCATACTAATTGCTAATATTTTAGCTTGCACACCAGGGATTGAACCAGGGACCTCTAGTGCTGAAAAGCTTAAGTATAGCACTTGAGCTAAAGAGTCAGGCTCTCCACATAAGAGATGTGACGGACCCATATCCTCTCTATGGATTGGTCACAAAGGAGGAGATACAACACACACTGACCAGTTGGTTATGCTGTCAAATGCATAATGTAAATTAAACTGAAAAAATAAAATAATCTGAGGTGTTATTTGTAACAACAGATTAAAAATTAATAAAGGAGTGATTTTAAGATGATAGCCCTCCTTTTAATAGTGAAAATAATTTCTACATATACGTTACTTTTTGCCACTTGTTTTCTTTGTTTAGTCTTTCTTCATTGTCAGAATTCAGTAAAGTCAAAAAAGTAATCACTTACACTTTTATGGCAGTTTCTACAGTCAATTTCACTTTTATGTTCTGGTGGACTGGCACCATACTGCAATGTTTGGGTAACAACTTTGCAGAGCAAAATTTGAATCTATACTAAAAATAGCTTACAGATAATTTTTTCATATATGAAAATATTTCAGTTCTGTAGGTACTTTTGTTTTGCTTTTATTCATTCAGTTTAAAATTCTGGGTCCATAATACCAGACAGTGTCCCTGTACATTTTGACAAATATCCTAGTCCTGTAGATACAAATGGCTTATCTCTGACAGAGACAACAATCTCTGCATCATCCCGGATTCAGAAGTAAATAACTATGCTGCACTTCAGAAGGGAAAGCTAAAGCAGTGGTAAAAAGTGCAAAAGACTTGGCAAAATGTAGGGTATGAAAGGTGATCCATAGGAATCCTATATATTGGTTTCAGTTTCCACATCTATAACTGCTTTTGTTTTGAATACACTGAAGTGGAGTTTCACGTATGGTTTTTGATCTATACGATACTATTAGGCCCTGATTCAAAACTCTTAAAAAAAAAAATAAAATAACCCAATGGAAAGATTCCCATTGACTTCAACCGGCCAAAAATGGCCAGAGAGGCTCCTACCTGAGACTGTCCCTCTTCCCTTGCCATACTTCCACAGTTGTGACTAGTGGAAGCATTCAAGCTCCAGGTCCCTTGATATTAAAAGAAGAGGGTCTGCTAGCAAGATGTTGTTCAAGAGCCTCAGGACTTTGGAAAACTCTCCCCTTCTTGGTCCAAATAGACCCTAAGGGCATGCTTCAAAGACCATCTCTTTCCCTAGGCGTTTGTGGTGGGAAGGGTGTGTGCTGAGGGCCATATAAGAAAGAATGATTTTTGTTCTGTTCAGTGGATGATTTTTATCTCCCTTTTGACTGGTCATTCCTGGTCATTTGTGGGGGGCTGCTAGATTTACTCTAGTTGGTATTGGTTCACGTACAGGCACTCTCTTGTGTATCACGTAAATCTAAATCTGCTTTGGTTACAAACTCATTAATCAAATAATTAAGGGTTTAGCAACTGAACTGTACCTGACTGAAACATACCTCTGCACAGAGGTTCAAGACTATGGGCTTGTCCACACAGACACATAGGTCCGGACTGTCAATGGGATTCGGGCTCCTAGCTACCTAAATCCTTTTGAAAATGAGATTTAGACTTTCAAGCCAGGTAGCCATTGCAACAGTGAGCGCAGTAATGCCTAAATACTAGGGTTGTCAATTAAATGCAATTAACTCATGCGGTTAACTAAAAAAAATTAATCGTGATTAATCACAGTTTTAATCACATTGTTAAACAATAGAATACCAATCGAAACAGTATTTTTCAACTCACCTCATACAAGTACTGTAGTGCATTCTCTTTATTGTGAAAGTGCAATTTACAAATGTAGGGTTGTTTTTTTTATTCCATAACTGCACTCAAAAACAAAACAATGCAAAACTACAAGTCCACTCAGTCAATCACTAAGACAAAGAAGTTGGTTTACATTTACAGGAGCTAATGCTACCCGCTTCTTGTTCACAATGTCATCTGAAAGTGAGAACAGGTGTGTTTGCATGGGACTTTTGTATCCGGCATTGCAAGGTACTTACATTCCAGATATGCTAAACATCTGTATGCCCCTTCATTCATCGACCACCATTCCAGAAGACATGCTTTCATGCCGATGACGCTTGTTAAAAAAAATAATCCATTAATTAAATTTGTGACTGAACTCCTGGGGGGAGAATTGTATGGCTCCGGCTCTATTTTACCTGCATTCTGACATATATTTAAAGTTATAGTAGTCTTGGATGATGACTCAGCACATGTTCATTTTAAGAACATTTTCACTGCAGATTTAACAAAACGCAAAGAAGGTACCAATATGAGATTTCTAAAGATAAATGCAGCACTTGACCCAAGGTTCTGCTGGTGGCATCCGACTCAGATGATGAAAATGAACATGCATCAGTCCACACTGCTTTGGATTGTTATAGAACAGAACCAGTCATCTGCATAGATGCATGCGCTCTGGAATGGTGGCTGACGCATGAAGGGACATATGAATCTTTAGCACATCTGGCATGTAAATATCTTGTGACGCTGGCTACAACAGTGCCATGAGAACAACAGTGAGTGATTGGCTGAACAAGAAATAGGACTGAGTGGACTTTTAGGCTCTAAAGTTTTACATTGTTTTATTTTTGAATGCAGTTATTTTTTGTACATAATTCTGCATTTGTAAGTTCAACTTTCATGATAAAGAGGTTGCACTACTTGTATTAGGTGAACTGAAAAATACAATTTCTTTTGTTTTTTACAGTGCAAATATTTATAATAAAAAATAAAGTGAGCACTGTACACTTTGTATTCTGTGTTATAATTGAAAATATATTTGAAAATGTAGAAAAAATCCAAAAATATTTAAATAAGTGGTATTCTATTATGAACAGTGTGATTAATCATGATTAATGTTTTTAATCGCTTGACAGCCCTACTAAATACTTTTAAAAATCTGGGCCTTAGTGCACGGCAAGCCAGGGTGCTTTCCATTTCAAAAGAGCAGCAAAGCCAAAGTACAACATGGAACTTTTACTGAACAGTAGCAGGGTCTACATAGCCAGTTAGCACGTGGCAAGGTAGTGCGCTGTAGAGTCACACCCCAACTTGCTGCGCACAAAATCTCCATGTAGACAAGTCCTTACTGTTACTCTCAGACATACCTTTTTTTTTTTTTTTTTTACTAGTTTAAGTAGTTAAAACATTGTTCCACAGTTTCTGGGATTATTGGGAGCAGAATTTTATTTAATTTATTTTTTTAAAATAGAGTAACAGCATAAGACATCTTTCCTGGAGAATCATGTGTTGCAGATCCAGTTCAGCATGTTGTTCTTGTTAACATATTCATTAGGATTGTGCTTGGCAACAGGCTGTAGTTCTCTGAAAAAAAATATATAGCCAACGACACTTGCTAACCTGCCAGCTGTCTAATGAAGGCTTTTCTTTTTAGAGTGGTTCACTGTCATCCTGTTCTCACTTTTCTATTTTCAGTGCAGATATGATGCATAGGAATGCAAAAGGGGCAGTGTGCTTGTTGAGCTGATTGTGATGTGTGTCAGAAGATGGCAGATGCCTATATTTGACTATTTTAATTATAAATATATGGGGAAAAAACCCAAAACCAGACCAACCACCTCCAGACAAATAAACACTGGAATCTTCTCTGGCAAATGCTGGCCTCCTTCGCCCTATTCTTACTCTATTTCTGTTGCCTCCACTGGTCTTTTTTTGATAGTTTTCAAAGGAACCATAGGTCATTCATTTCTATGCAGACGGTCCAATCCTGCAAAGCCTTAAATACATGAGTACTCCTTATACAGAGGAGCAGTCCCATTGAAGTCAATGGGACAGATCCTAAACTGAAGTAAATTGTTACAGCTTTGAAATCCTTGGGAGTTAAATGTCTAGATGCTTTTGAAAATCCCACTAGACACCCATCTGTGTCTTAAGGTACCTAACTACCCTTTAATGTCTGGCCCTATACACCCTTGACTTTGAAACTCTTATCTTTCTCCTTGAATATTTGTACTAATGAATAGCTGGGCCAATCATTCAAATACAAAGCTGAACAGGAACTAGAAACAGTTATTTGCTGTGCGTGTAGCAGCAGTGCATGCTAGTTTTGGAGCTGGAAAGCCTTATAAGCGTCATGCTGTCAGCCGAGACCCTCTCCTGGCTTATGGGCTGTTGGGAGGGGAGACTGAACCTGGTACCTCTCATTCTAAAAGCATGTGCCTCCACTGACTGAGCTAAGAAACCCAGCTCTGCTAGCCAAGGCTGTAGCAGGCTCATCAACCTCTGTATATGGCCCAGTCACCAGCAGGAGGATAACAAAGCATAGCACTGTGTGGTTGTGGGCTACACTCACAGTGTCTTTTCCCCCTAAATAGTCCCCAGTTCTTTAAGTTCATTCATAGCCTACCTAGGGCTCTCAGATCAACAAAGCTTTGGGGGTTTCGGAGGGTTTTTTTGGGTTTTTTTTGTTTGTTTTAGAAACAACTTTTTCTATGACTCTCTTCATCTATGAAGCATTATGAATATAAAGACAAAGGCGTAGTTGGCAAACACTGCATCCAGTAAATATATCAATTTGCTTCCGTAATTTCCCAGTCAAAAAATGCCCTTACCACACAATATGATCACTAGCATAGTGGGTGTAGTTAGATGCGCAGGAGTTATCAAGCAGAGATTTCTTGAAAGACTTGGTTAAAAAAAATAAAAAGCCAGCCAGTTGCCCAAAAGAAACTTTGTGCCCAGGAAAGCACATTCTATTCGCCTGCCTGCACCCAGGTGTTCAAAATTGAATGGACATTTCAAATCAGACCTAACATACTTCTACCATTCACAACACTGCAGTTTTGCCAACTCTTATTTTACTGTGAGTCTTGCAATATTTGGTGTTCTCCTTAAAACCCTGGGTTACAGAGTCACATGATTATTTGAGAAACTCAGCTTCTATTAAAAAAAAAAAGTTTTCTAGCCTACATAGTTATGGAGAAAATGCTTGATAACATAACCCATGTGTACCCTAAAGCTCAAAAACCAGGAAGCAAAGAAGAGGAGCATTATTTTTTTAAACTGCATGAGTTTTAAGTCAATCTCATGACTTTTCAGTGCTTAAGATTGGCAAGATTGCGCTAGAGTTTATCAGAATTCCCATGGTGAACAATATTGCCACCTAGAACAGTAGTTTAACCTTTTTTCATTTGCAGACCCCTAAAAAATTTCAAATGGAGGTGTGGATCCCCTTGGAAATATTAGACAGTCTGCAGACCACCGGGGGTCGGCCGACCACAGGTTGAAACCCACTGACCAAGGAGCTATTGGGACAATTATCACAGACATTCCATAATGTTCTCTCAAAGCTCATTTTCTTCTTTGTATTTTCACAACACTGAAATCTGCTTGTAGTAAGTGCAGGCCCTGATAAAGGCCCAGTAGGCCTGAGGCCTGAACTAAAGTAATGGTCAAGACTTTGCTAACATAAAGCAAAGTTAAGCCGTGAGCCAGAGGTAGGCCCTGCTCACAGAAGCTGGCACGAAAAGGGCTGATGCTGCATAAACATATATTCACCTAGCATAAACACAGCACTAGAATATACTATACTGAAACATTTCATAGATAATAAAAGGACAGGCCGACCCATCCCAATGACAGGGGCAAAAGGGTAAAATGATAGATAGAGTTGTTTTGATCGAACCAACATGTACAAGGTAGAAGGCAGCATCTAAATACGTAGAAAGGTTGAACCTTGCTACGTAGAGGGGTGGCCCCTCAATACGTCAGGTGTGATGTGTAACTTGTTTGTATCTGTGTATAAGAATGCATCCCTGAGGCAGTGCCTTTGTCCGGCCGAAGAGGGAGTGGAAAGTCCCGCCACTGAGCCGGGTCCATTGCCAAGAGGCACTTTCTCGTAGTATGCCCTGAGTTAGGCTAAGAAACCTACAGGGAACTGCAATTGTGTCCGAGGTCGCAATAAACCTAGCCGACGTGGCTTTGCATCTTACTGGACTCTGTGGTTATTGGGGGTTCTCGTCGGGTCTGCTGTGTCAGCTATCTGCGCAGAGCTGGGGCAGCACACAGAGGGAACTCACGCACGCAGCCGAGTGATATCAACAAGGAGAAAGCAGAGCACCACACCGGTACAACTCTGACAACACTGCTTATGCCTCTCTCCTGCACAGATGATTGTTTGAAATCTTCACCAACACTGGGTTTCTTCTGAAGACATATTTCAAACTGCAGACATATTTGCATATATCTGAATATCATGCTGTGTCGTATTTCTTTGGTTGGGTTCATATATTTTGCAAATAAAATATTCCACTCTGAACCAGAGTGAAAAAAGAAAGTCGTCCTTGCAACATTAAGCCCATATTATGGGAATATAAATTCTCATGTTATGACTGTCTGAGCCATCACAAATTTAATAGCAAAACTTAAAAAATGAAATAGAGGGAAATGTTACATTTTACCAATTTCATTTATTAATATAAATGTATTATAGTTTCCACTTCTAAGGCACTTACCATGAAATGATCCTAAAGTGTCTTATGAACATTGTAGAATTAGTCCTTAAAAATACCTGTGAAGTAGGTATTGTTAGACCCATTTTACAGGTGGGGAAACAGACAGACAAAGGTTAAGTGACTTGCTCAAGGCCATAGAAATGGTCTGTAAGAGGTCTGGGTTCCAAACAGTCTGCTTTAGTGATAAAACCATCAAAACCTGTTCTCACCTCTTTGTATTTTACAAGACCCATATTTTATGGAATTCCTTCATCTGCAGGATTTCTGTTGAACTACCCACCTCTTGTGCAAATGACTCCGCTTTCTTCCGTAAATTCTTCTCCAACTCAAAGTTTTCCTGGAGTTCTTCATATTCTTCCACTGCCAGTACAGACACTATTTAAAACACAAAAACAGACAAAGATGAATAAAAAAGAGCTAGCAAAGAAATTAACAAAGATACAGTTTGTTTTCTCAGGCCATGGGACAACATTACTCAATATATTTTGATTCCTTACAAAGAATATAAAAATGTGTAGTTCTATATGTCCATATTTCTACATTAATTTCCAACCACCTATACTATTCTGATTTTGTTTTGCCCTCCTTTTGTCCCCTAAACTTCCTCTTTATATGTGTAATCACTGAACTATTAGATACTGCATTATTTCCTTCTGGTCCTAAACTATTGTGTAGTGTTGCTATGGACTGCTATGTAGTTAAATTCCACCCAGAGATGGCTACCTTTCAATGGTGGGTGAAATGATACACACAATTTACTTATAATTTATGTACGTCAGTGTGTGTACACACTCCCCATGTGTACATACACATCCCAAGCTTTGTAATGTTTGGAAAGTACTTTGGGATATTTCTTGTTATATAAACATAACAAAGGACATTATTTCTATTATTTGTTTCATGTCCTGTAACGCTGGCAGTACATGGTGCAAAGTTGACTATATTCCATATCAAATTCTCTAAATTAACTTTTCCTCCCATAAAATTTCCAACAATACTTATTTATGTATTAAGACCTACTAAGTATGCTATTCCCTCACCACCTTTATCCATCCATATAGGCTTTTAATAATGGCACCCACCACTGTGGCTAGTTAAAACCAAATCCATGAAAGGTCTCTAGCTTAAAATTTCATTCCTATTTTCCATGAGGCTGTTAAACACAGAAAAAAATCAGTCCATGTTTTGCTTCTCTCCACTCTCCTACCTCTCCCTCTTTTTCTCTGGTAACAATGTTGCAGTATTTCTAGATAAAGATGGTTATTTCAGTGTTGTTGCATACCAGTGAGCAAGGGATAAGGTGAGACTCCGCCCATTCCCCCACCCACATATTACAGGAAAGAATAAGCAAGCGCACAACAGTAATTACTCTGTCATACCTGGACTCAAGTAACCCTGTAACAAGCACCAGGATGTAAATGGGGTCCTATTCCCTGTGTCAGCATGCTCCACAATCTAGCCCTATATGCGTAATACTCAATCCATAAAAGATTGTTGCATATTTTGTAAAGCAGCCTGCAGTTCCAGGAAACTGACATTTGGCTACCAGAGATTAGTGGCTCTGTATCAAGAAGTCTCTTTACTTCAGAGACCAGTGAGATTGCAACAAGAAGGTAATATCAGTACTTTTGAGTGTAAAGTATTAAAACAATAGTCATGCAAGTGAGACTGATATTGCTGACTAAAAAAATAAAAATAGCCATAGTGAGGCCAGGCATTGTGCAAACTTCCTCATATTGTTCTGCCCATACGCCTCAATCCTGACCTGTGAGTAATATCAATAAACCCTTAAAAAAAGTCTCTTAATGACTACTTGCACACATTGCTCTCTCAATGCACTTCAGCTCTAACTGACTAAGGACTGGTTTCCGGAGTAATGACATACAATTTCAAACACCACCCTCGGCAAATCCCCTGCCTCTTTGGAGACAAGCTTAACTATGTCTAAAGCAAAGCACTGTCAGTGGTACTTTGTGACATGGATTATAGGCTGCTAAAATCCAACTGATTCTCAAATTACATTTAAAAAAGAAAATTCTTGAACAAAACAATTAGAAAAAATTTACGATAATTCACCAATCCTGGCCAGAATAATTGATTCCTTCTACATCTACAGAACTATGCAACAGAGCTGCATGGAATACAAGAGCTAACAGGAATAGGTATATGACAACTAGCAAATCGGTAATCTCCAGCGCTCTGCTGGCTTACACAAAGTACAGAGGGATCAGTCTATGGTCAAGCAATTTTGTCTGCCTATGTATCCTATCTTCTAGGTGATAGGGCACTTCTACTATGTGCATCACCACTCACATAACTGAAATTCACCGCTACCCCGATATAACACGGTCGTGGGGAGCCAAAAATCCCTACCGTGTTATAAGTGAAATGCTGTTATATCGGGGTAGTGGCAGCAGGGCTCCAGCAATGATTTAAAGAGCTCCGGGCTCCGGCCAGCCCAGGCCCTTTAAATCGCCAGCCCAGCCCCACTGCCGCAGCCCCGGGGTAGTGGCAGCAGGGCTCCGGCGGTGACTTAAAGGGCCCGGGGCTCCCCGCAGCAGCCGGAGACCCTCTGCTACCACCCTATATGCGAACCCGCGTTATATCGGGTTGCATTATAGGAGGGTAGCAGTGTATATTGCTATACTAGATGCTGGGCTGGTATTAGCCTACTCCATTGGATCTAAGCAGATGGATTGCCCCTCTGCTCAAGCACATGAAGATATTTCAACAAAACATTGTAGGAGGTGTTAAGAAGAGCCCCTGCTTTCATCCATCACACCATACCAGCAGACACTTCCCTGACATAGTCTATCATGCTGATGATGCTTTTAGGGTACTTCCACATGGCAAGCAGGAACCTGCAGCAGTGAGTCTCAGAGCCCAAGTCTCCAGACTCGGGCATACGGGGCTCATGATATGGCGTTAAAAATATCTGTCTAGACATTCAAGCTCGGACTGGAACGTCTACACAGCTATTTTCAGCACTGTAGTCTGAGCTCCACAAGTCCAAGTCTGTAGGCCTGGGCTCTTAGTCTCACTGCTGTGTGTCTCTGCTTGGCATGTAGACGTACCTCTAGAGTCCTCAAAGTGCTACCTTCACGTTCTCTGATGCTCAAGCAATGGAACTGCATGTGAAAGTGAGGAAATACTAGAATCACAGAACCACAGGGTTAGAGAGGGGAATGCAAGGGTCATCTAGCCTAACCCCCCTGCCAAGATGCAGGATTTATTGTGTCTAAACCAGCAAGACAAATGGCTATCCAGCCTCTTTTTGAAAACCTCTAGTGAAGGAGCTTCCATGACTTCCCTAGGCAGTTTGTTCCATCATCCTATTGTTCTTACATGATCTATGAAAGCTTCCAGAAAGCCCACTGACGTTTCTGCAAACTCTTTCCTTGTGCTCAATAACAGCCTGTGGGATTCACAAATACAAGCATTTCCTGCTAAATATTCAAGCCAACAGCAGACTCCTGAATTTCACAACACTGTAGAAGGGGACAGACTATGCTGATCCTGCGTACATCTTCCTATGACATCATAAATTGTCTGGAATCCCCACTACTTGAGAGACCACGTCTGTCTCTCAGTGTGACACCTGCCAGCTGATGGATTCAAATTAACAGTCCCTTTTTGGTGTAAAAGGACTGAGCTGGTCAAAGAACATTCTGTGAGAAGACCGTGGCCTTTGGAACTCACTGTGCTCCTTGCTGTGTAATAGCCTGAAGATTTTGGGGGGTGCGGCAGGACCTACCTACCTGTTTTCCCATGGGAGTTGGTGGAGAATGATTGTGGGGGAATGAGTTGGAGAAGACTTCAGACAGGAAATGCTGTATGAGTGGGGAAGATCGCTCTCTTTGAATATTGATGGGTGTAGCCCTTGTGTGTGCTGTTTTGAATGTAAAACTTCGCGATGCATCAGGAATTGTAGATACTTAAAATTAAGTACCTAAATTAAGAGGAAGGTTGGTCCTTGTGGTTAAGACAACAAACTGGGGCTCAGGAGATCTGGGTTTAAATTTCCACCTCTGCCACAGACTCCCTCTGAAATCCTGGGTAAAGTCACTTAAATCTCTCTGTGCCTTGGTTCCCCATCGCTCACACCTTTCACCTGTCTTGACTATTTCAAGAATGAGATTTTTTAGAGAAGGGACTGTCTCCTAGGTGTTTACACAGTGCCTAGCACAACATGGCCCGAATGTCACTTTGGTCACTATGAAGATAAATTACAACACAATTTAAGAAAAAGCTCTGCAGATTATCTGGAGATAAAGTAGCAAGGCCTGGTCTACACTATGCGAATAGCGTAGCTGAAGTCGAACTACCTTAGTTCGACTGACTTACCCGTCCAGACGTGGCAGGGTCGAACTCCGCGGCTCCAAGGTCGACTCCGCTACTGCCATTCACGGTGGTGGAGTTCCGGAGTCGACCGGAGCACGTGGGGAGTTCGAACTATCGCGTCTTGATTAGACGCGATAGTTCGAACTCCGAGAAGTCGAACTCACCGCGTCGACCCGCGCATAACTATGGACCTACCCCAAGGGAGGGAGATGGTGAAAAAATAATATTGAGAACACGCACCTCGGTTACATTTTTCCAATAGTTTCCTCTGTTCATGAACTTCTGCTGTCAGAACAGCTTTTTCTTCCTTTACTTTATTTACCTAGAAGAGTATAAATAAGACACAAACAGATGAATAATAAATTAGTGAGAATCTAATTAACAGCACAATATATTATTGCATCTTCTTTTACATGCAAAGATTTATTTTGAATAGTTGATTTCTGACTGGAGGGTTTACTTTCGGCTTCAGACTGTAATTTTCAAAGGGGTGTAAGGGCGCTCCCCACCTGACTTATTGATATTTCCCTCCTCGATATAATATTGTTTTCAAACGTTATGAAGTACTGCAGAACCAAATGGGTCTTTTGGAGATTGCATTGCCCACTTTCATGATACACACCAATTACATATTTGTACTTCTACATTGTCTTTATCCTGACAGATTCCAAGGTAACAGGTTAAAAAGTTATTAGCTTACCCACTATTGACTGAATTTTAACACAGGCAAGCTACAGTTATGCAATTTTGGAGGGGCGGAGAAGGACAAGGGGAAGGAGAGGATGTCTCTGTTTATTGTCCAAGAGCTTTCGATTGGCATATTGAATGCAGGTGTAGGGCAGACAGGACAAATGATTATAAGCTGTGATTTGCATCAGTACATAGCTTACTCCAGTATGAAACAAAGGTACATTGCCTGTCTAGTTACATTGATGAGTGACTGCTGATGGCTAAAAATCAGGGTAAGACCCAGCACAGACAACACCACAGTTTAGACCAGAGAATAACAATTCTTGGTCCACAAAGCCCTTCCTGGACATCCACACAAAATCAAATAATTTGGGAGTCAGGGGATACATTAAGGTGGTCAATGAAAGGACCTGTCTCTTACGAAGTGGTCCATAGTAAAAGATTGGTGAACCCTCCGATTAGATAGTATTCAATTAACTTCACAACTGACAGTTTTCAACCAACACTACATACAAAAGGTACTGAATGCACACTAATGGTCTCGCCTTCCATGCTACAATACATACTTCTTCAATTACTTCTACAAGTTTGCGCCTCAGGTTTTCCAGTTCAATGGCCAAGGTCTTCTTTTGCTCCTGAACAGACATAATTTGATCTCGCAGCTCTACATTTTCAGGAGGGGAAAAAAAAATATTTTTCATCTTATACTCGAGGAGGTGGGGTGGAGAATCCAACAATTATGTGGATACAGCCAAGCATGAAACACACTGGGCTGCAAAGGCAAAATATCAGTCATAGCCTAGGTTCCATAAATACATACACAGACACACGCTTCTCTTAGGTGTCATACAACAGATCTGCAATGCGGCTACAGTTTCAGATTTGCTCTACCAAGGTAATCTCCCTTGTCCAGTTCTTTTGTCTTTGCTTTTATTGCATTCTGCTGAAAACTCTCTTTCTGCAAGGCAACATGCTATTATGGGTGCAATGCTGCCAGATGCTGAAGACGCTCAGTCCCCTCAGGAGATGCTCAGCACCTCACAAGATGAGGCTATGTGGCAACAGAAAAATATTTTTAGAGGCTGCCTGTAAAACAAATTAATGCACTTGAATTCCTTTCGGATCATGATCTCTTTCTTGTCACAATAAGATATAAACAAACAACAGGCACTTAATACTTTGGGAGGTTTTCTGTGAAGAAATACTCCTGAATAGCTGCCAATTTATAACCCTTGTGACATTATTTGAAGTGAGTCAACATATAACCTTTTTACTGATAGAAGAGCTAATTCTAGTAATTTTCTCAGAATTTGTTCCTTAATTTACTTCATATTTTGATAATTAAATTACAATGGAATAAAACATTTGATTACAATCACTTCTTAATGGGAGCATAAGTGTTTTAAATTGTTGCTTAACACTTTAAAAAAAAAAGAGAGAGACACACAAAGATACAGACTTATTGGTTCTATTAGTTCTCACCAAACCCTCTCATTCCCCACCTGCCTTCCATTTTTCATAGTGCTGCTGCTCTTTGAATACCAAACCATTAGCTTCAACGTCTGTTCCTAGTCAATTGCAGACTGGGCAGAGATGGTTGCTGGACATACTGGATATTGCATATTGGGAGCAGTGATTACAATTATTTAAAATCCCTGGAAATATTGAGCTTTTCAAACGTTTTCTTTTTGTCTGAATAGCAGCCTCCACCCTGCTCTCTCTGGGATGGGCATCCGAGGACCTTTCCATGCAAGTGGCTGGGCAAGTACATTGGCAAGAATTGGGGGTGTTTTCCGTGTGTTGTTTTTGGAGCAAATCAGCAAAGATCTCCCTGCTTAAACAAACGTGATCTCCCTCCAGCCAATGGGACAATATAACCCCTCCTACTACAGTGACTATTATACCACTGCTAAAATACTTTGCACTTCCATTCAAGAATCACAAACATTTAACAAATGTTAAGAAAGACTCCCAGCACCCATGTGAGGTAGGCAGGATTATTTATTGTCCTTCTACTGTGCAGAAGGAAAGTCTGAGGCACAGGGAGGTTGTAACTTGCTCAAGACCTCACAGTGAGTCAAGTGAAAGAGCAGGGAATAGAAACCAGCTATTCTAACTCCTGGAAAACAGACCAAGTTTCCTTCTATAATGGCGTCTTCAACAGTGACAAGAGATACAATGCACCCTTCCCTTTCCCCCAACCCTCACTGTGCAGATGCTTATCTGAACCTTTCACCTTTCAGTTATTCTCTCCTCCTCAGCTTCCTTAGTACCCTTCTCAGTACCCAACCAGACTTTTCCCTGCTCCCTCTCTTCTCAACCTCCAACAGGATCCTTGGCTTCTTTCTCCAAGGGGAAGTACTAGGAACCCTGGAGTTCGATCCCAGTTCCGACAGTGATTCGCTGTGCAGTGTTAGACAAAGCATTTAACTGCTCTGTGCCTCAGCTTTCTTGTTGGTAAAATGGGGAGAATCATACTTTTCTACTACATGGGGGTGTTTTGACGTTTATCTAGTTCACGTCTGCACAGTGTCTGATCTTTATATCCAGACTCTTTCTTCACTAGCATAGGCTGCACCAGTATAGTAATTAAGTGAGGTCACGCAAGTTAAACTGAGAGTAATTAACACGATTAAAACCATAAAACACTCTGAAAATAGTAGGATTACTGTTATTGCGATTAGAAAGAGTAGAGGTTCTTTTAAAAAGGGAGCATTTTAACCTGTCTCAGAACGCTGAATTGGGGAAATTCATACATGCCCTTTGTTAGAAGCCATGCCACCATAATCAACACAAGCTTATGCAGAATCAGGCTGGGAGGGAAGCTCTTATTCCAGTAGGGACTGCTTGCAAAAAAAGAAAAGGGAACTCAGAAACTTACTAATAAAGTAGAGTTCTCTGGGATAAGCACCCTTTGTCACCCTCAAGCATTGCTGTTTGTCCCAGTGCAAAAGTCCCTGTTTAACTCATTTATTTTGATAGTGCCTCATGCAAAGTTAGATGGACACAGGGTTTTCATGGAAGGAAATATAGAGATACCAAATGAAAGCTGGCAAGGAACGTTGCCTTACATGCCTACTGAGGAAATTTTACACAAACAGCAGCTGAAATAATGCCATAGGTGACCCTGCCCTCAGTCTTTCTGTGTATGTAAAAAGTAGCAAGTGACTGACGTATCACTGTTACTAGACTAATGCAAATGTTTATTTTATTGAGTCAACAATACTGAAATCTCTCACCTGAGTGTAGGACTGCTCCATCATTGCATTGTAACTTGTTCTACAGTATGTGTGTTTGATACGGTAACAGTTATCCTGCAGTCTATTCAACAGCAGAGCTCACCTTTCATTTGCTGTTGGCAATACACCGAGTTGCACGAACCCGAGCTTCCTTCAGTTTCTGTGGATGAATCATCGTCATCGATGTTAATTTCTTCTGTAATTATATCTGGCCCCAGTTTAGCCATATACAACATGCTAATTCTTTTCAGGGTCTTATTTTCTTTGTTCAACTGAAAAGTAAAGATACACACAGTATGTAGCCAAGTATATATTTTTTCTTCTCTATTTTAACCAGAAGATTTATCAATCATGCAGCAAGCAAGACAAAATATTACTTTAAAACACAGCACCTAACACTAAAGAGGGGCCCAAACCATGAAGTTTGGCCCCCTACTACTCTGAAGTGGACATTATGGTTCAGTCAGGCCCATTTCTTACTTCACACAGGAAATGTTTTTCTCTGGTAGTCCTGGTTAGTGAATATCCTAGATAGGCTCAAATCAATTAATTAGCATGCTTACTTTAATCCGATCTATTCTTTGTGATAGCTGCCTCAGCTCCTATCCTTCACCATACATTGGCATTAATAAAAGTGCTAATCCTAAAGAAGTCATAATTAACTTCTAATTACTTTGATGCCAGAGAGTTAACAGCATAGGTTCAATATATGTAAAAAGACAGTCATAACACAGAATTTAAATCATCGAATATAATATGGGTCATAATCACAGGCTAATGCCCATCCCCAGTAGTTGGGTTGGATGCTAAGCAGATGCATGGCTAGGAAAGAACAATGAGGGAGCTTAAATGAATCCCTACCATGAAGCGAGCTGGTGCTGGCAGGAAGAACTGGAGGATCCAGATAGCAAAAGATTCTTTGGTCTCCCTCCCAGCCTCTCCTTGGTTGCTCCACATCTGTATTCTGCCTGCATGCATGTAGCCCCCCCTAAAGCTAAGCTCCACGGTGCACAAGGGGTGTGCAATGTTTGCATGCCCATGTGCCAACATCCAAGCACCCCTCTCTGCCCCCACAGAGATCGGGTCCAGATCTGCCCGCAAGGACACACAACGCACCCTGGTGTATGCAATCTGAAAAAATGCAGCCAGAGACCATACGTCCTCCTTTGATTAGAAGGGATACCTGTACTGGGGAAATGATCCTGAATTCTTTACCTAGGCAAAACTCCCTTCCATAAAAATGGGAGATTTGCTTGAGTACAGAGCCTCTTCAAACACATCTCACTTCCAAAGACTGAAATAAAGGAAGCAAGAGGAATCTTGCATGTTTTAATTACCACACACTAACAAGCACATCAGCCCTACTGGATAGTGCAAGTCTTTTAACCACCCATGTGTGTCACTATGTATGTTACAAATAATGAACAGAGGAGAGGAAAGTTACATACATAAATTACTTTTCTTAGTTATATGCTGATTGACTACCTTATGAATTCTAATATCTTGTCATTATGCAAACAATTAAGTAAACACCTCTGGAAAGTACATTGCTAATGCATCTAAATTAAAGAGATTTCTTGTTGGTGTGATTTCTGCCACATCCGAAGTAGTACTCTGGGCAGGCAAAAAAACCAGCTGGCATTGCTAATGAAATTTGGTTCAAAATTGCTGTAATCCATTTTCTGATGAAGTGGCTCAGATGCATTTTGCACAACCAAAAATACATAACACAGAGATAAAAACATTCTTTAATAATAATGTACTTCTGATGAGATGGAATATAGAAAATTACACACTTGGTAAATTCATCAGACTAGATGCAATCAACAGAGCACTGGAGGTCACCTTTTGCCTGCCCTCAGTTAGCTTTCATGAACAATCACCTGAAATGTAATGCTTTGGCCGACTTTTTCATTTGATTCAGATACTGAGATGCCCATTATTCCGTTATGTCACATGTGGAATAGTTTTAAACTTTACCATTTAGCCCAAACACACATAAAATGGACTATAAAAAGTAATGCTCCATGAATTACTGGTATCTTGCTTAATGTTCCAAAAGCATAACTAAATAGACACCTCTAAAAGGAGGGCACCTTCCATCAAAACAACAAATACATTTTACAGTGTTTCACATATGAATTATAGTTTTTACTATCTTAAAGCTATTTCATATCTCAAAGAAGGCAAAAAAGCATCTGCTGTGCTTACACTCACACCCACCCAACACCCTTCATTCAGAATAAGATCATGAAATCAGAATACAGATATAACTGAACAATTGTATTAATTGTTCTCACCTTAGAAGCCAAAGCTTCAGCACTTTCACGGCAGGTCTTTTCGATTTCAAGGTGGTTTTGCATACAATTTACTTCCTCGATCACCATGTGAGAAACTAGAAAATGGGGAAATGTGTTTATTACAAAGCTGAAAAAGCTGACTAATTTTTTACTGTAACTGACACACTCATCCCATGATTATGAGTGCACCGTCTTCCACATCAATAACTTTTTAAAATGATTTTGCAAACTCAGAAAAGCACAGCCCATACGAATGCATGTAGAGAGGAAAGGTTATGAAAACAGAATGAGAGATATACTTTGTAAGCAACAATCAAAATATTATTAACCATGCTAGCAAAATTATAATTACAGAAGTTTCAGATAGCTAAAAGCAAGTCATAAATTGATAGGTTTTTAAGGCCAGAAGGGACAATTTTGACAATAATCATCATGTATTAATTGTACTGTAGTAGCACACAGGAGCTCTAGTTGGATCAGAACCCCATCATGCTAGGAGCTAAACAAAGAAAAGAAGGGGTGGGGGAGTGGAAGGGAGAGAGAGAGTCTCTGCTCCAAAGTGAGAGCTCCTTCAGAACACAGGGCACTCACATGGAGTAGTACCTTACTCCACAAGTGGGCTCATTGACTTCACTGAGACCATTCCAGGCATAATGTACGATTCTGTTGTTGGCTGAACACTGCATTATAAAAGCCACAGAATGGGCATGCCACACAGCTTAGTTAATACTGCCGTCGAAACTTTAACTTGGGCATTTCCTGACTTTATTTGGAATTTAAACTGTGCAATTGGAACAATGCAATGACAAAAGCTTTTGTATTTTAATTATTATTTATGGCTTGAGTTCTCTCTGTGCCTGGCCCTGTACTAACATAAACTAAAGACTTTACAACCTGTGCTCCCAGTTCTGCTACAATACACAAAGGCAGACCCCAACACTCACATGGATCCTTTTGTGGGACTGGGGCCTAAATAAGACATGGTGATGATCAGATAGTAACACACAATGGAAATATCCACATTAGAACTTTTGAGATCATGTCAGAGTGATTGTGAAATAGGTGATTTGGTATCTGAGCACCTCACAACATTTAAATGTATTTATCCTCAAACCCCCATGCAGTGAGTCGGTGTGGCTCCCCTCCTGCCCGGCAGAGGGAACTGAGGCCCTAGGGACAAGGGGATTTTCAAAGCACAGATGGCAGTTAGGTGCCTAACTCACATTGACTTTCAGTGGCGAAGTTAAGGGCGGGACACCATTTAGAAAGGAGCGCGCCCAAGCTCAGTCAGGAGCCAGCCACCGCCGAAGTCTGTGGCAGAGTAGGGAATTGAATCTGGGTCTCTCAAGTCCTCAGGTTAGCATCTTAACCACTGCACCATCTTTACTTTGAGGGCTAGATTCTGACATCCTCAGTGTCCTGGGGCCCTGATTCTGCAGCTGACTCTGTGGTGGCAGACTGCTTTCCTTCCATGGAGTCAACTGCAGAATCAAGACTTTAATATGGAAATAGGACTATTCACAGACTATGATACTACACAACATCAGTAAGGACAGCAGAATTTAGCTTGAAGACAGAAAAACTGAAAAATTCATTTGTATTATTTATCACCAGGAAGATATAGAGTTAAAACTTAACAGCTTCATACACTAAAGAAATAGATATATTTATTCCCCCAAAACAAGCTTGAGAATTGTGACTGGAAAAATATTTTCAGACTATGTAGTTCATTAGACAAAGATATTAAAAAAAAAGGGCACTACTAGATACTCCTAGTGCCCAGACACCACACAGATGGGCACAACACAGATTAAATAGTTTAGGAAGATAGCAAAGTGCTGTCAGTTGAGAAGTTTTACCATTATTTTACAAACGTACTTTTGCTAATGCTATTTAGTCAATAATACAAGAAAAATTTATGTTTTGAATTAAAAATAACTTGGAGATTATGCGGCAAGTCTCTGGCTACAGGTGAAAGGCAGGCCATGCAAGTTGGGCCAAAGTGACCTAAAACACTCACCTTGACGTTCCCTGATTCTGGGACCACTATGTGCAGCGTTAGTCCTCCAGCATAAATAAGGCTTTGTCCACACTACTAACCTTTTATCAACGCAGCTGTGCTACTACAGCTGTGCCGCTAAAAGGCGCGCAGTGTAGTCGCTGTCTGTCGGCAGGAGAGAGCTCTCCTTCTGACAAAAAGCTTCCACTCCCAAGGAGCAGCAAGCAGAAGAGCATTCCTGCAGACAAAGCGCTGTTCACACCCGTGCTTTTCGACTGCAAAACTTCTGTCATTCGGGAGAGTGTTTTTTTCCCACACCCCTGAACGACAAAAGTTTGTCATTCAGTTTCCAATGAAGATAAAGCCTTAAAGTAGCCTTTTGTCTGTCTGCTCTAATTTCTGCTGCCCATAAACAGCCTGAAAAGACCAAAAGAACAGCTGGATATTTGCAAAATATTGAGGAATCCTGGCCAACAACCTCTATCTATCCTCAGACCACGTCCCCTAAAACTGGCAGTAGAGAGAAGAGGAACATGGGAGTTCCTTGATCATTGCGGAATCTCCTGCGCTGGGGTGATCTTTCTGTGGCCAGTTATGCTTGCTTAACACAAAGACTACACTATTGGTATAGAGCAAAGCTGCTGCCCTTCACTGGAGGATGTGGAGGAATATATTTTAAAGAGGAAAACTTAAGAAATTGACTGTTGGTGCTTTTCCTTTTGTTGTTGTTGCATCATAAACTCAGAAATTGAGGATGGATGGATATATTATACTGTATATATCCACCAAGAGGGAAAGAACCTTATCTCAAATCCTGCATGCAGAACTAGTTAAAGTTAGTAAACCAGGACCAGGTCACACAGAACAACTAAAGATTACTCTTGGTTCACTTAAGCTTAATTAACCTGCAATTATGATTAAACTCAGTAAAAAAATTCTTTCCAAATTAAATACAAAAATATATTACTTCCTAAATCTGCCCAAAGTTCTTATTATGTTAATATTAAAATTCATAAAGCAGCACTAAGTGGCCAGAAACATCTCTAACCTTGACGTTTTTTCAGGGGTAATAATAATCTGCAGCAAATGCAGGCCAGCCAAAAACCACTTAACTAATTAGTAGTTGCAGTCACCGAGAAAACATGAATCAACACTGTTATTACAAGTGGCACATTTGAGTGGCATCTAATTATGACTTGATGAGCACGATACTTGCATTATCAACATTACTACTGCATCCCATCAGGGACTAAAAGCTGCTGATGGCATTGACTGCGAGAAACTCCCACTCAATGGTACGGCAGCACCCAACAATTTCCTTGGCAGGGGCACCCTCACTAAATGACACGTTAAGCGTAATTACTGGTAGACATTGTAAATAAACAGGATTGGAAGTGAAAATTGTACCAAGTGCATAAGACACAATCTGACACATTGGAAGTGGCAGCCTTAATTGAGAGTTTCTTTGACTGCTCAAGATCATTTCAACTGCATTTCTCGGAGGACAGTGATTATAACTGTGGAGACAGACGGCATAATGGTATCAGCACTGCTGACAGAGCAGTGAATTAAATTGTATCTGCTGTTGTGTGAAAGCCTTGATGAGAGGTACAGATCCTTAGTGGTCTTATCATTATAACACAATGGTCATGTTGTCATCAACCTTGCTGGCTCCAATTGAAAAGAAATGATTGTGTGTTGAAGCTTTCCCCCCCACCACCACCTTCTATCTCTTGTGCTGAATAGAACCAATTTTCAGAGAGCTATGAAATCACGCAATAGGGCCTAAAATGCAGCTGCTTGGCATACAAACGGGGCCCCATTAAACTGGAATCACACACAATATGTGTTTATGCCAGGAGAACAAATAGAAGCTGAGTACAGGCCAAGTTTATTCACAGACACAAAGCCGGTGTAGCTCTTCATCAATATAATTGCCTTTTATATTGTCATTTAAATAATGGGCTCTATTATTGCCTTAAAATCCTAATATTCCTGGCATTTTATCACTATGTTTACAAGGTATGTTCTTTAAAAACGTGAAAGGAAGATAAAGGAAACCTATAAAATTTTACATCAAATATTACTTTGAATTTTAAGCCTTAACTACTTGACATTTTTTGTCACATTCTGGTATTCACAGTATCATAACAAAAACCCAAACAGGCTGTGTTTTTTCCCCACAGGAATTAGACTTCTTATTTATGAATATCCTTGCCTTATGGAGCAATTATACAAATCATTCGAGGATAGTAAAAGTTACCATTTTTTATTTCATTTTCTATAACTGTATTTGTGAACAATTACCAAACAAAATTTAAATTAACTTAGTCTCGCGCTGTATATTTTTGTGTGTGCTTTCCATGTCCTGTATTTCTAATGATCATCATGCATTGACACAAACCAGACATAACAGACCAAAATCCCATTGTAATGGTCCCTTATGAGGAGCTATTCCACTAGGATACTTACACTCCCATTAGCTGTGCTTTGTTACTTCCAGACACCACACAGTGTCAACAGAACCATTACCATAAAAGTGTAAAACTGATCTTGATATTTTTCACAGAATAAAATATGACTCGCTATAAAAATTACCAAGGGACATTGATAATTTCTTTTCTTTTAGCAACTTGACTCCCTTCCCACCAAAAAACTCCAGCTACTCAATTTACATGGGTATAATAGCTATTCAGTTTACATGTGTATAATTCCAGAATAACTCGGCTGAGGAGCCAGAGCAGAATTTGGCTACTATCTTTTGAGCTCTTACTCTAAGTCAGTGGTCCCCAATGCCATGGCGCCCGCCGGGGCATTTATGTGCGCCCGCCTAGTGCCCAGCAGGGGAGAGAAGCCACGGCCCCACGCCTGACGATGACAGAGAACTCAGGCTGCGGGCGCGGTGCTCTCTGTTCCCGGCAGGCACACGGCCCACCTAGTGCCCAGCAGGGGAGAGAAGCCGCGGCCCTGCGCCTGCCGGGGACAGAGATCTCCAGGGCTGCAGGCGCCGGTGTTCTCTGTCCTCGCGGCCTCTCTCTTCTCTCTGGATTCATATATTATGTAATATTAAATACAATGTTTTTCGTATTATTTAATGTACAAATACAAAATAAGCCTTGAAAAGTTGTTGGTGCCCGCCACACTCTTCTGAAAACAGGAATGTGCTACTGGCCACAAAAAGGTTGGGGACCACTGCTCTAAGTGTTAATATTCCCATTCAAATGCCTACTTACTTTTTTGAAACTCTTCAAGTTTTTTGACTGCCTCATCACGTTCTTGTTTAATTTTGTCACACTGTACAGGGGAAGAGAAAATAAGAATTCAAGTAAAGCTGTGAACATGGTCATATAATTAATAATCTATACAATATTCATGTAAAGCCATAGGGAAGAGGGTAAGGAGAGATAACATATATGAACCTATAAAGCAATCATCTTTTTGCCCTCAGTCCCCCAAGATCTGTGGAGCATCTGTATTTAAAAGTTGTTGTCCAAGATGTTTCAAATCACAGCTGACAAAAAACACTCTGGAGTTCAATCAGTTTTGTTACTAGTGTACTGTTACTGAAACAAGCACAGCTAGTCTGCAGTTATTTTAGAAGTGTCACATTGACTGGTCCAGATGTTAGTAAATTCTATCCTACATTTTACAATAATAGAAGTAACATTAATGGCATGGGAGATATACATTATATTTATCAGAGATGCCAACTGCTTTTTTGCAGTGTCCTACATTTCTATACAAATATATATAGAATATCTTTATCTTGGAGGTTTATACTGCTGGCCATCACCACAGTATCTGAGTGCCTTCCATGTAAACTCAACCACAGTTTTGAAATCCATAGTGCACTATATAAAGTCTCTGGCACCTCTCCCTTTTTGGGATCAAAACTGTGTTTAGGATTGATGTATGGGGGGGTGTCTTTGTGGGGTGTGTGTAGAAATAGGGGTTGCGACAGTTTTAGAGCAAAAGAGATGTCAGTGTTCTTAGTGTCATTCTTATGATGGAAAGGCTTTTTCAAAGGAGAAGAATAAAATGAACACTTAATTGGTAACTTGCCTCTACAGCTTTCACAACTCCGTATAATAGATACAATTCCAAGAAATAATGAGTATAGCTCACGTGACATATATTGTAAGTGATCATCCAAATCATGGAAAACACATGACTTTATGGGGAAGAATGACACCATTACAGAAAAATAGAATGTCATGAGATTTTTCCACCTAACATACCTTACATGCTCAATGCAAGCAGGCAGTATTTGTAGCTGTCTTGGTCCCAGCATATTAGAGACACAAGGTGGGTGGGTAAAATTTTTTATTGGACCAACTTCTATTGATGAGAGAGACAAGCTTTCAAGCTTACACGGAGCTCTTCTTATTCCCGGACCTGAAGAAGCGCTCTGTGTGAGATCAAAAGCTTATTTCTCTCATCAACAGAAGTCGGTCCAATAAAAATATTACCCACCCACCTTTTCTCTCTGATGCCCAGTATAAGTACATTCTCTCTCACATGTAGCTATACAGGACCACAATAACTAGAGATGGAAGGGATCCACAAGATCAGTGTCCTTACAGTGTAACTATATTTCCAGATTATACTTTCAACATTTCAGAAGTTCATGACAGGTTCAACAGTTTTTGATTTTTAAAAGACAAAAATCGTTATATTTATGTTTCTATTTTCAGTTTGCCCACTAGGGGCCCCACTTCCAGACAACGAGGAGAGGGGCCCACAGCAACAAAGGACTTGATCCAAAGTCAGTCAAAGTCAACTGGAATCTTTCCATTGACTCCAATGGGTTTTGGATAAGGCCCGCAGACAGGACCTGCTCTTCAGCAGAAGGAGGTGCCACAGAGGATGTCTCCACCACAGCTGGAGGCCAGGCCTCAGGAGAAGCTGCAGAAGCCACTTTGGTGGCATGGCATCCTATGGAAAACATGAGGAAGAGGAGCTGCACTGAGCAAGTGACTGCCTATCTCAGGGGTTCTCAGACTTTTGTACTGGTGACCCCTTTCACACAGCAAGCCTCTGAGTGCGACCCCCCCCCATACATTAAAAACCCTTTTTAATATATTTAACATCATTATAAATGCTGGAGGCAAAGCGGGGTCTGGGGTGGAGGCTGACAGTTCACGGCCCCCATGTAATACCCTTGCCTCCCCACCCCGTTTGAGAACCCCTGGCCTATCTCAACATGTGAGGCGAAGGGAGTGTGAGTAGCTGCGAAGTGGGGAGAGGATCAGACACCTGTTGCGGCAGGGTTGGCTGCTGCTGAGGAGGGTAGTGAAGGCAGAAAGGGGATGGAGAAAGAAAGCTGTAGTGATTGGCAGGGAGCTGGATGGGATTGGGAGCTTCTTACTGTAACTGCTGGGGGGAGGGATACAACCAGCTCCAAGCAGCTAAAAAGGGAGAAAAGGCTGAATGAAGCACTGTCTCAGTACCTTCCGTCTTTTTATATATAATGATTGAATCTTTTCCCCAAAAAAAGAAAGGAAAGGAGGGGAAAAGCAGACTGACACCTCAGTTTCCATTTACTAGGAATTAAACTAAGGTCTTGTTGCTTCCTCCCCTCCCTCTCAGTTTTCCCAGCAGGACGCCTCTGTCTTATCTCACTGCTAGGAGAGGGGCCTGCACAAGAGAGGTGGAGAAGTGCACAATAAGATATAAAAATTACACACTTAAAATTGTTGTTTCACTTGCCACTGTCACTGGAGAGCACTGCTATCTTGAAAAGAGATTCTGTGTGATCCATTGCCAGCCAATGCTTAATACTGGAGAGCAATGACATGATGTACTGATCCATGGTGTACTGACATGGTGTACTGATCCAAGAATCTCAAAGCGCTTCAGTGTGCAGCCTCACAACATCCAGGGAAGTGGGTAAAGCATTATTATTGGAGTTGTAAATATATAAAGAGATTAAGGGCCTGATCTGAAGCCCAATGAAATCAATGGGAGTTTTTCCAGCAAGTTCAATGGGCATTGCTTTGGATCCTTGGTGACTTGCCCAGGGTCACACTGAATCACTGCCCATCAAGAATAGGACCCAGAAAACCCAGTGCTGTCCCTGGCCCTAACCACTAGATAAAACACCTTCCAAATCTCCTAGTAAAACATTTTGTTAAGATAATGTAACAACAAGGAAAGTGAATGACCCAGTCCTCCAGATCTTTACTCACATGGGTTGTCTTTGCACAAGCAGTCCCCACTGAAGCCTCTTTAGGACTACTCACATGAATAAGGATTAATTACATGACTAAGGCAAACACTTATGCACATGAGTAGTCCCGCTGAAGGCAACGTGATTACTCACATGCACAGTTATTCATATGTGTTTGCAGGGTCTACAGGCTTGGCTCCTAACTTTCTAAACAATTTCCATTCTAAGTCATAATTTTCTCACACGATTTCATTTGCTGCTGTTTTGCCTCAAGACAAAGGCAGGGGGTTTTGCCATTGATTTCAGTGAGGGAAGCAGCGAGCACACTGACTTCAACCGTGCAATCAGATCTACACAGGTAGACCCTCCATCCCGATCCCACCCCTACTCAAAAGTCCACTGAACTTACTATGAAGATCAGTCCATCCCATTTCTTAAAATGAGGGGGGGGAAAGAGTCTTCTTTTACTTACACAAAAAGTAGGAATAAAAGTTACAAATAAACATGGACATCTCAGAAAACAACATTTTCAGCTCAAGAAAAAATTAATATTGATAAGTGATAACAATGCAGTTGCTTGTCACAATTTAAACAAATCAATCAACCTTGCATTTAAAAGAAGAAAATGAATAGTTAAGGACATCAAATCTAGAACTGCCAGTTGCTCCCAAAACTACTATTCTTTCTCCAGTGTTAGCAAAATACAAAACACAATAAATAATCCTGTTGAAAGAGAAACTTTAAAAGTATAACTTATATTCACATCAATAATCACATTGATCAGCATCAAATGCAAGAACACATGTACATAGCATAACCATTAATTTGAAAAGTGTGTTGTTGATTTTAAATATATATAAAACTTTCTTGTGAAACAGTAATTGTAAGTACTTTACCAAACCTTCTGCTGTCAGTATTAACTAACAATTCCCATTTAGCAGTAGTCTTTAAAAGAGAAATGTTTAGATACCAAAATCAAAAATGGGTACGTAAGAAATATTAATTTAAGACAGCTGTGTTTATGATGTCAGTAGTGTAATATTTATAGTGTCCTTACTTGGGTAAGTAATGCAGCAGATTATTATGATGATGTTATAATTGTCACTTAACAACTCAATTTGAATTTCTTAGCAAGCAAACGGAAATCTGTTGATATTTTTAAGAACTAGATCCTTTTAGTTCAGTTTACTGAATTAGTTTTATATTAATTTCTCTCCAGGACCTGATCTTTCAAGAGCTGGTACATGTAAGGATCATGTCGAGAGACTTGGCAACTGGCTGGTACTAAAGGTTAGATTTCTGCCTGCTGGTTATTCAAGTTACTAAGCAATTCTTCAGGGTTTGGCTACCCTTGCAGGTGTGCAGCGCTGGGAGTTAAAGCTGTCTTCGTACAGCTGTGTAGGGAAAGTGCTGGAGTGTGGCCATACTGACAGCTACCAGTGCTGCAGTGTGGCCACATTTGCAGCATTTGCAGCGGTGTTGAGAGTGGTGCATTATGGGCAGCTATCCCACAGAGCACCTTGTCCCATTTTGGCGCCGTGGGTTGTGGGAAGGGGGCAAAGGGTGCGGGTCATTCTGCTTCCTGTCCCAACGCCCCGTGATGCATCGCTTCACATCCCAGCAATCCCTGTTTTTCCGTCCACATTTGGCGCCATCTTGACTCTCTCAACGGTTTCTGTGCAGCGCGATTTCTGTGGAATGTGATTTCTGTGGGAAATGGAGCCCGAACTGCTGAGGAGTATGCTGACGAGTCTTGCCAGCACATCACGTTTGGCAGTTGAGCTATTCCTTAAGATACAAAGTCATGAGGAGTCTGACGATGATAGCGAGTCGCCTGACGTGTATGACACTAAATTGCTTCTGGCATTCACAGAAATGCTCAGCACCGTGGAACGCCACTTTTGGGCTCGGGAAACAAGCACCGAGTGGTGGGATCACATCGTCATGGAAGTCTGGGATGACGATCAGTGGCTGCAGAACTTTTGGATGAGAAAAGCCACTTTCATGGGACTTGCATCCAAAGAAGTGGGTATTCACCCACGAAAGCTCATGCTGCAAAACGTCTGTTAGTCTATAAGGTGCCACAGGATTCTTTGCTGCTTCTACAGAACCAGACTAACACGGCTACCCCTCTGATACTTTCATGGGACTGTGTGCTGGGCTCGCCCCCACCCTGCGGCGCAAGGACACGAGATTGAGAGCTGCCCTGATGGTGTAGAAGCGGGTGGCTATTGCAATCTGGAAGCTGGCAACTCCAGACAGCTACCGATCGGTCGAGAACCAATTTGGAGTGGGAAAGTCGACCGTTGGAATCGTGTTCATGCAAGTTTGCAGGGCCATTAATCGCATCCTGCTAAGAAGAACCGTGACTCTGGGGAACGTGCAGGACATTGTGGATGGCTTTGCAAAAATGGGTTTCCCTAACTGTGGAGGGGCGATAGATGGGACGCATATTCCTATTCTGGCACCACCCCACCTAGCATCCGAGTACGTTAATCGGAAGGGGTATTTCTCTATGGTTCTCCAGGCGCTTGTGGATCACCGTGGGCGTTTCATTGACTAACACAGGCTGGCCTGGAAAGGTGCATGATGCACGCATCTTTCGGAACACTGGCCTGTTCAGGAAGCTGCAGGCAGGGACTTTTTTCCCAGACCGGAAGATCACAGTAGGGGACGTCGAAATGCCCATTGTGATCCTTGGAGACCCCGCTTACCCATTAATGCCTTGGCTCATGAAACCCTATACAGGGAAGCTTGACAGGAGCAAGGACCGGTTCAACTACAGGCTGAGCCGGTGCCGAATGACTGTGGAGTGTGCTTTTGGCCGTTTAAAGGGGCGCTGGCGATTTCTGTATGGGAAGCTAGACTTGGGGGAAAGCAGCATCCCCGCGGTTATATCTGTGTGCTGTACTATCCATAATATTTGTGAAGGGAAGGGTGAAAGATTCAGTCAGGCATGGACCTCCAAGGTTCAACGCCTGGAGGCTGAATTTGCACAGCCAGAGAGCAGAGCTACTAGAGAGGCCCAACACAGGGCTGCAAGGATTAGGGATGCCTTGAGGGAGGAATCTGAGGCTGAAAACCAACAGTAATGTTTGGTGCCTTGCACGGGAGTGAAGTGCAGTGGTTACAATGTTAGTAGGAATCTGTTTTTCCTAAGCTGATTTGCAGTGCCTGTTTCTTTCCTGGGCTAAGGTATCTTTGACTTTCTGCAATAATAAAGACTGTTTGCAAAGCCAAGAATTCATTTATTGAAAAGAAAATAACTTTATTGACAGACACACAACATTTGGGGAACCTAAAAGGGCAGGGGGGTGGGGTGGGGAACTGTGCAGTCACAGGTTTGAATATGTCCTGTCTGGAGTGCTGTGCAATGACTGCTGCACTTCGGGGTGCATATACTGCATGGTGATGGGGGTTGAGTGCAGATGGGGATTTCTGCCTGCTGGTTATTCAAGTTACTAAGCAATTCTTCAGGGTTTGGCTACCCTTGCAGGTGTGCAGCGCTGGGAGTTAAAGCTGTCTTCATACAGATGGGGAGTGCAGAGGTTAAGGGTCGTAGTTCTCAGGGCTGGTTGGTGAACATACAGGTGTTGGAGGCAGCTGGTGGTGGTAAGAACCTGGATGCCGGGGAAGAGGGTTTTGAGCTGACATTGGGGCACAAGGGAAAGAGCTTTGGGGCGAGGGGGGGGCCGGCGCGGTAGTGCTCTGCCTGCATGGCTACAAGCGCCTGGATAGAGTCCGCTTGGCGTGCCAGGATGCTTATCAGCTGCTTTGTGCTTTTCTTCCTGGCCGCTGCATTTTTCTGGCAGATCCTGCTTTCCCTTTCCCTCCAGTCCTGCACTTTTTGATTCTCTCTGGCAGAGTGATCCATAACTGCTTGCAGCAGGTCTTCTTTGCTTTTTCGCGGCTTCTTCCGGAGGTTTTGGAGTCTTTGAGCTGTTGATAACACGGGCAGCTGAGAACTCAAGGCTGCTTGTGGAAAGACAAAAAAGGCAACACTTAACAGAGGCAGCATTGTTTATATCTCAGAGAATTATTCCCACACAGCGAAGGAGTAACATTCTTCACAATAGCATAATTTTCCCATACCAAAGAGAGCGCACATAACCCACAGGAACCCCAAAATGGTGAGTAAGGGGGGCTGATTGCTTCAGGGCTGTGCAGGGGTTTCTGTGCATTGGGGAAAGCAAACAGCTGCAGGGGGCACCTACACTGAACACTCTCCCAACATTTTCCACAGGAGTTGATCCTGGAAGATATCTCGCTGCTGCGGGTCACCTGGGAAGAGCGGGAGGGTCTTCTACAGCAATGCGGATTCCGCCGTGGCCCCTATGCAGCTTGCCTGTGTGCAGCAATGGTCCTCCCACCCCTCGCGGCACAGTGGCGTGGACGCATTAGCCTGACTGGGACAAGGACCACGGTGGCTCTCCCAATAAACTTGCGCAAGCGCATTGCCCACGCTCTGACTGAAACTTTTGAAGAGATTACTGAGGCCGATTACCGCGATGTGATAGACCACATCAATGTGCTATTCTACGTCTAGGCATGCATGCAGCCCTAACCCTCCCTCCTCTCCCGAAAAATGTCCATCCTGAAAATAAAAAGCCGCTTACCGGGAACCTGCTCCTCTGTTTGTCCTCCACCAAGTACTGGCTGCTGCGACTGGCTGCCTTCCTCCTGGCTTGAGAAGAGCTCCTGGCTGCATGCCTCCAAGGACTCCGGGGTGTCTCCCCCCACCCCAGTACCCTCACTCTCGGTTTCCTCCTCCCCTCCTCCTCTTCCTCCTCCTCCCCCCCCCGCTCTGAAGTGTCCATCGTGGTCCTCGGATTGGCAGTGGGGTCACTCCCAAGTATCACGTCCATCTCCCTGTAAAAACGGCAGGTCGTGGGGGCAGCGCCGGAGCGGCGGTTTCCCTCGCGGGCTTTGTAATAGGCACTCCGCAGCTCCTTCACTTTAACCCTGCACTGCAGCGCGTCCCGGTCATGGCCCCTTTCCAGCATGGCCTTTGATACCTGCCCAAAGGTATCGTAATTCCTACGGCTGGAGCGCAGCTGAGACTGCACAGCTTCCTCCCCCCAAACACTGATGAGGTCCAGCAACTCGCCATTGCTCCATGCTGGGGCTCGTTTGCCGCGTGGAGGCATGGTCACCTGGAAAGATTAACTGATTGCACTCCACACCTGGCTGAGCAAACAGGAAGGGGATTTTTAAAATTCCTGCGGCATTTAAAGGGCGGGTCACCTGAGGCCAGGGCAGTAGAGTTCGAACTGATGAGCAGAGTGGCTGAACAGGCATTCTGGGATACCTCCGAATACCTCTGGAGGCCAATAACAGCGCTTTTGGTGGCCACGCTGGCGGAACAGCGCTGCATCACCAGCACTGCAGTCATTATTCCCCAGGCCGAGGTGGAGTACAGCCAGCGCTGTAGCCAGAGAGATACAGCGCTGTATGTGCCTTGCAAGTGTGGACGATGAGTGAGTTGCAGCGCTGTAAAGCCACCACCAGCGCTGCAACTCTCCAGTGTAGCCAAGCCCTCAGTAGCAATTAGCAGATCCTCTAGCTGCCTGCAAGTCTAGAGCAGTGGAAGGTCAAAGACCTTCCGTTTTTCTGAAATTTCAGTACTCCTAGCTGGTAGCCATGGAATCTGCCAGCCAGCATTCCATTTTTAAAGAAAAGATCATTTCTAATGTAAGAAGTCAACTACAAGAGGAAATACGTGAATACTGAAGATATCCATGCAGTACAGTATTGGATATGTTGGGAGAGGGATGGAAGACTTCAAAATTGACCTGCATCTTGGGTCAGCATAGAACAAAAACCGTCATTGCAGGATCAGAGTGTAGAATAGGCAATGTGCCGAGTTTAAGTGGTTGCCTGCACCCGCATCGAGCTCCACTGACTTAAATGAGACTCTGCAGGGACACATGAGCCCACCAGGCAAACCACACTGAAAGTCTGGAGCCTTAGGGTGAAATCTGAGCAACACTGATGTCAGTAGGAATTTTGCATTGATTCGAATGAAGCCAGAATTTCACCCCTAGATCCTTGCAATTGGCTCAGTTATCTAGCTATGGGTCTGATCCTGCACCCACTGACATCAATGGCAAAACTCCCATTAACTGCAGTGGTGCAAGATCAGGCCCTAAGTGAGAAAAGATGTCTAATTTTTCATTTAAAACAAGAGAACAGTCTTTCTGAGCCAAGTATTAGACAGAATGGCTTAATACATTTTAACTCACCTAAATAACCATGGGAGATTATTTATCCTAGATGTCTGGATGCATCAAAGTTTACTTAGTCATTGTACTGTGAATTAGGCCACTTCCACTGCTTAGCCAAAAATTCCTTTTTTCTTGACATGGTCATTTTATGAAGAACTTTAAAATATTACAATTTTAGTGAAAATATCAAATTAAAAATTAAGTATTGTCCAAGAAGGAATCACATAGCATTTGCCACATTCAACGTAAAGAGAAAGAGGCCTGCCATCAACATAGGGATCCTTCTTCTTTGTTTCTAGACAGACAGTTGTTAATAGGAGATTCATTTTCAAACAGGCAAGTAATTACTTTCCTTTTCCCACTACAGTACCATGTCCCATTTGGTCTCAAAGAAACGGCATATATACAGCAAACACAATAAAAAACAGAGAGTTTCCCCTTTAGGGAAAAAAAAAAAGGTTTTATTGAAATTTAAAGTACTCCAAATTAACAATCCCTGCTCTGTGAAAGCCACACAAGGAAAGGGAAATTAACAATACCAAACAGTAGCAGAGATACTGTATTACATATACTGTTTCTTGAAAGGTATCTGTCTCATTCCCCTTTCTACTGGCAGTGTGACAAAACACTGCCCATGCTGATGCACAAAAGTAGTTCCTGTGTGATTATCTATAGCAAGTATTCATAAATATTTATTCATTCCCTGACTTTGAATGCTTCAGTGCTGCATATTAAGTATCTATGGAGCGGGAGTTAGGTTGACCGTTCAATTACCTTGACATCTTTAATTCTATTCTGTTTTTGTTTTTTAAATAAAAAGGTGACCTACAAAGGAAAATAATCGGGGCTGTGCCTTTTTTTACTCCATTAAGAGAGGTGTAAACCAGGCTGGAAAGGAATTTTTTTCAGGAAGAAGGGGGGGGGGCGGATTATTTGATTTTACCTTAAAATATTAGGAATGTCAGTCTTATTTTGCTGGATAACTCACTGGAGATCTCAGTGTTGACTGTGTACTTCGTCACACCTTAATAGGATGGGAGAGGGGGAATTGTTGAATTTTTGACTAAGATATCTTTTCTCCTATTACTTGGGTGCTTGAGTTTTAAAATGTTAGCCAAAAAGTGTTTAAAATAGCCTGAATTAAAACCACTTCCTCTCTCAATGAGGTTTTCCCTGGTGTCTCCAACATCACGATCCAGTTCTTAATAGAATCTTCCAGGGGAAAACAGGATAGACAAGACCTTAATTTCCAATATAAAAACCAAGCAGCAAAGAACCTTAACATAAAACAAAAAGACTTTCAGGCCTTCTTTAAAGATGTACAAAGGGCACAGATCTAGTTTTCATTTTTCTTTTCAGGTTACTTTTGAACATAGCTGTTTGTTGTGTGATGAACTCGGCCTGAATTTCTAATATATACTAAATTCCTTTTTCCAAGAAAGAAAAATATCTAGCACGGCATCTTCCATATTCACAAAAAATGTACATCTTCATTTAGGGAAAATGGCCAATAAACTGTGGTAGAAGCACATACACTAGTACCTAGCTTTTATATAGTGCTTTCCACACGTAGGTCTCAAAGCAAAGTAGTTATCTGTCATTATCTCCATTCTACAAATGGGCAGAGATGCAGAGGGGTGAAGCAACTTTCTCAAGGTCACAGTCAGAGAATGGCACAGCAAAGAACAGCAATCAGAACTCCTGACTTCAAGTTCTATGCCCGGTCCACTGGACCAGTGGTTCTCGACCAGGGGTCCGGGGCCCCCTGGGGAGCAGGTTTCAGGAGGGCCTCCAAGCAGAGCAAGCATTAGACTAGCTGGGGCCCAGGCAGAAAGCCAAAACCCCACTGCATGGGGGCAAAGCCCGGCGCCCTGAATCCCGCCACACGGGGCTGAAGCCGGAGGAATGTAGCTTTGCAGCAGCCCCTATGGTGTGGGGCCCCTGGCAACTGCCCTGCGTGCTACCCCCTAACACTGGCGCTGGCTTTTATCTACAGAAAACCAGTTATTGTGGCATAGGTGGGCTGCAGAGTTTTTAATAGCATGTTGGAGGAGGGGCCTCAGAAAGAAAAAGGTTGAGAACCCCTGCACTGGTCCCTGCTTTCTCCCATTCTCGCTAAGAGCTTGATGCGGCAAAGTCCGGAGCATTTTGACCTTTATCCTGCAAAGAACATAAGCACATGCATAACTTTAAGCATATAAGCAGCCCCGTTAAAATAAAGTTAAATGTGTTTAGGTGTTTTGCAGAATCAGGACCACAATGCTCAGCACTAGAGCTAGGCAAAAAAAGTAATCAAAAAACAAATTAATTTTTAATTTTGGGGGGAACTCTGAACAATTATATTTATTTATTTGCAAAAAAAATTCATTTTATTGGGGGGAAGGGAAGGAGGAAAGCTTTAACAAAAAATGTTGATCAGTCCTACTAGAAGCTCTAGGGAGGCAAATATGACCAGTTCTCCTAGATTGCAGGATGAATCACTATGATACCAGAGTAAGGGGAGGGGTTGGTGTGGGAGAGGTAAGTTGGGAGCAAACGAGGGAACAGGATGGAAAAACTAGCCAGGAAAGAGAGATGGCTTTGGGTGGGTGTGTGTGTGTGTGTGTGTGTGTGTGTGTGTGTGTGTGTGTGTGTGTGTGTGTGTGTGTGTGTGTGTGAGAGAATCAAATAGCTACAGATATTGCTGAATTTTAGTGGGGAAAACCAGTTTTGACTTTCCTTTACTAGTCTCTCCATTAACATTTTGCACCATATTTGCACTATGGTTGAAACATATTTCAAAGAGTGAGATCAGGAATGTCCATCTAGCAACTTTCTTCCAAGTAGTAAAATCTATCCCATGTGCATTAACTGCTAATATGGATTGGAAAACTAAAAAACACTCATAAAGAAGAGGGAGACGTTCACTATTTGCCCACACTCTCCCCAGCCCCTGACCTCCGCCCCGCCAGCTACTTCCCACACTTTCGTTTATTGCAGATATCCACAATAAAACTACTTCCTCATTTACATGGTACATTTACTGAATGGCAAAAACACCACCACACTCCACTTCATTTTAACGAATCAGGTCCCCCCACCCCGCAGACGGCTGTTCATCCGCACATAGTCCAGGTTCACGATTTCCCACCACATGGAGAGTCACAGGCACCTCCACAGAAGCCTGAAGCACACGTCCCTCCTCAGCCAGCGCAGATTGAGATGGGCTGCCTCCTTTTATCTGTCCCTTCCACCTGGAGCATGCGCAGCAAGGGTAAGGGGTTGTGGTCTCCAGGCCCCACGGTGATTAGTCAGGCCCCGTTAGCCCAGTGGGGGTTGGTCTACACAGGCCAGGTACAGAGCCTCCAAACCCGGGTCGACACATTTTGGGTAGTGAGGCTTGCCCTAACACACTAAAAATAGCTGTGGCTTGGGCTGGAGCTCAGGGTTCTGAAGTCTAGGGAGGATAAGCTTCAAAGCCTGAGCAGCAAACTTGGTGCACTCCCAGAGTCACTGGCTGAGATTTCGAAACCAACTAAGTGATTTAGCAACTAACAATTTCCACTAAAAGGCCGCAGAACCCTCAACTGATTTCAGTGGAAGTAGCGTGGCTAAATCCCTGAGTCACTTGGGGATTTCCAATGATTCTCAGACCTCCATTGTTTTACTTCTTACTTTAAGAAGTCCAATCCTGCAATTCTTTGTCCATATGAAGTCCAGGGGAGTTTCACCTTCATCAAGGCTATAAGATCAGGCTCATCTATAATCTTTAGTTCTATTAAAATGAATTAAAAATCTGGAGGGGTGACTGATTTCAAAAAGGCTTTTTTTTTTAATTGCATTCCTACATTCACAATATATTTTTAGATTTTATTTTTTTAAAATATGCATTTCATAAACGGTTCTGACAAATGAGATTCAGACCTAGGAGAAGCAAGTCTTCCTGAGATACTTTTGAATGATTTACTTGGTCTACATTCATATTTAAACCACTGTTACACTGGCTGCTGCTGCACCCAACGTTAAAAACTTACATAATTTTCTAATGTAGACAAGGCTTGGCCGTGTGATCGTTGAGATTTAAATTTACAATTCAGGTATTGGAGGCATAAGACCAAGAAGGATCTTGCTACATCCTTGAGGCACATGTTTATCTCACAACAATCATACACATCGCTGTATGTTATTCTTCACCTCTAGCATACAGTTAGCCTTCAGCTGCTACAACAGACAACAAAATTCCCCTCGATATATTTTGACTCAGCTGAAGTCAGTAGACAAACAAAGACGTCTAATATCTAGTACATTAGGTGTTAAGGAAACATATTGCACAGTACAAACCTCCTCTTTCTTTTTGTTGTTTGCAGCTCTAAGATCTTCATATTCACCAATAGCTACAAAAAAGAATTAAAAACAATATTAACATATTTCATTAGTACATTCATGGCCCAATTCCATAGCTGCTCCATGCACAGAAATCCCATTGACTTTCATATTCATTCATTTTAAAACTATCATGATTATCTAATCCAGGGGTGGCCAACCTGCGGCTCCAGAGCCACATGCGACGCTTCAGAAGTTAATATGAGGCTCCTTGTACACACACAAACTCCGAGGCTGGAGCTATAGGCGCCAACTTTCCAATGTGCCTGGGAGTGCTGACTGCTCAACCCCTGGCTCTGCCACAGGCCCTGTCCCCACTCCACCCCTTCCTGCCCCCTCCTCTGAGCCTGCTCCTCCCCCCAGGGCCTCCAGCATGCCACGAAACTGCTGATCGGAAGGTGCAGGGAGGGAGGGGGAGGCGTTGCCGGTGGGCAGGAGGCTCTGGGAGCGGCGGGGGGAGAGGGAGGGGGAAAGCTGATGGGGGGGATGCTGACATATTACTGTGACTCTTTGGCAATGTACATTGGTAAATTCTGGCTCCTTCTCAGGCTCAGGCTGGCCACCCCTGAAATCTAACCTCCTATGTTACACAGGCCAGAGAACTGCAGAAGAAGATGTGTCCTAAAAATCAATCAACTTTTTCAACCAACAGGGAGTTAGACAGAATCATAGTGACAGGGATTCATGGTTTTAAATCCAAATTAGAACAGATTATGGATCAGATATTGTTTTAGTGCTGGTGTTTCATAAATCATCCTAAAATACTTTTATGGTTCCCATTACTGTAATCTCTAAGTATCTCACAATCATTAATGATTTATCTTCACAACACTACTGTGAGGTAGGGAAGTTCTATTAGCCACATTTCACAGATGGGGAATGGAGTCAGAGAGAGCCTAACTTCCACTGATTTAAATTGGGAGTTGGACACAAATACCTTTAAAAGTTTGACCCTTAGTGAGTTGCCCAGGGTCACACAGGAAGTCAGTGAAGAGGTGGGCATGAAACCTGGTCTTCAGAGTCTCAAGAGAGAGCCCATCCTTCCATCCCAATCATTAATGTAGTACATTACCGGAGAACTAGGAATTCCAGCTTCCATTTTATTGTAAAAAGCCTTTGATTTATACATCTATTTATAAACAACATTTGTTTGCTCAATCTGCTGTGCACATAACTTTGCTGAATAGTTGCTTAACCTCAGTGCAATGACCACTGTCTTCTTTGACCTATTCCCACCCCACAGTTTTGTTGTCCCTTCATTGTGTCATATGTGACATTACATATTTTGGTCTTCAAGACAGGGACCATGTGCAATTTATCTGTCTTCTGAGGTACTGTGGACACCTTGTGGAAATAAATTAAAGAATACAAAAAGAAATATGGTGTAACTCTCGAAGGGGACTCATCATTAAACACAGCAACCAGAGTATCTGATTATTCTAGCCATTGTTCCCACCTTACCCACTTAACCACTCAGTATCTGGCACTGGTTTAACTTAAGGTGATATTTTTAAACTGATATAGTTAATCTGGGGCAAAAGGATGTGTGAACACTTATTTCTGTTTAAACCAGATTTATTTCAGTTTGCCTAAATCAACTAGGAATGGTCTTTAAAACAAAATAAGAGTGTCCACATCGCTTTTTGCACCAGTTTAACTAAACTGGTTTAAAAACCAATTTAAGTTAAACTGATGCAACTCTTGTAAACAAGCCCAAAATGGTAAACTTGTTGGCAGTCAGCAAGAGTGTTTTTCTATCTAAGGTACTTATATATACACACCCTCTGCCCCCATTACTGTCTTATCTAAGCACTTGTCAATTCTTTTTAATGTATCTATCCTTATAATGTTCCAGTGAGGTAGGGAAGTGCTATTCTCCCCATTTTACAGATGAGGCACAGAGACTTCCCAAGGTCACAGAGGAAGTCTGTGGCAGAGCAAGGAACTGAACCCAGGTCTCTCAAGTTCTAAGCCAGTGCCCTAGCGACTGGACAATCTTGCCTCTGTGTGTCTGCAGATTAGCCAACTGGAATTAGTAGAAGCTGACTGGCCATATCAACTGCAAAACGTAATTCAAGGATGCTGGTTTCCTTAAAAGTAGCTTAAGCTATGTCGACACTGCAGGCAGGAGGTGCCACTGCAGCATGTGTGCACGAACACAAGCTAGCACTGATCTAGCTAACCCATTAAAAACTAGTAGCCACAATAGTTCAGGCAGCTACATGGGCTAGCCACCCAAGTACAATCCTGCGCAGGTTACGTACTCTGACAACTAGCCTGTGCCACTGTGGCTACACTGCTATTTTTTGCAAGCTAGCTCGCCCAAACCTAGTTCAGGTATGCGTACACTGCAATCACACCTGCCAACTGCAATGTAGACACGCTCTTTGTTAGCCATTTACATGAGCAGCTGATGAGAGTGTGTGGTAAAAATGAATGCTCTGGGCTACTAGAACAATGAATCTACCTCCATTTCCTAACAGAGGTTCTCACCCCCACACCTTTGCTTGGCTGCAAACTGTGGCAACCCCAAAACCACAGTGTCTGTACAGAGCCACCCAGGGCTTTCAAGGAGAAAAGCACAGCAAAAGCACTGAAAATGTGACCACAAACCACATGCAAACTCACCAGATATCTGCAGATCTGACAGATAAGGAAACTATATGGGAAAAATATACACACAGAGAAAACAGAGCAATAAAATTAAGTTCTCTCTTGGGGAATTTAAAAATTAATTGCCACTAGCTAATATTCTCTTTATAAGAAATTTCTGGGTTTGCTTTATGACCATGAAATAAGAGGTTTGTAATCTCAGTATGCCCCAGCCACATATAAAGGTTCTTGTTGTCTTAGTAGGTATAGCTGTTTGGAAAATGCTAACGGTTTCTAGGTATATTTAAGAACAGGGCTTTGGAGCAGCTCTGGAGCAGTGGAGCTACAGGTTTTTGCCTGGAGCTGGAGCAGAGCCGGAGCACAGCTCCAAAGCTCTGTTTAAGGATAATGCAAACTAGGTACTTAGGACTTAAAATGACTGGATACACAAACCAGTTTTAAGCCTGGAATTCCTACTGTGTTCCATCCTACTGTTTTGTAAGCCCCATACACAAAAAAAATCAATCAATCAAGAACTGTCAGGCCATGATCTTTTATGGTCATTAAGAAGTTGCCCCCTTTTCCCTGTTTTAATTCTTCTGAGTCCATGTCAGGTGTACCTTGTTTCATATTAAGATCTCTGTTAACATTATATGGATGACAGCTTCCAGAGGAGACATGTAGGCCCCTTTTATGGAATCTTTAGGTGAAGCGTTCTTAATAAATCTCTTCCCTAAAGTAGCTCAACAGTACAAGCTTTCTTTAGAAGTGACTTCACAAAAAGTTTTAAAAAGTGGATCTACGCTGTGAATCAGATTCTTGGTTAGAGTGGAACAAAGTATCCGATGAAAGATGCAACAACCTTTTTCTTGTGGCACCTTCATGCAGGTTTTTGTTCTTTAAGCATCAAGTATAAAGTCCATACTGTATGCACTTGGATACCAAACAAAGTTCAGTGGCATCCCTAACTCAAGTTAGCCAGGATCAGACGTCTAGAAGATTCACTTAACTCTAAAATTCCACATGTGACTGATAATCATCTTCTTATAATTCAACAATTTATTGGGTAAACTCATGACAATTAATAATAGTACCATATACTTATGTAGCACTTTGTTTAAAGTCCTGTACAGATATTAATGACAGGCAGGCAGAGAATAGATTATAGATGGAGAACAGAAACAGAATGGTGAAGTGATTTGTGCAAACCCTCACTGTTAGTCAGTGGCAGAGCCAGGATTCTATTCTACTCTATAAAGGTTCTTCTACTATAGCCATCATTGTGGTACCTGAGCCCTTCACAAGTTCCTGGCCCCCAGCCCTGTGCTATTTCATCCTGATCTTACCAAATGTGAATTAGTGTATAGTAGAACATCACTAGTCTGCACAAAGAAACTGGTGCTCTCTTCCCAGTAAAACGCCACATTATGAACAACCGTGGTCAGAAGAGGGAGAAAGTGGTGATGCTCTACCCAAACTACTCCCATAAAATTCTAGAATAGCTGAATGAAAGACTCAGCAGTGTAACATCTTATCACTGTACATGGTCTATACTGTAAACATTAACTTTCAGAATAACCACCTCACATATCATTTTTATGTATAATAGGGATATATCACACTTCTCAGTTACTGTCATTCTGATTTCAGTTATACTAATGTAAATAAGGATTAGCTAATGGACTTAAATTAGTGTAAAAATCAGTGAGATCAGAATGATGCCTACTGTTCCTAGCTAGCTGTTTGCAGACTCAGGAACACGTGACCGCTTTGGTTCAAGTCTGCAAAAATACCATGGGGACACCAGAAGCGTGCTGAGGTGCTGGCCCACCACCACCCTGCTGAAAACACCTCCCCCAACTCTATTATTATTAAAATATTCAAATCACAAATTATCAAAATGACTGAACAAAGTACATTCTGTGCCTACACACTGATACCATGTTCACTTGGTCCCAAAATTCAATTGTTCACAATGGATCCCCCCGGAAACGTGTATTAGCGAGGTTCTACTAGGCGGAACTTTAGCAAACAACTAAAGCAAAAGACAAAAATATAAATGTAGTGGTCACTGTTTTACTGATAATGAGGTTAAAGATACGTTTTCCCTGGAACTGGGTGTGCTAACAGCAGATCATTATTTGATATTAATTTATTACACAAATGCTAAAAGTGGATTTATTACTAGAACAATGTAATAAAAGCAGACGTATGCAATGATGAATTTACTTTACAGTTAACATTAGACAGACACACCTATGCGTATTATATAAAAAGTGCTCTAGTAGTGCTCTCTCTATCACCCTTTTATATAACTTTTTGAAATGTTCACCTTTTGGGCCAAAAATTGTCATGCTTAATCTCAGCCTACAGGTGTAATATTTTCTGTTTGAGCACACTCCATTCAGCTGATTTTGAATAGATGAAAAATCCCCATTTTAACATTAAGACTTTCTCCCTACCCAACTCTTGGACAGTTTGCAGTTTTCTGGGTTAAAAAAGTCTTTATTGACAACTAGGTGTGTATAGAGGTTGGGGGAGATTGGTTATAAATTCACTTTCATGTGTGAGTGGTAATAACTTGTGCTAGTACCATTTACCATCATAGCCAACGTCACTATGGACTGAAGGTTCCCTTAGTAGGGTCAGATCCTCAGCTGGTGTAAATCAGTGTGGTTTCACTGATTTCAGAGGAGCTACACAGAATTACCTCAAGTTGGGATCAGCCCCCATGATCTGACATGCTCTTAATTCTCCACCAAGAGGGAGCCTCTCTCTCTAATTTATAAAGCCTCTAGCACATCCGAATGCTCAGAAGGCAGAAAATGCAATAGTATTTGTATTGTATTGTATACAAAATGGTAGTAACTTTAATTCTGTCCTCTTTTAAATATGTATAATAATGCAGCCTTTAATTACCTAATACCTCAAAAATATTATCCTATTTTTTCTTGCAATCTTTAGACGCACTAATGCAAGTTACTCTCCACGAATGCCAGACAGACACCATATAGAACACACACAGTAAAACGTACTCAGACAATATGAAGTTATAATAAAGGACAGCATTATGTGTTGACATACACAAACATGTACAACCCTAATTCTAAGTGGTCAGTCCTGCAAGAGGCATCCAACAGAGTCAATAGGAATCTTGAGGGCTGGACCTGGCAGGAGTGAAACCTATGTCACTATTAGCTGTGTTTCATTTATTTAACCTTACTCGAAATATTTTATTAGTATCTCATACAATAAGACATTTCCTACATGGAAACACACACATTCTGTCAGCATATGGAAAAATTCAGTTTCCAGCTTACTTGATTGTGAAGTTTGAAATATACTGAGATCTTAGAAATTAACAGGGTACAAGTATTGTATACAACAAATTCTTGTGTGAAATAAAAGAAAAACATATTCTACAATATTTCAAACAATGTCAGTGAAAGTAATATTTGATCTTTAAGGATGTTTGAGGATATGTCACATGAAAAACAAGCCAGCTAAACTTACACACAGACACAGTAAAACAGGAATCATAAGCCATATAAGCTGTTAATGCAACTTACTGTATTCCTCTGAGACAGCTTGCAGGACATACCACTGAACAACAATTGTTACAGTGTCAGTGTACAAAGAAAACAAGTAAGCTAGTTAAGTGTACTGTGCATGCATGATCATAAATCAGAAAAGAAGTTATAGAGGCGGTCTAAGTCAACAAGAATCTTCTAGTATGGTAAGCATACAATAAAATATTATATTACATACAAAAAACAACATTGGAAATGCAAAGGTTGCTAAGATGCACAGGATGGCGTATTTAAGGATACACCAGCAACATTTATTATGGCATTTCCTTACTTCTGAGTGCTAGACTTTGCAAATTTACATTCCTTTAATGTATTTTTGGTATGTAATTTTCTAGATTTAAAAAAAAACAAAGCAAACTGAAACAGAAATTCTACCATGTGGAACCATACTGATTCCCACACGGTTCATCAGCAGAGTTAGAATCTTTAGGTCCACACCATAGACCTCTGCCACTTGAACGAATAGATTAACTGACGGCAATAGTAGGCTGTCACCTCCTGTGTAGGCTAGCACTGGCAGGGGGATGAGACACTTTGCAAGTGGGTTTTACAGCTATTTGTTGACAGAAATGGAATACGGAGACTCTGGAATCCTGGGTTCTATTCCAGGTTCTGAGAGGAGTGTGCTCAAGCAGTTACAAACCCCTCTGCACATTCCCCTCTAAGCCTACCGCCACCCTGCCCTCATCCATATCTCCACTTCCCGCTCTTGGCTACACATGCCAGTCCCAGCCCCCTACCTCACCATTTCCCCTCTTCTCCCACTGACTGGGCCGTTAAAAGTCCGGTTGGCGCAGGGCCAGCTGGCTCCCTACCTGGCTCCACGCGGCTCCTCAGAAGCAGCGACATGTCCCTTGGCTCCTAGATGTAGGGACGGCCACGGGGACGCCGCGTGCTGCCCCTGCCCCAAGCTCCAGCTCTGCAGATCCCATTCGCCGGGAACCACGGCCAATGGGCGCTGCAGGGCCGGTGCCTGTGGGCAGAGGCAGTGCGTCTAGGAGCAAGAGGGAGATGTTGATGCTTCCGGGACGCTACCCAAGGTAAGTGCCGCCCGGCACCCGCACCCTGCCCCGTGCCCCAATCCCCTGCCCTGAGCCCCCACCTGCACCCAAACTCCCTCCCAGAGCCCACACCCCAAACCCCCTCCTGCACCCCAACCCTCTGCCCCAGCTCAGAACCCCCTCCTGCACCCCAAGCCCCTCCTCCCTGGCCCCACTCCAAAGCCCACAGCCCCAGATGGAGACAGAGCCCCCCCTGCACCCAAACTCCCTGCCTCAACCCAGAGCCCGCCTACCACACCATGAACCCCTCATTTCTGGCCCCACCCAAGTGCCCACACCCCCAGCCCAGAGCCTATATCCTCTCCCACAGCCTGGAGCCCTTGTCCCCACCCTCCAGGCTCCTCCTACACCCCAAACCCTTCAGCCCCAACCCAAAGCCTGCACCCCCAGCTGGAGCCTGCACCCCCTCCTACACCCCAACCCCCTGCCCCAGCCCAGTGAAAATGAGCAAGTGAGGGAGAGCGAGCAATGGAGCGGGGGGCGGGAATGGAGTGAGCAGGGGTGGAGCCTCAGAGGAGGGAGGGGCAGAGGATGGGGCAAGGGTGTTCTGTTTTTTGTGATTAGAATGTTGGCAAGCCTGATTCGGAGTTCAAATCAGACTGTTTCCGCCTTTCAGCCTGCATGCTAGTATGGGATGCGGCGGGAGCACAGGAGACAAAGTCTCCCTCCGTTCCTGTGCCTGGCACCACATCAGTCCCGGATGAAAGGAAGAAGCAATTGCAGGAAGAGTTCTGCTCAGTCCCTGGCGCCTCAGGATGGAGAAAACTCAGTACCATTGAAATCTTCAGTGATTCTACCCATCAAATTCCAGCAAGTCTCTACTGACCATGTGTGAACTGCAATTTTCAGAGTCTCATTAGTTGGCCACATTCAGGTGGATTTTCAGAGAGACGAAAAAAAGCACAGTGCACCACCTTAACCTGCCAAATTTCAAGTCCTTGTTCCAAAGCATGCAGGCACTACAGCTTTTAAATGAAACTGTTTTGTGGGTTGTTGTTTTTTTTAAATGGGCAAATCATTTCTCAAAATGAGGTAAGGGAAAAATATGACTGAACAGTTTTTGCTGAAAACTTTCCAAAAATTTAGCCTAAGGCAGATACCAGGTATGGAAAATTAGGCTTTACAAAGTAATAAGCAACCAAAACCAGGATCTTACAATGGAAAGTGTCGGGCAACATTAACAATAGGTGTCAGTACCTACTCCAACTAAAAATCACTCTAAAATGTTTGTGTGTCTAATGTTCCACATTTCCCAGCTTGCAAACATTCAAGGGTGGGGGAGAGATAGCTCAGTGGTTTAAGCATTGGCCTGCTAAACCCAGGGTTGTGAGTTCAATCCTTGAGGAGGCCACTTAGGGATCTGGGGCAAAAAAAAAAAAAATGGGTCCTGCTAGTGAAGGCAGGGGGCTGGACTCAATGACCTTTCAAGGTCCCTTCCAGTTCTAGGAGATAGGTAATAATTGGAGATATACCAAAGTAACCTCAATGCTATATTTGTATATGTTTTTGTATTTTTATTTTAAAGAGGTTCAAATGACCTCCACAGGATATGGCTGAGTGTCCTTCCATGTCAAATCAACCAAGGATTCCACTTAATCAGAGTTACTAGGTTGAAATGGTCATTTAATCAGATGGTAAATAAAGCTGTCAAGGAAAGCAAAGCTCAGTCCATCATCTGCTCCTCTAGATGAATACCTAATCCACACCCGAAAAGGTTTGCAGCAGATCCAGCATATACTGGCAAGGGTGCTTTTGCCAGGATAGCTTAGACTGGTTCTCTGAATGAAATAAACTACACTGGCAAAAGACTGAGTCTCACCAGTATAAATGTGTCTACACTAGCGCTTTTGCTGGTATAGAAATGATGTTTAAATAAATAAATCACACACGTACCCAACATTACTTAAGCACGAGAAGTTTTATGTGCAGACCTGCCCTACGGGGGTGATGGTGTTGTGCTTGCAGTTCCTGCAAGCCTGGAAAGTAAGAGATTAGATCCTAGAATCAGACTGGGTCTGTCTCACAGCACATTTCTCAAACAATAGTACCCCACCATAGTAAAACAAGTGAAGCAAAGATAAGAACTGTTAATCGCTGTTAGGGCATAAAAGGAGGATAACAGAGGCTCTACTTTTATGTTCCCTCTTCTCTTCCAAACTCCACAGAGTCAACACCTAAAAGGGTTTCAGGTAAGGATGAGTAGGTGCGGACCCTATTAGAGCCATAGATAGCCCACTGGATTCACACTTAGTACTGCCAGAAAAACAATGTTATGCTCCCTATGTGCGCTCTTGCAGGGTAGATTTGTGTAAGTGCACAGTGGGCAGCAACATAAGCAAAACTCATGTAGCAGCCATACTTTTGCAGGGGAAAGGAGAAAAAAACAGCACAGAGAATACACTATAAAGATGCCAATCATCCACAGGACTTGATCTTCCATTCTGTACAGATCTCCAGGATCCACGGGGCTGGGAGGCCTCTGCCACAGCCCCCATAAGCCATCCTCTGAGAGGAGATTTAATTGGGAGCTTCCATGCTGGTTTACCTTGTGGAGTTTCTTGGGGTCCTGCCCTATCCTATGGTTTATAGCACAGAAGGGTACAACACACAGCCCAACCAGTCAGAGGACATTTCCGTAGACAAAAAAGTAATTAGAAACACACTGCTTTTTGTCTGTTTGTGGGCCTCACCATATGGTTAGCTGCTTCAGCTAGAAAGAATGGTCAGTCTGCTAGTAGATAATAGACCAACCCCTGCAAAAGTCTGAGATTACCCTACATGCGACCAAAAAGAAAAAATCAACACACACAATCTATAGAATTATGGGTTCCAAGAATGGAATGAGAAAACTTATGACTCCTCTATGAATTTGCTTCATTACAAAATAAAATGGTCAAAATCCAGAAACATATTTGGTTCACATGTGAGTAGATTTTGCATCCAATCTATACATTTCTCAATGAATCACGGGTATTTTCCCACCTCTCAGACTGTTTGTTACTCTCTCCAGTGGTGATCTCTCTCCAGATATCACCTCAAAAAGAGGTGATGGTGCATCAGGCAGTAGCTTTTCCTGCACAGATACAGCACCAATGGGTCCTGATCTTAAAAGGATAATGAAAAAAATATACTTAAACTTGTCAGAATAGAAGATAGGGAAGAAAACTGTCAGAATAATGAATTAAAGGGGATCCTCTGCAACCCTATGTGTAAAGAGAGAGAACCATGAAATATTGTGTCTAATGAGATTAGCGCATTATGGATAAGAGTACAATTTAGGGCTGGTCTACACTGGCGGGGGGAGGGAATCGATCTAAGATACACGTAGCTGAAGTCGAAGTATCTTAGTTCGACTTATCTGGCCGTCTTCACGGCGGCAAGTCGACTGCCACGGCTCCCCCGTTGACTCAGAGATATGTCCTCTACCAAGGATGATAATGAATATGTCAGGTTGCCTGAAGAGTTTGCAAGTGGCATATGTTTATGGTACTACTGAAAGATAATCCCACTGGATTAGTACAGAGTCAGTTCTTTGGGAAGCGTATGGTTCTGCTCTGTTCAAAATTACCTGGGATATTTTTTTTAACAGATAATTTTTGGATATATTCAGAACTATCCAGATGCACTGACAGCTTGAACATGAGAAGTGACATTAATCATACTATTGGCAAGTATGGTATTAGCTAAGACTTATCAGACAGATGAAGAAAAGCATGCAATATAAACTGATATTTAAGATGAGATGGTGAAGATAGAGGTTAACTACAACAGTTTGCAAGGCCATCAAGAGACTTAATGGTACTTTGAGGCTGTTTTCATCGAGTGGTCAATAACCCTTGGTATTTTAAGTGATCGGCTACACTGTTATCCCTTTAACTTTGATGGCAAAATAACAGTAGTGCTAATGGAGCCAAAGCTAACCCAAATCCATCTTTTGATCAAGCACTGGCTAACCCAGTTTGGTATGGTACCTAAGATTACTACAATAGACAGTTTCTTCTGCAAACTGTAGTCCAACTACCTGCTTTCATAGGAACTTTGAGTGCCATTTAATGGAGCTGCAGTTTTGGAGAATTTTCTGGAATATCAATTATGGTAAACCCGGGTAACATATATAGCAATGACTCTGAAAAAGACTTGGGAGTCATGGTATATAATCACTGAACACAAGCTCCATGTATGATGCGGGGGGCGGAGGGGGAGGGATTATGATCCATGGGTGTATCAACAGGGGAATATCGAAGAAAGAGATCATATTACCTCCATATTTGGCACTGATGTGACTCCTATTACTCTTGGGGGGATTCTGCGGGACTGCGTGCCTGCAGAAAATGCCCCCCCACTCCCGAATTCCAGCGCTTCCCTGCAGAAAATGGCGGGTAATTGCAGTGTAGACATTCAGGCTCTGGCTCTAGGACCCTGTAAGGTGGGAAGGTCCCAGAGCTTGGGCTGCAGCCCAAGGCCAAAACATCTACACTGCAATTAAACAGCCCCTGAGCCCGAGTCAGCTGGCACGGCAGCCGCAGGTGTCTAACTGCAGTGTAGAGATACCCTATAAATCTAAATTTTTACATTTATAGCAGACCCTGCTATACCTATTCAAATCACTTAATTATGTGATTTACAGGCCCAACCTATGAGAGCACACTACATCCAGAGAGTTATCTAGATTGAGATCATGTTTCTCTAAGGTTGTGGTTTTCTAGGTGGGGTCTACGGACCTATGTCTAAGGGGTCTGCAAAAGATTACCACCACCACAGAACAGTGATTTTCAATCTGGGCGTGTGCAGGCTACATCCAAGATTTCCAAAGGGATCCACACCTCTGTTCGAAATTTAGGGGTCCGCAAATGCAAAAAGGTTAAAACCACTGCTCTAAGGTGTTCACGCTTTATATACTAGGCAACAGAGCAAGTCAAAGAATGGTCAGTATCAAGTAGGGTGACCAGACAGCAAATGTGAAAAATCGGGACAGGGGGTGTGGGGGGTAATAGGAGCCTATATAAGAAAGAGACCCCAAAACTGGGACTGTCCCTATAAAAATCAGGACATCTGGTCACCCTAGTATCAAGTATCCCAGTTGAAATACAGAGACCTTGAAAAATCCACCAGCTATTCCCTGCTGGTGAGAGGGAAACATTGCTTGCATAAAAACAGCTCCAGTGTCCCTGTTGCCACTCCCGGCTTTACCAACCAAGATGGCCAGTTTAGTTATCTGGTTAGTTCACACATCCCCTAAGATTTTCATGCCCTTGGGGGGTGGGGGAGAGAAGAACACATTCTGGTGGAGGCTCATTATCATGGGGCACGAATGGGGCGGGTTTGCTGAATGTTTTCCACCCTTTCAAATCCACAGGAGACTCTTCAGAAATCCTACAAGAGATAGCAATCTGACACCATTCACCACTGTTTAACTGAAGAGAGGACTTTTGACCAAATATGTACCTCTAACCTATAATGAAATCAGACCCCCGTGCTAGCAGCATTATGTTTGGAGAAATACCATTACCCACTCCAATACAGAGTGTCAGTAAGATTTCAAAACATTTATTCTAGTTACATGTTGCCTGCAGTTCCTGAGTGTCCCTAAAGCCAGCTTATCTCTATCATCTGAGGGAAGTCATAAATGTCTAAAATGGTTTCCCTTTTTCTCTTATCTGCAATATTAATGGGACAGTGTTCGATTAAAACTTTATATAAAAAGGAAGCAAGTTTAGTTATCTGTTTAACAATACTTACTTAGTTCATTACAAATAAAAACCTAAATAATAAAATTTTAAAAGTTATTCACCTTTGGCATTTCCCAGAACTTAGACATGTCAGTAGAACTTTACAGGCCCATGTCCTGGTAAAATGCTGGAATATGTCAGATGTAAACTACAAGGGACGAAATGTTTAAAAATATTTTCCATTGGAATATTTTTTCCCTTTAAAAAAACCCAAACTCACATAAGCGTGGCAATATTTCTATTGTTCTTAGGTTTTGTAATAGCATAGTAAAACTCCCACATTTAAAGACAAATGTATATAATTTATGATAAAATATCGCTCTTCATCTGCATGTGACAGTGTCTCATTTCATGAATAGATGCGCATCGAGGGCAGCACATACTTGAGCCATGATATCTTTTCCACAACCTATTTCCTAGAGTGCCATAAGCTCCATTAGATGTTTAACAGTGTTATGGTTGTCTGGCCCGAGATCCCTGGACATCATGGGTGAAATCCTAGCCCTATTCCAACCGAGTTCAGTAAGACCAGGATTTCCCCCCAAGTGTCCGTGAGAAATACTCCAAATGTGTAGTCATTTCAGTGACTGTTGGTATTTTGGAACCAACGGTGCTGATGGACAGCTGTGAGGACTAGTTGTTTAGAATAACTATCTGAATTTGTATATTTGGTGTTGAATTACAGAAATGTGTCCATTTAAGAATCATGAATGAACACTTATTAAACTTGTTCACAGGCTAGAATGCAAGTTAGAGCAGCAGCAGATCCAGCAGTTGGGTTAGTTACTGGGAAATTAAAAAAAAAAAAACCCACTTCTAAATCTGAAGTCTTAGAGCTGATGCTCAAAAAATTCAGCTGATCCATCAAAGCTTCTGCTGTACAGTGGAGGAGAAGGGGTAAATTTCTACATCAGCCTAAATTCATACACAATGTGAGCACCCATACCAATCACCAGACCTACACTCTTCCCATTCAACAGAAGAGAAAATTGCATCATACTTGTTCAAACTAGGTTCCCCAGGGGCCAAGAGACAAAGAAAGGGTTGTGTTTTGTTTCTTTAAAAACAACCTGGTTTTAAACTAGCTCGTGGCCTTCTTCCTGGTTCAACAAAGGGACGGGATCCCTAGTCCACAGAGGGCCCCAATCCTTATGGTAGGGTTGGAAGTACTGGGCCTACTGAGGTCCCCATAAGCTTGTTCTAAATTGAAACTGTGATGAACTTGCAATCCCAGTGCATCCCCTTGGAGGGGGATTTGAAGGACTGCTCCTGCTAGAATCCATAGGATTGGGGTGGTCTCTGGTAAGCTCATTAGAATACATGTAGTTTCTTTTGTTGTTTTTAATGTTTTCTCTGTAATGCTTTTTTTACCTTAGAAATAAAGTAGGCTTGCCTAGGAAGCACTGTGTGGCAGTTTAAAACTGTAGCAATTGCACCTATTAACCATCTCTGAAGAGAAAGCAAGCAGGTGTCCTTAGGCAACCTGTCTGTGTTGGGAATAACACAGTGAAGGCAGGAACTATGAAGCCTGGAAATACCTGGGTCAGCCGGGAGAGACATGTGAGTCTCCACCTTGGAGAGCAATAGCTGAGGAGTTGGAAATCTGACAGCAAGTGCCCTTATTGTATGACTGAGGGGAAGTCAGGTGTAGTTGCTCTGAACTGTGACAATATGCATTCAAGAGATCTCAATATCTACAGAGCTGAAGCACTGGATGCCTTTATGAAAAGCAGAGGATAGCAACTAAAGCAGGGGTATCAAACTCATTTGGTAACAAGGGCCAAATTCCATTTTCAATTTAACCTGGGACTCTATGCCACCCAAGGCACAAGAGAACACACACTGATGTCAGTGTGAGGTCTGCACCCAGATCAAGAGTGGATTATAATTCTCATGCAGTGAATGAACTTTTAGTTGTCATTATCTCTTCAGTACTTTAACACATCCCACCTTGCTCAGGGGGACAAGTGACTCTGGAAGTTAGTTCAGAAATGGCAAGGAACTGTATATGGTTTTAGTTTCCCTTAGAAGATTGTCGGGTAGCTGGATTCTTACCTCATGAAAGAAATAGCATTTCTGCACAGAAAGATTTTGCCTAATGATCCTTCTTTTGGAAGATATGTCTGGGGTTCATTTTAGGAAATGTATTGGGCATTTGATATTGGGTTTATTGTACATGATTATTTTTCACTTGCTGGGAGGAAGAGATAGGTTAACCTATGTACATCTTAAAATATTTCATTATCCCATTAACCCAAATCAGACAACACCTATTATTCCGATGCCAACTGCTGACCTAGCTACAACAACCAACCAAGCAGAAATAGGTGGATGCTGGAAGGTGATTTATATGCCGTGAATAGGGAAGAGATTAACCATTAGAACTATACAAGCCTCACAAGGAGTTGACAGAGAGAGAGTATGGGAAACAAGAGAAAATCTCAATTGTTGGAAGGAGAATAAAACAGGCCTCAAAGTTAGGCCCTCCAGTGACTACCCTGGTTGAAATCGCTCCCTTACGGGCCCCTTTATTAGCTCCACGGTTGAGGCGTGAGGCTGATGCCCAAGGTAATTCGTTTGCAGCAATGCCTTTCTCCCCACCCTTCTTCTCAGGCTGAGTCACACACCAGCGCGCCAGGAGCTGCTCAGGCACACGCCCGCCTAGCCAGCGCCTGGCCCCACCTGGCACAGCCTCGCCTGCTCCGCTTGGTTAATGCCAATCCCCGCTTGCAACCGCGGGGGGAGGGAAGTGTCCCGCTGCACGTGGGCTCAGCTGGTGCAATTGTTCCATCGCCTGCCTGACCCTGCCACCGAGCCCGAGGCAGCAGCAATGGCAGCAGCCGCTCCCTGAAATGCACCAGCTCATCTCCCAGCCCGCGGCCGCCGCTGCCCGCACACAGCTGCCCTTACCTTGCGCTTTCAGGCTGGTGAGACGCTCCAGCTGATGCTCCTCGTCCGACCCGCTCATGCCGCCGGCTGCGCCCGGAGCTGGCCGGGGGGTGCAAAGAGGCTGGGGCCGCGGCCGGTGCCAGGCAGGCAGGAAGGGGGCTCTGCTGCGCCCGCCCGCACCTCACCTCACCCCGCCCAGCGGAGCCTCACCTGGGAGGGACCTGGGCGCGCCAGACACAGCCCCGGAGCAGCGGCGGTGGCGGCCCGGCCTCCTCCTGCACATGCTCACAGCGCCGCCGCGGGCCCAGTGAGCATGTGCGAGGGGTCTTGGCGCAGGCTGCTGCTGCTGCCCGTCCAGGCTCTGAGCCCCCAGTGCCCCGGAGCTGCAGGGGCAGGGCAGGGGGGTGAGGCCCAAAACGAGGAGCACAGGGGGCAGCAAAGGGGTGAGGCCTGCAAGGGTGGCTGGTGGGACGATATCAGGGGTAGGCAACCTATGGCACACGTGCCAAAGGCACAGGAGCTGATTTTCAGTGGCACTCACACTGCCCGGGTCCTGGCCACCAGTCCGGGGGGCTCTGCATTTTAATTTAATTTTAAATGAAGCTTCTTAAACATTTTAAAAACCTTATTTACTTTACATACAACAATAGTTTAGTTATACAGTATAGACTTTTAGAAAGAGACCTTCTAAAAAGGTTAAAATGTATTACAGGCACACGAAACCTTAAATTAGAGTGAATGAATGAAGACTTGGCACACCACTTCTGAAAGGTTGCCGACCCCTGGAGGATATGCTCCTGCCACCCATCAGAAACTGCACTGAGGCCTGGTATCACTAGGTCTATATAATGAAACAGCCCTTGCCCCAGAGAATTGGAATCCAAATAGACCAGAGGGTGGGAGAAAGGAAGTATTATCCCTGCTTTACAGATCAGGAACTGAGGCACAGGGAGGTGAAGTGACTTGCTCAAGGGTCTAAGGCCGAGGTAGGAACTCAGCTCCCCCAAATCCAGTGCTTTAAGCAAAGCATGTCCTGCCTTAGGACAGACTCAGAGCAGATTGGGGGTGCAGGAGGAAGACATGGCATGTTGGAGGCACAGGTGGGGGAAGGAGATGAGTGGGGTCAGTGTAATCTTGGGCAGGGGCAATGTAAAAGTAACATGTTGGGGCGGATGAGACTAGTTGAAGTCTGGAGCAATATAAAAGAATAGGCTTTAGCATTCTGATTGTTGATTTTTATTAAAGAAACAGAAACATGCAAGTGTCATAAAGAATCTAAATGTACCCTTAATAATCATTGCCCCAGAGCAGTTACCTCTCACAGTAGCAGATCCCACGCTCATGGGAAGCATGTGTTTGCTCTTAGGTACGTTTAGAAGAATTTGCTTTTTATTTTCTATAATTGATACATATCACTGTTTATTTTTAAGCATTTTCCCTATTTTTATCCATTTACATTTTCACAGTTGTAGGAAATTATGGGGGTGGATGGACAATTATTTAGTGACAGTAGATGTTGAGATTCAAAAAGTTAAAGCGTTATAACTAGGGCCCTACCAAATTCACAGCCATGAAAAATACATCACAGACCATGAAATCTCATCCCTCCCCCAGGAAATCTGTTATTTTTCCCCTGTGTTTTTACCCTATACTATACAGATTTCACAGGGCAGACCAGCGTTTCTCAAATTGGGGGTCCTGCTCAAAAGGGAGTTACGAGGGGAGTCACAAGGTTATTTTAGGGGGGATTACAGTATTGCCACCATTACTTCTGCACTGCACTCAGAGCTGGGCAGCCGGAGAGCGGTGGCTGTTGGCTGGGTGCCCAATTCTGAAGGCAGCGCCCCGCCAGCAGCAGCACAGAAGTAAGGGTGGAAATACGGTACCATGCTACCCATACTTCTGCGCTGCTGCCTTCAGAGCTGGGCGGCTCGAGAGTAGTGGCTGCTGACTGAGGACCCAGCTCTGCAGGCAGCAGCGCAGAAGTAAGAGTGGCAATACTATATCATGCCAAGCTTACTTCTGTGCTGCTGCTGGCGACAGCTCTGCCTTCAGAGCTGGGCTCCCAGACAGCAGCCGCCACTCTCTATCTGCCCTGCTCTGAAGGCAGCGCTGCCTCCAGCAGCAGCACAGAAGTAAGGGTGGCAGTACCGCAACCCCCCCTACAGTAACCTTGCAACCCCTCCCCCCCAGTTCCTTTTTGGGCCAAGACCCCTACAATTACAACACCATGACATTTCAGATTTAAATAGCTGAAATCATGACATTTACGATTTGTAACATCCTATGACCGTGAAACTGACCAAAATGGACCGTGAATTTGGTAGGGCCCTATTTATAACCATTAAAACACAAACTTTTCACATCACATGTCAAAATATACAAAGTAAATATCCTTAAATCAACAAATCATGCCTGTCTTTACTATTATATATTGTGAGACGCCTAATACAAAAATCTAAATAATTGGATTTTGATGCCAATAAGTACTCAGAAAAGTAAGACAAATGCTGTCTATCTGTAGATTTCAAATTATTATTATTGGAAATATTTTCCCATTGGTTGGTGTGTGTGTGTGTGTGGTGAAATAGACACATACTGACATTTACCTATAAAAAAATCTAACCTTTCCAAGCCTACTCTTATGCCAGAAAGGGGCAGGAAGGAAACTCTTTCCATGCCAGTCCACAGGGCAGTTGTGTGTGTGCTATTCTGTGTACATTTAATGAGCTAATTTACATATTTGCATATATCAAACATCCATTTATCATCAACGCACCTTCCCCTGTACAGTGATGGGAAGAGGACACAAAGCTAAGCCATGAAGCTTGGCAAGGTAGGAGAAGACGGGTAAAACAAGCAGGAAAGGTGCACCAGTGGCACATAGTGGCCAGGAGGAGCAGCTGCAGGTCATTCTTTCTAGCATTCAAAACTTCCCCCCGAAAATTGGAAGGATGTTTGGATCAAGGATTTTGGTTCAGGCCCATCTCTGTTCTTTCCTGAAGCATAGTGTCTCCTCATGAGATAGCATGCTTCTGCCCTGCCCCCAATGTAGACCCATGTCTTAAAGGGTACAATTGAGACCTAAGGTAGTGAAAATACCCCAGCTTATCTTGCCATTTTCATGTCACCCAATGTTCAAGATAACCAACCTACAGAAATTTGGCTGAGCCTGTCTACCTTTTTCACTGACCTTGGTTAGTTTAGAAACCAAACATTTACTGGCTGAAGTGTTAAAGTTTGAGTAAAATACAGAAGTTAATGCAATATATACAATGCATAACACACACCCCAAGAGTGAATTTAAGGTTGAACTTACTCTTAGAGACCAACTGCCAGTCATAAACTGCTGGAGCTGCAGTCCTGTGGTTCACGGTATCAGCAAAGCCTCTCAAGTGAATTACAGCTCTGTGTTCACTCCAGGAATATCTATTAAACTAGGGGCATAGCTAGCAATTTAAACTTTATTCTCACACTGACCAATCAATTGCATCTCCCTTTCCCTTCCTCAAGTATACCCATAATTTACAAAGGCATACATGTCATTACACAAAATATGCTCACAAACATAGCAGGTGCAATTAGATAAAGATATCCACAGTAAGAAACAAACAAAAAACAAACTCATAAGAGTAAACCACAAAGAACTGTTCAGTGTTTCTTTCTCCTCCCCACCTCTTCATTCTCTTGTCCTCTCGCCACAGGGCTGGTCTGCACTACGCGTTTAAACCGAATTTAGCAGCGTTAAACCGAATTAACCCTGCACCCGTCCACACAACGAAGCCTTTTATATCGATATAAAGGGCTCTTTAAACCGATTTTTTACTCCTCCCCGACGAGGGGAGTAGCACTGAAATCGGTATTGCCATGTCGGATTAGAGTTAGTGTGGCCGCAAATGGACGGTATTGGCCTCCGGACGGTATCCCCCAGTGCACCATTGTGACCGCTCTGGAAAGCGATCTGAACTCAGATGCACTGGCCAGGTAGACAGGAAAAGCCCCGCGAACTTTTGAATTTCATTTCCTGTTTGCCCAGCATGGAGCTCTGATCAGCACGGGTGGCACTGCAGTCCCAAATCCAAAAAGAGCTCCAGCATGGACTGTACTGGAGATACTGGATCTGATCGCTGTATGGGGAGACAAATCTGTTCTATCGGAGCTCCATTACAGAAGACGAAATGACAAAGCATTTGAAAAAATCTCCAGGCTATGATAGACAGAGGCCACAGCAGGGACTCAGCACAGTGCTGTGTGAGAAGCGTAACGGAAAGCCAAAGAATCAAAGGGACGCTCATGGAGGGAGGGAGGGGGGTACTGAGGACTCCAGCTATCCCACAGTCTCCGAAAAGCATTTGCATTCTTGGTTGAGCTCCCAATGCCTGAAGGGTCAAAAACATTTTCCCGGGTGTTTCAGGGTGTATGTCATCAATGTACACTCTTCTCCCCCCACCCCCGAAAGAAAAGGGAAAAAAATCGTTTCTCGCCTTTTTTCAGTGTCACCCTATGTCTACTGCATGCTGCTGGTAGACAGTGTGCTGCAGCGCTGAACACCAGCATCCCCTTCCCGGTGGCAGGTGGTGCAAAATGACTGGTAGCCATCGTCATCATCAGCCCGTGAGTGCTCCTGGCTGGCCTCGGTGAGGTCGGCTGGGGGCGCCTGGGTAAAAATGGTAATGACTCCCGGTCATTCCTGGCAGATGGTACAAAAGGCTTGGTAACTGTCCTCATCATAGCAGCTGGAGGCTGAGCTCCATCAGGGCCCCCCCCCTTTCATGTCTAAAGAAGATTCTGTACTCCCTGGACTATCATAGCAGCGGGAGGCTGCCTCCCCCTCATTTTATCTCACTAAAAACTCAGTGTTTCTTATTCCTGCATTCTTTATTACTTCATCACACAAATGGGGGGACACTGCCACAGTAGCCCAGGAGGGTTGGGGGAGGAGGGAAGCAACGGGTGGGGTTGCTGCAGGGGCACCCCCTAGAATGGCATGCAGCTCATCATTTCTGCGGGATCTCTGGGGCTCTGACCCGGAGCAGCTGTGCTCTCTGGTTCTCTAGTACATTTGCCCCATATTCTAGGCAGGACTGACTATTTTTAGACAAAACATAAAGAAGGAAATAACCCAGGGAGTCATTCCCATTTTTGTCCATGCGCCCCCGGCTGACCTCAGCAAGGCCAGCCGGAAGCACCCATGACAGCAGCAGACGGTACAAAAGGATTGATAACTATCATCACCAATTTCCAATTGCAAACGGTGCAAAATGACTGATAACCATCATCTCATCACCAATTTACAATGGCAGATGGTGCAATAGGGATGGTAACCGTCTCTGCTACCTTGCAAAGGCAAATGAATGCTGCTGTGTAGCACTGCAGTACCGTGTCTGTCAGCAGCATCCATTACACATACGGTGACAGTGACAAAAGGCAAAACAGGCTCCATGGTTGCCATGCTATGGCGTCTGCCAGGGCAATCCAGGGAAAAAGGGCGCGAAATGATTGTCTGCCATTGCTTTCACGGAGGAAGGACTGAGTGACAACATTTACCCAGAATCACCCGCGACACTGTTTTTGCCCCATCATGCATTGGGATCTCAACCCAGAATTCCAGTGGGCGGGGGAGACTGTGGGAACTATGGGATAGCTACGGGATAGCTAACCACAGTGCAACGCTCTGGAAATCGACGCTAGCCTCAGTACATGGACGCACACCGCCGAATTAATGTGCTTAGTGTGGCCGCGTGCACTCAACTTTATACAATCTGTTTTAAAAAACCGGTTTCTGTAAAATCGGAATAATCCCATAGTGTAGACATACACCCAGACTTGTAGGATCTCTTGCAGTGAGATGTTCAGTTTGTTCACATGCACATCAAACATCTACTGTATTTCTCCACTTCCTATCTCAAAGCTAATTCTTGATCATTCTAATGCCCAGTTCTAGAAAGAAAGCAGAAGATCTGCATGAACTTATACTTGCAGTGAATTTTTTTCTACCTTTGAACATTCATATGTGTTCTTTATGTGTGTGAAGTTCTCTAAACTCCAGTGTGATGTATTGTTTTGATCCCTTCATTTACAAAATGAGGTAACATCTGATACTGTACGAGATGCAGAGTACAGTAAAGATGACTGACTAGCTGATTCAATCACCCCCACACTCAAACCCACTAAGGACATGACTGCAATTGGAGTGCAAGGAAGATAAGCAATTGACTATTAAAACTGTAAATAAAGTGAACAGAACAGAACATACTCACTTCCCAGCAAATTTTAGATTCGCTGGATCTGTGTCTGATTTTACATAAATTGTGAACCATGTGTTCAATACATAATCATCAAAATCTAAAAATACACTGAGTCCAGGACTGCTCCCACTGAATTCAGGGGGCCCAATTCTGATCTCATTCTACTGACTGGTGGAATTACTCTGGATTTGCACCAATTTAAGTAAAATCAGAATCAGGCTCATTGACCTGGGAGTAGGAATTAACACTCTATAGGAAATCACAGTCCATCCTGCACAGGAGGAATTTAATAAACCCAGCTACAAACACCAACAAACAGGATTCCCCACTGCTTGCATTTCAGTTTTTCCTTCCTTGTTTATCAAGGAACATATGCTGTTTTAGCCTAGATACACAACAGTTAGTGGGTGAATGACAGATTGCAAATAAACATATCACCAAAGAACTGGACCCCCTAAGATTGCAATAAACTCTGATATAAACCTGAGATTTTCCCTTCCTTTTTATATATCTATTACTTGCATGCTCTATGTCAGGGGTCGGCAACCTTTCAGAAGCGCTGTGCTGAGTCTTCTTTTATTCACTTTAATTTAAGGTTTTGCGTGCCAGTAATACATTTTAACATTTTTAGAAGGTCTCTTTCTAAGTCTATAATATATAACTAAACTATTGTTGTATGTAAAGTAAATAAGGTTTTTAAAATGTTTAAGAAGCTTCATTTAAAATTGAACTAAAATGCAGAACTCCCCGGACTGGTGTCCAGGACCCGGGCAGTGTGAGTGCCACTGAAAATCAGCTCACGTGCTGCCTTTGGCACGTGTGCCATAGGTTGCCTACCCCTGCTCTATGTTGAAATGTTTATAATGATATAGGAAAAGCCATAAACCTTTGTATTTTGTTTTAGAAGATTAGCATACAAATTCCTGGGGTTTACCTAGCTTCTTATCCTGAACTACCAACCTTGCTCTGCATTTAAAAAAAAAAAAAAGAGCCACTCAGCAATACCCTAAAAGGAATTATAGGAGAAAACCATAGCTGAGCTGAAACGTACTCAGAGAGCCAGCCTCCCCTTGGTCATGTTACTCATTGTGAAAACTCAACACACACAGATATTAGCTCAAATGATGCAAAGACACAAAAATTATTTAATGTTTTAAAGAAAACAGAAACCTGTTTAATGGTTGGCATGGTGGATAGCAGCTGAGTCACAAGGAGCTTGAGATTGGAAGCAGAGGAGTTAAAGTGAGGAAATATGGTGAGGTCATCGATGCAGGCGCTGGTGACAAAAAATAATCAATAGCCACATTCTCTCCAGTGATGTAATGACATAGGAGGGGGGTGGGAATCTCATGGAGTTGGCTGCCAAAGCTCCTATCAGGGTCAGTGTTTACTCCCCGCCCCTTGCAAAAGAGTCAGGGGTTTCATACCTCCAGATCTGTTCAGGTTTTGCAGAAGCTTCCACAAAATTGCACTTTGCCTGCCCAGCCCCAATGACACCTGCAAAGTACAAGTCCCGCAGGAACCCATGTGTTATTCTAAATATAGGCTGTGTTCCAACCATGACATGCACTGAGGGTTTAATCCTGAAAGTTGATGAGACTACTCAGGCACTTAAGTTTAAAAACACGCTTCACTGGATCAATGCCCAGCGTGCTCGCCCCATTGCACAAGCAAGCCTTAATCCTCCTTTGGGGAATTCCACTGTTTAAAGCTAGACTCATTTAAACGTTTCATTCACAATTTCTAACAGACTAAAAATAACCTTATGTACATCACTGAGTAATACCTTACAAACATTTTTTACAATACAGTGTAAACCTCCCTCTCAAACATTTAATATATATTTCCTTTAAAAAACAACTGCAAGCTGCTGGAATCCCTGAATCCAAATTACACACTCATTGTAAAGAATCAGAAAGTCCCCTTCCCTCTATTTGGTTTTATTAACCAATGTGTGGGCTGGTTTTCAGATGTTGAGCACTCATAACTTCAGTCCGAAGTCAAAGGCATCTGCAGATGCTCAGCAACTCGTGAGGCCTTGCTCAAAATTTGAGGCACTCAAAATCAGTTTTTAATCACTTTTAAGCCTACATTTTCTTTTACCATCACAAAACTAATATGACAGTCCTCAGTATAAGTTAGAACAGCCCTTGGGGGGCAGGCAGTTATATGCCTCCAGTGCTAGGGACAGAATCTGTCCTGATGTTATCAAAGAAGATACTCAGTCAAACCCTCCATTATAAATATTTTTAAAATTAATATTTTATGGAATTGTGCCAAAATTTCATTTCTATAATTCCACATTAGATCTTTATTAACTAATTATTATTATTGACTTGGACCTATGTCAAGTTGTAATACTTTAAAAAATAAGCATTTTGTGAAAATATTCACAGATCCATCATTTTAATAATAGCCAGGGGAGGCACTGCAATATTGTTTCTTGTTAACCAAGTGTTCCAAAAAGAGATTTTGCTACAAGAGTTTCTTTTCATTTAAACACACAAAAGAGAAAATAACTCTCCTACTAGACAGTCTGATGATTCTCCCATATTGTAAAAGAATTTATAATATTAGCTTGTAACATGAATACACTTCATTGCTTCAGGGTTATTTAAAAAAAGAGATTGAAAATGCCAATATTGTGATTGGGTTTTTTGTTGTTGTTGTTTGCCAATGTTGTAACCTATTAAGAACAGAAAAGGCTTTTGCAGTGAGTAAAAGCAAATTCACATTCATCACAGGGTTTTAGAAGACCTAAATAATTACACAAAGGATTGTTATTACTTCATGAAAGACAGTACTAATAATTACACTGAACTTTGAATTTATATGGCAATTTCATTGGAAGTTTTCAAAGAACTCTACAAAAATGGGTATTATCCAGGTTCCCATTTTATAGATGGGGAATCTGAGGTATAGCATGGTTAAAATCTTGCCATAGTTCACACGGCAGTCAGTGGCTGAATTGGGAATGGAATCCAGGGGCCAGATGACTCATGGCCATAGAACATTCTGTAGTAAGAAGAAGTCCTTTAGGGAGGGGAATTCTGAAAAGTTCACCTTAAACCCCATACAATTAAGGTGGAGTTCCACACTCACATACCCCTCCCCAGAATAGGCAGTAGAGTGGCCCCCAAATCACACGTATCCTCTCAGATCACGGCGCTATCTGTGGGCAGTAAGGCAATGGGGCTGAGGGGAATGAACATGCATCATCCCTCTAGCAACACAAAGGGGGCTTTACATTTTCTGTGAAGCCCTCTCTTTGCAGGGGTGATTTAATACAGGCTCCATGAAGTCTTGGGTTGGCAGTGGCCCACAGACACTCAAAGTTTGTATTGAGGGGGAAGGCTGTCAGCTGACTCGGGCTCACAGGGCTTGGGCTGCAGGGCTGTTAAACTGCTAGAGCCCAAGCTCTAGGACCACGTGATGTGGGAGGGTCCCAAACCCTGGGCTCCAGCCCAAGCCCGAATGTCTACATCAAAGTTTTACAGCCCCGTGAGTCTTAGTCAACTGACATGGACCAGCCGTGCAGTGTAGACATACACTTGGAGTCATTATGTGAGGGATGGGATGGGGGCTTTGGTTTGTTGACAACACTTTGGATCAAATCAAGGCCAGATGTCCCATCCTGGAATTCAGACACTGTTCTGTCCTTAGCACAATGAATGTAAACATTTTTTCTGAGAAAACCTAAGATGCGGTATCCATTTATTTTTTTAAGTAGAGATTCAAGAAAGATAATTTTCCTCAGCTGCTCTGGTTAAGGTAGCAAAGTATTTTTAAAATAGCCTATCTATGGCAGGTCTATATATGGCCTCCCATCATTCAAGTGCCTCACAATCTTTAATGTAACTCATCCTTACAGCATCCCTGTGAGGTAGGGAAGTACTATTATCCCCATTTTGCAGATGGGGAACGGAGACACATCTTTTTAACAGTATTTAAGTGCCTAAAGATCAGGGCCGGCTCCAGACCCCAGTGCGACAAGCACGCGCGTGGGGCGGCACTTGCCGGCAGGGGCGGCAGATTGGGCCGGCGGACCTGCCACAGTCACGCCTGTGGGAGGTCCACCGGAGCCCCGGGACGACCGGACCTGCCGCAGGCATGACTGCGGAGGGGGCGCTCCTCACTGCGGACGGTTCGCTGGTCGCGCGGGTCGGCTGGACCTCCCGCAGGCATGACTGCGGCAGCTCAACCGCAGCCGCCGGACCAGCGAACCGCCCGCAGCTGCGGGAGGTCCAGCCGAGCCGCGCGACTAGCGGACCCTCACCGGTCAAGCCCGCGGGAGGTCCGCTGCTCCCGGGGCTCCGGGGCGCCTCCCGCACATGACTGCTTGGGGCGGCCGAATATGTAGAGCCGCCCCTGCTAAAGATGTGATAGGCACTGTGACAAAGTTCCTCCTCTACCTTGGTGGGTCCTGCGCTTATTGACAGATTTGCTCACCTCAGTAATCTTCCCCACAGTCTGGGTCAACTCCTCCTGTGTCTGATCAGGAGTTGGGAGGTTTGGGGGGGAGCCCAGGCCCACCCTCTACTCTGGGTTCCAGCCCAGTGCCCTGTGGATTGCAGCTGTCTATAGTGCCTCTTGTAACAGCTGCATGACAGCTACAACTCCCTGGGCTACTTCCCCATGGCCTCCTCCAAACACCTTCTTTATCCTCACCACAGGATCTTCCTCCTGGTGTCTGATAACGCTTGTACTCCTTAGTCCTCAAGCAGCACATCCTCTCACTCTCAGCTCCTTGTGCCTCTTGCTCCCAGCTCCTCTCACACACTTCCTCTCCTCTGGCTCCCCCTCAGCTGACTGGAGTGAGCTCCTTTTTAAACCCAGGTGCCCTGATTAGCCTGCCTTGATTGGCTGCAGGTGTTCTAATCAGCCTGGCTGCCTTAATTGGTTCTAGCAGGTTCCTGGTTACTCTAGTGCAGCCGCTGCTCTGGTCACTCAGGGAACAGAAAACTACTCAGCCAGTGACCAGTATATTTGCCCTCTACCAGACTCCTGTACCCCACTGGTCTGGGTCTGTCACGGCACCTAATGGGATTTAAAAAAAACACCTAGGTGCTTTTGAAAATCCTACAAGGCAACTATGTGCATCTTTAGACACCTAAGTACTTTTAAAAATCTGTCCCTAAGTGACATGCTAAAGGTCACATAGGAAGTCTGTGAGAAATAAGGACTTGACAGCGAGTCTCCCCAGTCCCAGCCTAGTACTCTAATCATTGGACCATCCTTCTTTTCTTGACAGTATGAAGATACTGCAGTACAGACTGATTTTAAATTAATCCAGGAGCGAGGTTTCTATGTTAAACTAGTTAAAATTGGTTGCTGCTCATTTTATTTAACTATGAATTTTATCAATCTTCAGTGTTGACAGAAACTGGATTATAAGTGACACTGTATACTGAAGGATCAATATACAACAGCATGAACTACATCGCTCTTTCTTTTGGCACAAATATACTAAGAGGCATCTCCTTTACCAATGAATGTTGGTCCTTTACTTCTTATTTCCTCTATTATGATGCACACACTGCATCAAAAGTACTATCTATGATTCTTTTTAAAGATGGAAAAAAGCTAGGATGTAATAATCAGTCCCCCTCCCAGTCAAAACTCATGACATGCTTATGAGAAGTGGATATTCTGAAGGATTTGCAAAGTCTGTTCTCTTTAAGGAATGATTCACTGTTCAGAGGTCTCTACTCCCACATGGCTTTAGCACAGATGATGTTTTTCTACTGTACCAGAAAAAAGATACTCTGACACCAGGGGCGGCTCTAGCAATTTTGCCGCCCCAAGCACGGCGGCACGCTGCGGGGGGCACTCTGGCGGTCGTCGGTCCCGCGGCTCCGGTGGACCTCCTGCAGACGTGCCTGCGGAGGGTCCGCTGGTCCCGCGGCTCCAGTGGAGCATCCACAGGCACGCCTGCGGGAGGTCCACCGGAGCCACGGGACCAGCGGACCCTCCGCAGGCATGTCTGTGGGAGGTCCACTGGAGCCGCGGGACCAGCGGACCCTCCGCAGGCATGTCTGCGGGAGGTCCACCAGAGCCGCGGGACCAGCGGACCCTCCGCAGGCATGTCTGCGGGAGGTCCACCAGAGCCGCGGAACCAGCGGACCCTCCGCAGGCACGCCTGCGGGAGGTCCACCGGAGCCGCCTGCCGCCCTCCTGGCAACTGGCGGAGCGCCCCCCACAGCATGCCGCCCCAAGCACGCGCTTGGCACGCTGGGGTCTGGAGCCGGCCCTGCTGCGGGAGGTCCACCGACAGGCAGAGCGCCCCCCACAGCATGCCGCCCCAAGCACGCGCTTGGCACGCTGGGGTCTGGAGCCAGCCCTGTCTGACACATTTGTTCAGACTTCTTTGTTGTTATTTCTTCCCTTGGAGCAGTACACAGTCTTATAACTGAAAGAATACTCTTCTCATCTGCAGTTTCTCCTTCCGTTGCGAAAGAGACCTAGGATCATCCTGTGACGTTGGAGCAATTCTATAGCATTTGGAATGATCAGATTTAGGCACTGCTATGTAAGGGGCAGGACCAGGAGTATTCATAGAAGTGGGGGAGGAAGAGCAAAGAGATGCAAGGAACAACCCCTCCCAACCAACTTCTACCCTTGTGCAGCAGACAGTGACAATGTGGAATTCCACACTGCTAGCATCAACAGCAGCTCTCACAAGGGGCAGGGCCCTACCTCTCCACTCTGCATTGGCCAGTAGTGCTTGCCACTCCTGGACTAGACTGCATGATGCATTCAGTTCTGCAGTGGTGTTACTGCTGCTGCAGCATGTGCTCCTTGGGAACCCCCAGGAGGAATATTACCGGAGCCAGCAAAAACTCCTGCTCGGAGCTTCCACTGCAGTGCAGCCCATGCTACCACAAGCTTCACCTTTAAATCACAATCTAGCTCTAAATGCTTTATTCCTATACTAATATTTCCACAAGAAAATTAAGTGTCAGTTGTGTGTGACCCCCAATAGGGAAAAGGCAGGGCCGGCTCTAGGTTTTTTGCCACCCCAAGCAAAACAAAACAAAACAAAACAAAAAAAACCCTCCACGAGCGCAACTGCCGAAGCCAGAATGCCGCCCCTGAAATTGTGCCACCCCCGCAAGCACTTGCTTGGTTTGTTGGTGCCTAGAGCCAGTCCTGGGAAAAGGGCAAGCACAATGCAAGGCGCTATCCTCACTCCAACTACACCTTTGAACAAGGGCTAGTCACATTTCCATTCCTTGCACTCCCTGCCTCAAGCACCAGGAGAGCTTAGTGCTGGCAGCAGCACCGGCCTCAGTAAAGTGAGCAGGCAGACTTGTGGTTGTACAAACAAACCAGCTGTGTAGTTTTTAATGACATAATTCCCCAAATGGCAATTTACATAACAACAGGAACTATTCTAATCATTGGCTAATCCTGGCACGCCTTATTCACCTCTACTAGCTCATGTAAACCTTTGGAATTTCAAAGATATTTCAAGGTAATAGGAGACATTTGCTGGCCATCTTCCAGATTCTTTTGTAAACGCGGATGTTGTTAAATACCACTTTTTATTGCAGTCACTGGTAACAGCATTTGACAGCCAAACGCTCTGCTTATCTGATTAACTTCTCTTGGGGTTAAGGTAATTGACTTGGTTCTACCCGTGAAATATTCAGTATGACATATCCATGTATGTTATCTCACAGGGATTCAGTTTTTCTCTTTCTGTCTGTGTGATGAGGTGCATGCCCCACAGAAGCCCTGAATGGGTTAATGTGGGCCTGAGAGGCCAATTAACATACCAAGCTGGATCTGGAGGGAGAACCAGATTTAAATGATCAGGGAGCCCAGGTGGGCATGAGTTGACTGGTTAGTATAAAGAAAGGAAGTTTGTAGCAAAAAGGGGGCTACACAGAATCTGAGAATAGAGGGGGTGTGAGGAGGAAGTCCTAGGATCATAGCCAGGCCAGAGAAGACTAGCAAGCAGCCAGGGCAGCATAGAGCAGGCTCCAGTGGTAAGCCCTGCTAACAGGGCAGGATTTGGATACTTGTTAGAGTTTATACTTTTAGCTTGGAATTTTTATTAGGGGATCCCAGGGAGAGGGCACTGAGAGTCCTGAAGCAGAGAGAAAGGAGAACCTAGAGAGGTTGTGGGGGAGAAAGCCTAAGATATGAAGAAGCCCAGGGAAGCAGCAGCAAGAGATGGACTGAGTAGACATTAGCTACTGGTTATAGGAGCCCTGGGCTTGAACCTGGTATATTGGGTAGGTCTGGGCTCCCTTACCTGCCACTGGTAGGGTGGCATGAGGTTAGAGAAGGGGACAAGGACAATAGAGAGCCCTGAGAAAAGGGGGCAAGGACCACAGGGCAAAGTGCTGCAGCCCAAGGCCAGATATAAGGACAGTGAACTCTTATTTTGTTGGACTCTCTATTACCTTGGAAGAGGGAGAGGAAGTTGTGACCTGGCCGAAGGGCCAAGTAACGGAAGGAGAGAGCACCACAGCACTGGAGCAATGCTTGGCAGGGGTTGCCATTGGAGGGGAGAGGTGCTATGGCATGCCCGGCCAGGAGGCAGCACTCCAGCACTAAGTGAACCCCTTCACAGTCTGTTTATTTTAACTTGGTGAATAGTGCAAAAAAAATAATGCAAGTTGTTGTTGGTTTTTTTGTAACTGGGTTTTTGCATCTTGTGAGATCAGAGTCCACAACTACCTTAGAACAAACTTTGCTATCAGGAGAGTTTGTGGAAATTAGTGAATTGTAAGCAACTAGTGGTGAATATCCAGCTTTAGCTCCCATTAGAGTGCTGATCGGATAGGATTTTCTGGCATATTTCAATGGCTTATAAAGCCCAATACTATGTTCTTTATGCAGGCAAAGCTACTGAAGTCAGAGTGCATTTTCCCTCTCTAAACAATACAGGACTGAGCCCATGTTTAAATACATTGATGAATATTTCCTTTAGAGGCCCCAATCCTGCAAGGTACCTTTATAAAACACCTTCCATATGCATGTAGACATTTTATAAGAGGATCACAAACACAGTATAGAACAAAAAATAGGGAGTCACTGATATGAGGAGCAACAATGGAAGTACATCCACCAGCTTAGAGCTTGCAAGAGCTGTGCGCTTGGAAATTGCCAAGGGAACAGAGGTATAACAAACAGTGAATAAGACCCAGAGTTACAGCATGTGCAGATGCACACACTTGGAATCAAGTTTCAAAAATAAGAGCAAGCCAAAGAGTGGAGAACTTTGAATGCAATTGGTAAGAATGTGAATTCTATACTCAGGTGAGCCAGCAAAACTGCCTCAAACCAAATATTGAAATGGTTGGGTAAAAACGCTAACGGAAGGTTTGCTTTTCATGATTTGTCTCTTTTTGGGCCTGATCTTGAGAGGTGCTGACCATCCTCAAATCCCAATGAAATCAATGGAAGTTGCAGACAATTTACAGCTCACAGGCCTTCCTAATCCTGCAATTCATCATGCACAAGTGGACTACTATGCCCAGGGGAGAGAGAGCTCAGGGGTTTGAGTATTAGCCTGCTAAACCCAGGGTTGTAAGCTCAATCCTTGAGGGGGCCACTTAGGGAATCTGGGGTAAAATCAGTACTTGGTCCTGTTAGTGAAGGCAGAGGGCTGGAGTCAATGACCTTTCAGGGCCCCTTCCAGTTCTATGAGATAGGTATATATTATATTATTGAAGCCAACTTGCAGAAAAATTCTGCAAATTTGTTCACATTTTAAGATCTCATTTTGAGTTTGTGCTCCATGGATATCCCTAATGAGGGGGCTAGCTAGTATGAATGTTCATGGAAACAATGAATGTAAGGAAATACTAGTGAATATTCACAGAAAAAACTCTGAATTCATGAATGTGGGTATTAGCATAAAGACTGTTTCTCCAATCAGGAAACAGAAAGATACCATGTGTAGCTTGGAAGACACAAATTGTAAGCTGAGAGAATGTCAGGACAGCTGTACTAGGGAGGAATATGAAAAGTTACAGTGGAAACAAAAAGAGGATTTAATAAGTGCTTACGGGGTTCTTTGGAAACATGAATTTAAAGCAAGGGGACTTCATATAGATCATAAGTGTTATAAACAGCTGAAGAAAGACAGAGGAATATGGATGGGTCCTCAGATGGCAAACTGCAGCATTTAAACCTGAACTAAGCCCCTCTGCACCTCCTTATCCAGATAAGGATGATTGGGATGACTGCTGTCAGCAGTACGAGTATGATTTCAGTAACTCCTGGATTGGGGACCCTGTTAATGCCCTTAACTGCATGAAACCGCTTCCCTGAGTGGCAGGATGCAGATGTTAGTGTAAAGGCTCTGGGAATGGTGATGTAGAAACCCCTTCAAGCCCAGGGTTGCTCAGAGATCTCATGGAATTTCTTCTTCACAATAAACAAGGGACTAATGAATGTGAGAGAGGGTGAGATGGAAGTGAGACTGATGGTGATGGGGATTAGCCCGATGGATTAGATAAAATTAATCTTTGCCTGTCTGTATGTGCTATTATGGAGCATAGCTATCTGATAAGTTATCAATAAACAACCCAACACATTACTCATGTGACATATCAAAACAACTCCCATTTTGAATACAGAATACTTGGGACAAATTACTTGCAATAATCTGCAGATAAAAAGTTGTCCTTAGAAAAGTAAATTGGAGAAAAGAACAATCTGCTCACAGACAATTCAAAAACAGAAAAAGAAGCAAAGTTTGTCTAAAATTATTCATTATGAATAATTTGCCTAGCTCTACTGATTGCCAGAGCTCTGTCACTATAACAAGTGCTTGGACCCTCACTGCTTATCTTCTCCTTTTATTTATTTCTGGAACTGAAGTAACAATCTGATGACAATGGAGCTGCATAGGTGTCACTGAAGGGATACCAGTAATTTAGCCTACAAAACCTTTATTGATGGTGGTGATGAGCAAGAAGGAAAGAAATCTGCTTGACTGTCAGAATCCAGGCTGAGTTTGAAGGATTGACAATTAGAAAAAATAATCTTGCAAACTAAGAACATTTGATCTGAACCCAGGAGTTAAGAAATTGGGAATCCTGTGGCGTTATTTTTTTGCAGAGTATAGAACTTCTCTTGAAGTACAACCATCTTCTGGGTGAAATGTATCAAGTATTTAAAATAATGTGATGGCAACACTGAACAATAGTGTAGGGAAGGAAGTGAAGAATTTCTGATCAAATAGAAATTTCAAGAAGAATTTTGATGGGCAGAATACAGCTGCCCACATTAGAACTTGTCTAACCCTTCCTATACTTGCTAGAAGTGTTGTGGGATCTTTAAGAGCTACAGATGGTCAGGAGCTCAGTTTTACAGCCAATTAAAAAAACCCACCCAAACATGTGCTGTGATAGGTGCTCAGTACTAACTCAGATGGAAGAGTACCACCTACTGAATCAACCATTCCAATCCTTGCAACTCCTCAGTTTTTCCTTGAAAGTTTAATATCCATGTATAGATAAGACCTGTCTTAAGGAAGCAGACAAGATCACAGCTCATGGCTGTATGACTAAAGTCATGGCTTGAAGATATTTACTATTTGCATAACAGGCAGTGTGTGTGTGTGTGTGTGTGTGTGTGTTTACACACCTAATTGCTATACAGATAAACAAGTCCTAATAGTAACCATAAAGAATAAAATGGCAATATATTTGAGTATATAATTAACATCATGAATAAGATTAAGTGGCTCTATCTGCTGAGGCAATGTAAATTTTCCCATCAAAGCAAATCAAATCAGTAGTAAATAATAACTCTAGCACAGTATATCTGGATAAATATAAGCTGTCATTGTTTCCCTAAGATGATAACTAACTAATCAACACATATTCATAAGCAGATTACAATGATGATTAATAATAAAAAGCAAATAATTCATATTCATTTGAAAAATTTACCATTTGATTAGAGATCTTGGCATGATATTTCCTAGTCATTCCCTTCTACTATGGCATGCTTCATCTGCCTGGACAATGAAGATGGAACACTGATTAGAGGATAAATGTGAAAAAGACTAAACACAGTTGGTATGGCATTTTAAAATATTGTAATTACTGTGCAATTAATGGTCTTGCATATTAAATGCAGAACTAAAAAATATCTGCAGTCACAATTATAACTAGTCACCTTTCAAAGCAGTATACCATATTTCCATGAATGTTTCTAATATTCCTCTGTTCTAACTTAGGTGAAATACATATTTCCATATCTACAGGACTAGATAGGTTGTGAGCTGAGACTGCTGAGATTTGCACAACTCTCAATGTTTTGCTATTTACTGGGACAGCTAGTAGAAAAGAAATATTTGTGAGTGTTAGTATTTTATGATGATTCAACAAACACTAACGCAAATGTGATGGATGCCATCTTGGCCAACATGCCAGCGACCTCCAGAGCTAAAAGAATGAGTTGCTACAACTTGAGCTAAAGAGCCAAACATTCTTAGCAGGGGATGAAACAGACACATTGTTTGTGATCAAGCACAGAGGGGAACCTCCAATACACAGTCACCAGTGGGTTACACAAAAACACGTACACATGCAAACACAGCTTGCAGTGGGAAAGGCTCCCCTGGATTTCAGAGAATCATAGAAATGTAGGGCTGGAAGGGACCTCAACAGGTCATCTAGTCCTGCCCCCTACCTTGAGGCAGGACTAAGTACACCCCGATCATTCTTGACAGGTGTTTGTCTACCCAGTTCTTAAAAAAAAAACCCTCCAATGATGGGAATTTCACAATCTCCCTTAGAAGCCTATTTCAGAGCTTAACTACCCTTATAGTTAAAAAGCTTTTCCTAATATCTAACCTAAATCTCTCTTGTGGCAGATTAAGACCATTACTCCTTGTTCTACCTTAGGTGGACCGGGAGAACAACTGATCACCTTTCTCTCTATAACAGCTCTTAACATATTTGAAGACTTATCAGGTCCACCCTCAATCTTCTTTTCTCAAGAAAAAACATGCCCAGTTTTTTAACCTTTCCTCATAGGTCACATTCTTTAAACCTCTTAACATTTTTCTTGCTCTCCTCCAAACACTTTCCAGTCTGTCCACATCTTTCCTAGTGTGGCACCCAGATCTGGAGACAGTACTTTAGCTGAGGCCTGATCGGTGGCAAGCAGAGGAGGACAATTACTTCCCCTTTCTTGCATACAATACTTTTAATACCACCCAGAATTATATTAGCCATTTTTGCAACAGCATCATATTTTTGTAGCCATTTTTTCCACCATTTTGTATTTATGCATTTGATTTTTCTTCCTAAGTGTGCAATTGTCTTTGGGTTTGTCTTTATTGAATTTAATTTTGTTGAGTTCAGACCAATGATACAAGTTGTCAAGGTTGTTTTGAATTCTAATCCTATCCTCTACCCTGCTTGCACCCCCCACTTCCAGGTTGGTGTCATCTGCAAATTTTATAAGCACACCCTCCACTCCATTATCAAAGCCATTAATGAAAATGTTTACTAGCACTGGACACAGGAGAGACCCCTGGGAGGGCCCTCCAGTTTTACAGTGAACCACTGATAATTACTCTTTCAGTATGGTCTGTCAACCAGTTGTGCATCAACCTTGTAGTAATTTTATTTAGATCATATTTCATCAGTTTGCTTATGAGAATGTCACCTGGGACTACCATAATCCCTACTAAAATCAAGATATATCACATCTACTGCTTCCCCCCATCCACTAGGCCTGTAACCCTGTCAAAGAAGGGCTTTGACTCAGAGTTAATAACACCATGTTTAAAAGACATAGATCTCTTATAAATCCAAATGTTGGGCCAGGTTTGCTGTAAGAGGCTAACCTTTCATAAAGCATAGAGTTTCAAACAAATGTGGACTAATGGATACTTTTTGGTGGAAACCAGACAAAATTCAGCAGTTTCAGTTGAGTGTTTCCCTGAAATCAATGAGGCTACTCAATTTTGAAGTTAAGCATGGAATTAAATGCTCTGTTGTACCAGGGTTGAAGTGTTCATCACCTTTCAAGAATGAGCCAATAGTGTGAAATTTTCTACTGAGGTAAATGTACTTCAGTGGAATTGAACCTTGTGACAAAGGGGCTGTCAATAATTTATATTTTGTAACAAGGGAAAATTGATGAGAGATTTTAAAAGATGCAAATCTGTGCTACCTCTGTGATCATCTACAGTAGAAGTTGGATACAAGAAGATGTGGATCTGACAATTCCAACAATGATGGACATGCAAATTAAAGTCAACGTGTTAGCAATTATCTTCGAGAACTCATGGAAGATGGTCAAAGTCCCCAAGGACTGGAGAAGGGCAAACATAGTACCTATTGTTACAAAGAGGACCCCAAGAATTATAGACCAGTCAGCCTAACTTCAAAACCTGGAAAAATACTGGAACACAGTGTTAATCAATTTATAAGCACCTAGAGGATAATAGAGTCATAAAGAATAGCCAGCATGGATTTGTCAAGAACAAATTATGTCAAACCAACCTAATTTCCTTCTTTGACAGGATTACTGACCTAGTGGATAAAAAGAAACTGCTGACATGATATATCTTGATTTTAGTAAGGCTTTTGACTTGTAGTCTAGATGAAATAACTAAAAGATGGGTGCACAATTGGTTGAAAGGTAATACTCAAAAAGTAATTATCAATGCTCTGCTGTCAAACTGGGAGGGTGCATCTAGTCCCACAGCGGTCAGTCCTGAGTCTGGTACTATTCAATGTTTTCATTAATGACTTGAGTGATGCAGTGGAGAGCACTCTTATAAAATTTACAGATGACACCAAGCTGGGAGGGGTTGCAAAGACTTTGGAGCACATGATAAGAATTCAAAAAGACCTTGATAAATTGGAGAATTGGTCTGAATTCAACAAGATGAAATTCAGTAAAGATAAGTGCAAAGTAGTTCACTTAGGAAGGAAAAGTACAAAATGGGAAATAATTGGCTAGGTGATAGTGCTGCTGAAAAGGATCTGGGGGTTATAATGGATCACAAATAGAATGTGATGCAGTTGTGAAAAAGGCTAATATCATTCCGGGGTGCATTAACAGGCATGTTGTATGTAAGACATGGGAGGTAATTATTCTACTCTATTCACCACTGGTGGGGCATCAGATGGAGTACTGTCAGGGGCGGCTCCAGGCACCAGCACCCCAAGCGCGTGCCTGGGGTGGCAAGCCAGGGGGGGCGCTCTGCCAGTTGCCGCGAGGGTGGTAGGCAGGTTGCCTTTGGCAGCATGCCTGCGGAGGGTCCGCTGGTCCCGCGGCTTCGGCAGACCTCCTGCAGGCGCGCTGCCGAATCCGCGGAACCGGGGACCTCCCACAGGCAAGCCGCCGAAGGCAGCCTGCCTGCCGTGCTTGTGGTGGCAAAACACCTAGAGCCGCCCCTGAGTACTGTGTCCAATTCTGGGCACCACACTTCAGGAAAGATATGGACAGACTGGAGAGAGTCCAGGGGAGA